>NC_041383.1:172689319-172791834 GCF_002162155.2 Triticum dicoccoides
CTCATGCGATGTTGCAAGCACGTCACTACTGCAAGTCGACAAGGACGACACGCCGCTGGAAGCCGGCACTCAGGGGTGAGGTGCTACTTCAAGGGCATCAATGTTGCAACACGGGCGTGGCTCTTTGCACGATGCTACAAGTCCCACCATCCGATGCTGCAAAGCGGCATTGCCGTTGCAAGCCGGTGCCGCTAACGACACGCCGCTGCAACTTTCAGGGGCGGCGTGCTGCTGCAAATGGCGGCAATGTTGCAAATGACTGACGCCTAGCGGTGGAAAAAAAAGTGGCGTGTATGCTCAGACGGCAATATATGGCCAAATGGGTCAATTGTCTCGCAGCTCTTTTCGTTTTCCACGCGAGGGCGAGGCGAAGACATCGCTGACACGGAACGTTCCCCCGTCCCGGTGGGCGGCCGCTCCAGGCTGGCGCACAAGTGGGCCGCGTCGGTCAAGCGATTGCAGAATTACTGGTTAACGCGGGCGCCATTTCCATATCAGATCGGATCCTCCCACTCCATCGCTGGACGCGATCACGCGCGCCGAGGGACACAGAATCCGCCCCCCTCCTCAATACTCGGACTCCACGGCCAGCGTCCGTCCGTCCGTCCGTCGCAGGGAGAGAGAGACAGAGAGGGCGAGGGAGGGAGGCCAGATTCGGCGGGCGGGAGATGAGCGGGTCGGAGGAGGAGGCGGCGCATGCGGCCGGCCGGGGCGGGGGCAGCGGGGGCGGGGGCGGGGGCGGCGCGGGCGGGTCGTCGGGGAGCGGCGGCGAGGGCCACCCGCGCCGGCGGTTCGACGACAAGACCCTGGTGGCGCGCACGTCGCTCATCCTCTGGCACACGCACCAGAACGACGCGGCCGCCGTGCGCAAGCTGCTCGACGAGGACGGCACGCTCGTCAGCGCCCGCGACTACGACAGCCGCACGCCGCTCCACGTCGCCGCGCTCCACGGATGGCAGGAAGTCGCCGAGTGCCTCCTCGCCAAGGGCGCAGACGTCAACGCGCTCGACCGCTGGCAGAACACGGTGATCCTTCCTCCTTCCCCCCTTCCGCCTCGTCTGGTCGTCTCGCCTCTCGGTTGGTAATGGGGGCGTTGGGGCGTCGGCGTTGGGCTGGATTCGGGTCATGATGCGGCCCGGGCTTCTTCGCGTGCTGAAATCATTCGGGTTTGCCGTTTGTGTTGAGCTCATTTTGGCCCGTATTCCGATTGGATTTGCTTTCTTCCGTCATGAATTGAATTCGTTCTGATGATTATTCTCGAGGGAAAAACGATGAGCATTAGCCTCTTGTTTGCACTTGAGCTTTTCATTCGTCTCATGTCACTCGTGCCACCATCTGCCTTGGGCACTTGGTTGGGAGCTCCGGCTGCGCTCCACGAAATTAGGATTACCACTGGGAATTGACGGGGCTTGTCCTATATGATGTAGTTGCTCAAATGCGTCTGCAACGAGTTCGGTGTTGAATGCATATTTGTTGGGTGCTTGGTTATATTTATGCTGCATGGTTGTGACTGTATGCTTGATATTTGAGATAATAATTGCTCACGATGCTAACTTTTGGTTTATTTACAGCCACTTGCTGATGCAGAGGGTGCAAAGAGGCATGCTATGATCGAACTGCTCAAGAAGCATGGCGGGTTGACATTCGTAAGTTGCCATTCACTTGGGTTCGGTTTAATAGATTGTCTTGGCTATTCATTGCGAAGTTGTAGTAGGGGTGTTTAGCTTCAAACATTAGCTCAATATTTCTAAATTTGTAACATGACACCAGGTGTTCCGATTTCACCAGTAACTGTATGGTATGGAATTTTGTGGGTGAGTGCCCCATATATTGCTCTGCAGCTGTCTTTGTCATGTTTCTGAATTTGTATCCAGGGCACCTGGTCCCAAATATTGTTACCAGAAGTGGAAGTGGAGTCTTTGGATGTGTCTGTGTTGTTTGTGGAAAATGTTAGATGAGGTACAATGGATGATTCCGGTATCTTGTTGCTTTACACATGAGCATCAGTCAGAGATTGCTGTATGTAGAACAGACGTGTCATTGTTGATTAGGAGATCATAGTGGATAATACTAAGGATGTGTTTCAGAGGTTTGCTTGTCTATTTTCGTTTAATGGGTAGTTCTGGTGCACCTTTCAAGCGTGACCAAATTAATTATGCTTTACATAGTTGGAATAAATGTTATGTTTGGGTAAGAGCTGTTTAATAATCATCGAGACATCATTTGATGCTTATAGTTGTCACCTGCCTTTAATCATGCTCTGAAATCTGATGCGCTGGATTCCTCTGATTCATTTTTGCTGCAGGGGAAAACTGGAAGCCACTTTGAAGCAAAGTCAATTCCACCTCCCCTAACAAACAAGGCTGACTGGGAGATTAACCCACTTGAATTAGATTTCACAAAAGCAGTAATGATCGGAAAGGTCAGTATTCTTGAATTATCTCTTGGTTATGTGCAACTATTAATCTGTTATATACTCCAATGTTTATGTGATGCAAAGCAGTCTTAGTTAAGCATTGCAATTGTTATCAAGGCAAACTGAGACTGTTGTGATTTCAAGCTTGATTTAATGCTAGTTGTTAGTTAACTAATGGACCTCGCATTTCTCATGATTACAAAATGTCCATGGCTCGCATTTTGAAGTTTATCCAGTTGGGTAGCATTTGGCTTGTTATTACCGTAGTGAGCAAGGGGGAACTATGACCCATAATTTTTCCATCGGTTAAGTCATTAGTTGTATATTTGGTATGTCAAATTAGCTAGAGGCAATAAACTTACTGTTTAGTTCCAGTCGTTTTACATGCTGACAGAATAATGGATGTTAAACATATTTCGACGGTAAAAAAATCATTTTAGATATTTGATTGAAAGTAAGCTCGGTTTAATACTAGGAAGATAATGTGCATATATTGTCTACATTTGCATAATAAATGTGTGCTTTGCTCCTCATTTAGTTCATTAAACCTGCTAACCACTGCAGGGTTCTTTTGGTGAAATCCTGAAAGCAAATTGGCGAGGAACACCAATTGCTGTCAAACGCATTCTTCCATCATTATCCGACGATAGACTGGTTATGTAAGTAAAGTTTATTCACACAATCACCCCGCTCCCACATTTTGGACACAGCTGCCAGCTTTCTAGTACTCCAGCTGATTGGCTAGGACTAGCCTATTGCATTTCTATATGGTTAACTAATGTTCTGTTCAAGGTGTGACTGGACACCTTATAATCTTCTGCAGCATGTTTTATCTCATGGAATATTTCCTTACCAGCTACTTACCTGGTTTGCAGCCAAGATTTTAAGCATGAAGTCAATTTGCTAATAAAGCTGAGGCATCCAAATATTGTACAGTTCCTTGGAGCAGTCACAGAAACCAAGCCTTTGATGCTAGTTACCGAGTTCCTCCGAGGAGTACGCAATCTGTTTTGGAAGTCAACTACCCTGTGATGTGGACTCTATGGCACTCATTAATGTTGTACTAAATGCATTTCCAGGGTGATCTTCATCAATATCTCAAGGAGAAAGGCTCCCTCTCCCCACTTACTGCCGTTAACTTCGCATTGGACATCGCAAGGTATTCTCATCTTTATGTGCTTAGCTCTTACTTACTACTCCCTCCGTTAGAGATTTCAATAAGGACTACATACAGATGTATATAAACATACTCCCTCCGTCCCAAAATTCTTGTCTTAGATTAGTCTAGATACGGATGTATCTAATACTAAAACGTGACTTGATACATCCGTATTTAGTCAAATCCAAGACAAGAATTTTGGGACGGAGGGAGTATTTTAGAGTGTAGATTCACTCATTTTGCTCCATATGTAGTCCGCATTGGAATCTCTAAAAAGACTGATATTTAGGAACGAAGGAAATATATACTGCATAATCTGGATAAATATGATTGATACTTCTGCAAGATTAACTGAATCCTTCTCTTGGAAAATTAACTACCTATGCCCTTGAATATATAGTTTCGACAATCTTATTATGGTTCATATGTTAGATCATTTTAATCTATATAATGCATTTATAGTGAACCCTGATTCTCTTATGCGCCTCTCGTTCATCTGTAAGATACTCGCTAATCAGAGTTGACTCTTAATTTTGTTGTCAACAAATCATCCAAGTGATCAGTAATAGTAAACTGTTGGTACTAGTTATAGTGGCATGGTCTCTTTATATCTATTTGAACTGCAATGTGGGTTTATACAAACACCACGTCCTTGAACCATCACACAGTATCCTTTCTTATTCTTTGGATTATTCTTTGGAAATAAGTACTTTGCATGATAGGTTCTAGCATATGAATAATCACTTGATCTGGTGATCTGTTTTTAATCAGAAATAAAATGATTCATGTGTTTCTCTTGATTATCTTCTGCAGAGGCATGGCCTATCTTCATAACGAGCCTAATGTTATAATTCATCGGGACTTAAAGCCAAGGTATGATGCCTTTTACCTGTTTTTGCTAATGCGAGCAACTTCATAGCTGGTCTAACCTATTATGTCTATCCCCAGAAATATTCTTTTAGTTAATACTGCTGCCAACCACTTGAAAGTTGGAGATTTCGGTCTTAGCAAAATTATCAAATCTCAGCATGCCAATGATGTATACAAGATGACCGGAGAGACCGGAAGCTGTAAGTCCCCATAAGTTATTTGATTTTTCTTTCCTCTCTTATACTTATCCCCACTAGTTGGCTTGATAATTGTTCAAAAATATAGATCGGTACATGGCTCCTGAAGTTTTCAAGCACCGGAAATATGACAAGAAAGTTGATATTTTCTCCTTTGCCATGATACTTTATGAGGTAATTTTCCATCTAAACTTAGAATCCATCAGCGTGTCATATTGTATGATCATGCCTGTCCAAAATGACAGTAAATGTTCCTTTCAATTGTAGATGCTGGAAGGGGATTCACCTTTTTCCAGTTATGAACCTTATGAGGCTGCTAAGTATGTATCAGATGGGCATCGCCCAACTTTCCGTTCAAAAGGACATACCGCTGAGCTGAAAGAGTAAGTGCAAGCTGAACAGTACCCTCTTAATATTCGAAAGTGCTATTGTGAGCTCGAGCTCACAGGCACCCTTTGCTACAGTACACGTGAAAAAATATTTAAAATTTTCAAAAAAAATCTGAATTTTTTTGGCAACAAACATTGATGTTTTTTCGACATGCGTGCAAAATTTCATGACAAAATGACATTCATGCAGGTCTCGGCAAAAAAACAAAATCGATGCTCCAAACTGCTTCCAAAAACAGTTTTTTTGGAGCATTTTTGTTTTTTTGCCGAGACCTCCACAAATGTCATTTCATCATGAAAATTGGCACGCATGTAGAAAAACCATCAAAGTTTCTTGAAAAAAAATCAGATTTTTTTTGAATTTGTTTTACTATTTTTTCGGATTTACTGTTCATCCGGGATCACATGCTCCATTCCCATATTCGAAACTTAATATTCTGCTATTGCCATGTTCATGTAAGTCTTCAGTGTTGTAACATGGTTTTCCTAATTGTAGATTGACTGAGGTATGTTGGGCTGCGGATATCAATTTGAGACCATCTTTCCTAGAGATACTCAAGAGGCTGGAGAAGATCAAGGAAAGCTTGGCATCCCACGATCACCACTGGCATTTATTCTCACAATAACAATGCATATATTTCGTTACGAGCAATTTAAACTACAGGTGTTGTTGTGAATCTGAATTGATTTACTTGGGAAATTGGTGCGGATTGTGTACAGATTAGATGGGTCAAAAAATGTCCTCTGAAATGACAAAAACTCTGCTGCTTTTCTTTCAGCTAAAGCTGATATATTCTTGTTTTCCCCATATCATTATTGCTTTTAGCTAATTCTGAAAGCTTGGAGAGTTATTAAGCCCATAGTTTTACGTTGTTCCTTGAAATTGCTTCAGTAGAGTGTAGAGCTCTTATTTGCAACTGTGACTCTGTAGGGAAATACCAACTTTTAAATCTGGAGAACTGAAAGGAACTTTTGACATTTGCATAGACCAACTGTGTTCCCATCGTTTGGCAGAGTCAGCTGCCAAAGTAGCCAAATTTTGGCTTAAACACGTGGGCGAGCGAGATTGACACCATCATGAAAATAATGCAGTTTTATTTTTGTAGTTTCCTCTGCAACTGATGGGGTGGTGGTGATTGATCGAATCATGAATAAACCGCTGCCGATAGGTGTTAACATCTGTTGTATGTATGTTTTGTTATCGAGCATGATGTTCTTTGTGTGCAATGTTCAACAGAAAATAATAAACTGGTGTTGTTTTCTGCATGTTAGCTCAAAGTTCTCATTTGTAAATACTTGTTCTTTTAGGTCCCACTTGCTACCCCAGTTTTTCAACAGAAAAAAAAACAATTCTGAAAAAATAAAATTTCTATGCATAACTTTTTCTATCATCACAAAAGAAATCTACATGAAGTACCATGGCAAGATTGTTGTGACATTGAAATTAAACACGAAAATTGAGCTGGTGATCTAGTAAATAAATCATGTGTGAATTGACCATGCCTTGCTTATGCATTGTTTGTTGGCAACGGATAGCCAAATTTTGATTTAAGCGGTGCAGTATCAACAAAAACACATTCAAATTCCTGAAATAGCACACAAAATCCTCACATGAGTACAAATGCAACATCTATAACAAAACAGAACTCAAAACATATATTTTTGGAAGAGTGGCAGAATTTGCAAGTTGTAAAGCAACACAAGCTGGCTTGAAAATCAAAATAAGGAATTATTGCTGCTTTCTCAAAGAGAAAATTGGCCCACTAGTGTAGATTTTATTTCCTATGTTTTAGTTGGAGACATTCATTAAAAATGTAACCGCACTGCCACATTATTATTAATAAAATTTAAATTAGGGATTGGTGGGGCCTTCTCACAGGGAGAAGACACCCTTAAAAAAATTAGGGTATGCTGCTTAGTGTGGCGTGCACACGGTATTCTTTAGTAAAAGGCGAAAGAATAGTTCGCTCTGTGCTCACCACGCAGCTGCGTGCCTTTCACCACTCGCACCACCCGCTCTTATATAGCCCACCTCCCTCCCCTTTCTCCCCCAGATAGGCGAGGTGGGACTAAACGAGAACAGCGCTCCGCCTCTTCCACTTTGACTCCCACGGAACAGCGCTCCCACAGAACTACAGAAGGACAATATGGGCCAGCAAGGTGATCAGCCCACTCGAGAGGCAACAATAGCCCAGCCCAACAGACCCATCGCCTCACTTCTTTTTTAACGCGTCGCTTCACACACTTCTGCAACTCCTTTTGTGTGCAGCAAAACAAAACAGAATTTGATCCGTTTCTCAGGAAAAAAAAACTGAACCTCGCAACAACTCCATTTGAGTGCGGCAAACAAAACAGAATTTGATCCGTTTCTCAGAAAAATAACTGCACCTCTCTACATATTCCTTCATAGGTCGTGTGAGATTGTGTAAAATCGTGTGTTCTTTTTTCTGAACCCGGGAAACAGAAGGAACAGTACTGATAACAGTAGCAGCGTTGCCATCGGAGAAACCGAACGGGCGGTGAGGTGAGAGAGAGAGAGTGGGTGTGAACTGGCGTGGGGGGGTGACGGGAGGGGACATGGGGAGTTATGAGCCGTCGTGTCCTCTTCCGCGCGTCCCCAGGCGTGCAGGCGCTCGCCACGCATGGCTCGAGCGAGCCTGGCTCACAAAAAACGGTCGATTCGGCCGTTGCCCAGGCCTGCTTTGAGGTTCGCGCGGGCCACGAATTGCATGCGACCCAGGCAACCAAACGGGCCAGATTCTTCCCGCGCGGGCCTAGCTCTATGTCAGTGCCCAAATATCTCAAGTTTTGGAACTCGTCGCTTGCTAGATAGTATACGGAGTGCAGTTGTCCACACTCGAGATGTAGAAGCATCGGAGTGATGCAAACTTTCGAGGATCTACAAATCCTGTTGTTCAACCATCTGAGCTTGAACAACAGCCACCACCTGAGCTTGAACAACAGGTAAGATAGGTGGGGAACACACGAGGATACCATCCACGGCAGTCGTCTTGGTAGAACTATGCCAGACAGTGTCAGCTCACGAGTCTCGTAAGGTCTGGCATCTATTGGCTTTGGTACCGGGCAGCATGCCTTTGCTGCAGAAACTCACCTATTGGCTACTCCCTCCATTCCTAAATATAAGTCTTTTTAGAGATTTCAACAAGGGACTATATACGGAGCAAAATGAGTGAATCTACACTCTAAAATATGTCTATGTACATTCATATGTTGTAGTTCATTTGAAACCATTAAAAAGACTTATATTTAAAAACGGAAGGAGTAAATGGCAAGAATTGCGACGATGATGAGATGGAGGAAACACAAGCAAAATTGAGGCACGCCACCAGGATCCACCCCGACAGTCCTGCCCTTTCAATACGAAGCCACAACTACAAGGATGCTTCGCCACTCTCCGGCCGGCCTCCACTAGACCACCCCTCCCCTCGCCGTCGCCGGAGGAGGCCGCCGGGCGAAGCCCCGCGGCGGACGGCGGCGGCGAGGTTGCGTGCAGCCTCCTCTCCAGCCTGCTGCGTTCTCTCCTTCTCCCTCAGACCCAAAATCCCCCCACGCCTCCTGCTTCCATGCTTGCTTGGCTACGGCTGCCGGCCATCTAAATGCATCGGCTGCCCCTGCTCTGGCCCCATGGCTGCCGGATGTGGCTGCTGGTCCTTGTGGACGGGGCGCTGACCGGTAAAATTTCGAGCTGACGGCTTGTGTGGACGACTGCTCGGCGCGGCGCTGTGGGGGCGCGGCTGGGTGGCCGGCGGTGGCCGTCGCGGTGGGCCTGCGGGTTCGATGGCGGGGGGTTGCGGGCACGGGCGTGCTGGCGCGGGGCGTCCTCGTCCTGGGTGCGCGTGGCCCTGGGCGTGTGGCGCGGTCGTGGTGGCGCCTGGTGCTGGTGCGGGCGGCCACGGACGCGCGTCGAGTCAGGGGAGCTGCGGGCGAGGTGGATCCAGAGCGGCCGGCGCGCCGGCTCCAGATCTGGCAGTGGTCGGAGCTTGCCAAGATCCCCGTCCCCGATCTGGCGATCTTCGAGGCGGTCGGTCATGGGATGGTGCTCGGCGGCTTGGTTGGCGCTGCCGGCAGTGTTGGTGAATGCGTGGCTTGCTTCTGGCTCGGGGCATGCCGGTCGTGATGGCGGGTGGCCTGGCGACGATCTCGGGCTGGATCTGAACTGCAGTGGTCCGAATAGGGTCCTATACGGTGGTGCTCTGGGAGAAATCCCTGCTCACCCATTGTGTGAGCCGACCACGACGGCGCCTCCCCGGCGTCGTATACCTTCCTAGAGGCGTGGTCTTCGAGCTGTTCCGTGTGGATCTGCTTCGGCGTCGTTCAGGCCGTTTTGCTGTAGGGATATGCTCAAACTCCGGGTGAGAACCTTTCATCAACTATGTCGATGTCGGCGGCAGCGGCGTCTATGGACATCGTCTTCCTCGCAGGAGGTGCCGCTGTGGAGCTCCAGCACCTATGGTATTTTGATTTGTGGTCTCCGGGTGAAAACCCAAGATCGGGCTTGCCGGATCGGATGATGGTGTTGTGTCTTCGACAGCACTACCTCCTTGGAGGCGTCATCTTGGAGGCCCAAACCATGGCCCCTGTTGCTGTTGTGTGGTTCAGGCTGGTGCGTTTGGTGGTGGTGATGCGCCCAGCTTGGGGCCGACGGTGGTGTATTTCTTTTTCAGGTGTTTCTCTTGGCTGTCCTTCGTGTGGTCTCCGTCTTGTTGCTGTGCATGCTCAAGACCCTCCCATGGTTGCCGTTGTGCTGCGGTGAGCTCTGGGCTCTTGGTGTTGTCTTGGTTCACCTTTGCTCAATGACGACGCAATGATGCCTCCCCAACCTGCTAATCGTTCTGACCGCCCGTGGCGGATCTTCCAGTCAAGGTTCGTGTTACGGTTTGGCACTCGTTGATTGTGGTTGATCCTCTGTTGTGCCGTGGGGCTCGGTACGCACGCCGGTGCGGTGCGTTAGGTTGTTTGCAGAGTCTTGGTATTGTGATCCCTCGACAGAACCCCACATCTACTTGTGTCTCTCGTGGTGTTGGTCTTTCTGCCTGCTAGCTAGGTCATGCCCTCTCCTGGGTGGCACTTTTTTCTCATCTTCTGTAACCTTGTTACCTGTATGGTTTTCGGCCCGGTTTTCCTCATAAACGGGGTCAACTTGTTTAGATTTTTGATCCGGTTTTCCTTATAAACTGGATCAGCCAAAGCTTAAGGGGTCACTCTTGGCTTTGACAATTTTTTGAGCAATATATTCAGGTGGGGATCCTCCCCCCCCCCCGTGACCGTTCAAAAAAAAACTACAAGGATGCTTCTTGAGGCACAAGACCAAGAACAGATGCTACCGAGGTTAATTACTCAATCACTCAAGCGTGTGCTACGTGATGGTGGAAAGGTTTCGGCCACTCACGAAGAGGTATGTATAATACAGTATATCGTTAACTATTTCAGCCAGACGATGGTGGTGCGCGCAAGATAACTCGTATCACCAGAGAGGAGGGGGGCAGCGAGCATTGCTTAAATCATGGTGTGCCACTAGGAGGTATCTACCTCATTCTCTTCCATTCAGTTTTGATATAGTACATCCACCGATCCACGTGTATGCATGCGTGTTAGTGTGTCTTCGTGTCTTTGTCTTCTACTCCCTCTCTCAACGCTCTTATATTAGTTTACAGAGGGAGTGAGTACTTCTTCCTACCACATATGCACCCCTTCTCTGGATAAACTAGTAAACATGAATTTAGAGTTTTAACCGATTTGTTGCTTTGTAATGTACTTGTCTTAACTGAATATTTGTATCATTGTTTTTGGTCTTCTTGGGATCTCGACCCTTGTGGTTTTTTCTTCTCTGAAGACCTTTTGGATTATATGGTTGTTCTCCAATTTTGGGTGAATTGCTTCTCTATACCTTGATTTAGTATACAAAACTTCAATATCTACTACGGTGTCGTACGTACTTCCCTCTGCTCTTTTTATTTTATTTTATACTAGCAAATATGCCCGTGCGTTGCAACGGGAGAAAAGCTATTAGATTATGCACGTGCGATAGATAGAAAAAAATTATGAACCAAATGCCAGGATGAGATAAGGACTTTTAGAATGTAATTTCATAAAGTATGTCTCGGTGATGTCATGACGAGATAAAAGACTTTTAAAAAGTCATTTTAAAAATAAAAAATGTGATGGTCTCATCACGACTTGATTTTCTAACGCGTCATAACGAAAAAAATGTCGGTGATAAAACTGCATTGATGGACACTGCATGAGCTAGACCGATGAGTGAGTGCCTTGCCTTGACCTAGCATAGCGGTGTTTATAATAATTAGTAATGTGGTATAAAAAATATAGCTGTGTATGAAGGCAAAATAGAAATTTAGTCATTTTTATATAGCTTACAAAAATTAACCCTTAGAAAGTTGTGTCAATTTTTGAGGGTTCAACGGTGTACAAGACATGGAAAACTTTTTTTTATCCAAATCGAGGGACTGAATACAATCATGAAGCGACCCCTACAGATCTCCTGCGACGGTTCATTATGTTCATTATTTATGGATCTGTTTTAATTTTTGTGAACATATTCCAAACTTTAATGGACATTTTTTAAATTCCCTAATATGTTTTGAATACTGGATATTTTTAAAAAATCATGAACATTTTTTGTTTCCTGAAAATTTATTTGAAACCGTGATAGTTTTTTATAATATGTGAACAATTTTTTGAAATCATGATCATTTTATGATTTTCCGAATGTTTTTTTAATTCACAAACAGTTTATAATTTTTCAAGACTTTTTCTGAAATATTTTTTTCCTGGAAATCATGAATAAATTTAAAGAAGAAAAAACTAAAACAGAAATAAGAACGTGAAAGGCAAAAAATGAAATAAAAGCAGGGGCGTTGCAACCTGCAAATGGGCCGGCCTATGTGTGCGGGAGGAGTAGGCGCGTCATAACGAAAAAAATGTCGGTGATAAAACTGCATTGATGGACACTGCATGAGCTAGACCGATGAGTGAGTGCCTTGCCTTGACCTAGCGTAGCGGTGTTTATAATAATTAGTAATGTGGTATAAAAAATATAGCTGTGTATGAAGGCAAAATAGAAATTTAGTCATTTTTATATAGCTTACAAAAATTAACCCTTAGAAAGTTGTGTCAATTTTTGAGGGTTCAACGGTGTACAAGATATGGAAAACTTTTTTTTATCCAAATCGAGGGACTGAATACAATCATGAAGCGACCCCTACAGATCTTCTGCGATGGTTCATTATGTTCATTATTTATGGATCTGTTTTAATTTTTGTGAACATATTCCAAACTTTAATGGACATTTTTTAAATTCCCTAATATGTGTTGAATACTGGATATTTTTAAAAAATCATGAACATTTTTTATTTCCTGAAAATTTATTTGAAACCGTGATAGTTTTTTATAATATGTGAACAATTTTTTGAAATCATGATCATTTTATGATTTTCCGAATGTTTTTTGTAATTCACAAACAGTTTATAATTTTTCAAGACTTTTTTTGAAATATTTTTTTCCTGGAAATCACGAATAAATTTAAAGAAGAAAAAACTAAAACAGAAATAAGAACGTGAAAGGCAAAAAATGAAATAAAAGCAGGGGCGTTGCAACCTGCACATGGGCCGGCATATGTGTGCGGGAGGAGTAGGCGCGCTTGCGAGACGAAAAAGAAGAGATAAAAGGTGGGCAGGCGGGGATCGAACCCTGGTCCCTGTGGTGGAAGCGTGCAGCGCTGGCCACTGCGCTGAGCCATCTTTGTGTTATATTAGGGGATCTCGGCTTATATAAACCCGAACTAACAGTGCGATGCGTGAACCGTTTTTTGCCACTTACGGATGGCATTGGTGGGTAAATTTTGCCAACTTCGAGGGTATTTTTTATGACGGACGACCAGAAGCACTATTTGCTTTATTAGTAGGGAAAGATAAGACAGTCATACCTGTCCTTTCCTGTGTGTGCATTGTTGTCAAATTTATGCATTTACTTCAACTATTTGAATCTTTTATATCCTTACAAATTAAGAAGACCATCAGGTAAAATCGAAGCCATTTTGTGGTTTGTGTGTACCGGAATGATGGGCAGATACCCTTTTAATTTTGTCCCAGGCATACCAAGCTCCTGGAAGACAAGGACGATGGGTCTCCACCTCGACCTTCCAATACCCCTTCCTTTACTTTGTGGAGGGTCCTCGTGGAGTGGTTGGCCTCAGGGATAATGCCGAGAACATCTTATTGGACGAGACAAAAGATGTGTGCAGTGGGTATGAGAGTGGAGAAGTTGTACCAGAGGGACCCGGCCAACAATGATCGTCTCATAGTGGTGTATCCAGTTAAGATGCATAAAATTCAAGAATGTGAGAAAAGAACAGAGCAAATTTCTAAGCCCAATAGATTTTTGTGTAGAAAGATGCTTTTGCATCCACATATTATTGCAACTCTTCGTTTCAGCCCGGGCAACGATGAACTAGGTCGTAGTCGTGTAGCCCGGACACAAGCAAAGCAACATCTGTTCAAGCTTATCTTTTCAGAACCGCAATATATTCTTCCAGACTTTCCTCCGTCCTTTTCTCTGGTTTTAATCTTAGCGTATTCACGTCCAGGAAACCAATGAAGATTGCTGCAAGATTTGTCAATGAAGAGGTCAAAGGATGCAAGCAGAGTAGGATCAATACATAAGATATCTCTTTCGCAAAATAGAAATATCTCTTTCGCAAAAAAGAAAACATAGATATCTGGCCCAATGAGCATGCATTTTGTCTGGACAAATACAACAAATACTTCATAGACAGCATGCTGCAGATACCAAGAAACATATAAAAATACTGCTTTATGAAATCTCACCTTTTAAATTCAAATAGATGAGAATAAACTACTTTGTTGATACATGCTCTCTATGGTTCCACTAACATATAGTTTTGCCCAGATCTAGAGGAATTACATGTGCTAATGTCGACATAGCACCTCGGTAGCAGCTCTTACCTAACAATCCCACTGGCAATCTATGCTGCACTATAGTGAGACCGCATCGGCCGTGTCAAACTTTGCCTCTACAGACAACTTGAATGCACTACAGTGAGACCGCATCGGCCGTGTCAAACTTTGCCTCTCCATGAGTCTAATCGACATCATAGAAGGGAATATGAAATTGCTAACTCAAAACCAACTAGGACCTCACTATCACCAACCAAGCCACCCGTTGTATTAGTCCATATATAGATACATACTAAGAAGACTAGGTCCGTAAAGGTTCCATTTTTCTGGTTTTTTTGAAAAAAAATTACGGCAGCACGACGCGTGTGATGGGGAGTACTTGACGTGCTCTATTTTTTACCTGATTATTAGGCGTTTTGCATGTTTCGTTTACCTATGTCGGTCGCCGCTTTACCTGGGTATCGATCGTGCGCCACGTACGTTTCCTGTGGCTTTGACTGGTAGTTTCTTCGTTTGCCACGATTCAGTTCTGGATTCGTTTTGATTTTTTTTATAGCGCCGAGGCTATTCGCGAACCATCTGCACCGCTTTCGTAGGAGGATAAAATACCCCATCTCTCGCAAAAGCAGCAGCTCGGCGAGAATACGGCAGCAGCGTGCGGCGTGACGAGAATAGAGCAGCGCCGCGGCATGGCACGGTGTCCTCTTACCCAGGTATCTCTTGCTCTTCCTCCTCCTCTCTTTCCTTCCCCTTTCCATCTTACTTCTCCTCCCTGGTTGATGTCGTGCCGCCGTTGTGCAGATCGGCAGGAGCAACACTCTGGGGCAGTGGCGTTACATGAGGGTCAGCAGCGTGCTTACAGGGCATCCGCTGCCGTGACCTGCAGCGGCTTCTCCCAAGTTCCCCACCACAACCTTGACCTGCAGGTTCTTCACTTAAATCTACCTCAGTAAGTTCCTCTTGGGTCCAATTCTTGCTCCTCAAGTATCCCCAGCTTTTCCCATAATTCTTTGCGTAGATATCGGTGTTTTTTGTTGGAGAAGCAAACCAGGAGGAGGTGGTGGCAGAATCAGCGATGGACGCAATGTACGTGTGCATGTATGGTCTCGTGTTGTTCTATCTTTTCTCTGTCTCGGTTTTTTTGAGGTTGTCATATGACTGGTCGGTGGGTCTGCTCATGGTTCTGTTGTGCTTCTACCACAGATGTTCTAGCCCGGCTGTTCCGATCGGCGCTGCATCTGTTCCGGGTATGTTTTTAAAGGTTGAAGGTAGTTTTGCTGCTGTACGTGTTGTGTTCATATTTGTTGTGTAGTCTTCGTGTTAGCTCCAGATCCTAATGAAGCACGCTGGCGGCGGCAGGAGATTCTCCGGGGGAAGCGTCCTCTTGATCCATCTTCTCATGTGTGTATCTATCTATGTTTGGTTCATCACATTTTTGGTTATTGGGCTTGGCTTTCTTCTTTTTTCTCAGTTTCGTTCATGTTTTTTCTTTTGCAGATGAGTTGTTGGGCTGCCCTATTGATAGGCACATTCAGCCCATGGTTAGTGTATTTGTTCATCGTGATCTTGCTCCTGTGGATTTGTTCCAGCGACGCCAAGGACAGCATCTCGGCTGCCTTCATTGTGCGTTGTTGCAGCCAGAGAGCACGATTGCAGATCGTGCTAGACCGTGCGTCGGTGCGAACCTCAGGCTTGGTGTCTCCCACCCTGCCCACCCTCTGCTGCAGCACACAGCCGAACACCAGAAGATCCGTCTTTTTTTAATGCCCATACATAAAAGCTAGGTAGACATCAACGCTGCCGGCTACCTGCTGTTTTTGGTACGAGATACTATTTTACAGATCGGTCAATTTTTCAGTACTTCTTGCAAGTTCTAACCGGAAGCTAGGATGGAGCAGCCACTACGCTGGACTAGGTTACTGGACAGCTTCGCTCCTCTCTCCCCTCGCTGATGCTTGGTTTTGTACTCCTTGATGAAGAAAACACCATCTTGTTCAATACATCATAGCTCCAAACCAAAAAAAAACTTGGATCTTGAACCAGTAGCCTACTCTCATGTTACTTGAGTGCATATTGGTTACCTAAGTCTTAGTCTCTTAGACCTAGCGTTTTAATTACAAATCTTATTTTGAGATTGATTATTTCTAGCCTGTTATTTCAGCTTCATTATAGTGTTCCTTAGGTTCTATATGCATCAATACAGGCTTCATAATTTTGGGGAACAATCACTTCTTCATAGAAAAAGAGGATCTCCTAAATTAGTAGAGAGTTCAGCTTATCTTTGATATAATTTTGTGCCCCTTGTCTTCAGATCTACTAAGAGTTGCAGAAGGCCAAATTCAGCAATTTAGAGTTGCGGAAGGCAAAATTCAACACATAAATTTTGAGTAGGTATTTTTGGCCTTCCCATTGTATTTTTCTTTTCATAGTACGATAGATTCAACATCAATTTTTTTGTATAAATGTCTAGGGTATCTATTGAGAATTTGTGCATGCAGTCTTATCACTATAAAATATAGGGATTAATTATAAGGAATAATTTTAATCTATGAATAAGAAGTATACATATGTGGTGTGATATTTCACTGTTTTTTTTACCTTTTTTTTCCTATTAAAAGGATTATTGGCGAATCCGATCTGCGTGCCCAAAGTGATTGGGCTTCCACATGATATATGGTTTTGTTGTGTTTCTCTTTTCAACTTAGTTTGATTCCTTCTTTTCCCATACATTACTCCTTGTACAATGTATTTATATAACAGTTTTGTAGAGATAATATGCTGTTGCCAAATGTTCCATGATCAAAGTATTAGTGGAGCTTCTCCTTAAGTGCATGTTTGCATCTGTTGCTGCTAATTTTGGGATTATTACTTTGGGCATTTTCCGCATGGTTGTCTTATGAATAATGGACTAGATGACTGAAAGCATGTTACAAGCTCGACCAAAAAATAGCTCCTTCCATACTTGCTGCTGATTACTAATCTCCCAAGTTGTGCCATTGAGTAGCTCCTTTCATCTTTGCGGATGATTATTATTTTCTGCGGTTCGCACTAAGGTGTTCAATTGGATAGAAGTAGGAGGAAAGGCTATGTGGCGGTGGAAAGAGGTATCAAAGGAGAATCAGAAAGACAAATATAACATAATTAGGAACTGTCAGAAGAATTCGACACTTCTTACATGCATTTATTAAATTTTATTTGATGGATGGTAATGATAAATACAAAAGTAGAGCCATTTTACAATCAGGAAGCCCATTGCAGAGTTCTACAATACCACTCAACAACTAAAATTGCAGGTATACAATATATCAAAGGAGATGAATGGGATAGCCCACAATGTAGCTCATCATATTCTGACAAGATCAACAGGACATGTTTTTAGTTGTTTTAGTTTAGCTCATTCTCACTCAACTTGTCTTGTCATCTCCACACTGCCTACTTCTAACATCCAGGTAGTTGTAATTCATGTTGTACACTGCTACTTAGTTGAATGAAGTTGGCGCCTTCCCCGTTAAAGAAACACAAATTCATCTAATTACATGAGTTGTTTTCACCGATAAGTATTGCACATATGTGCTTCATTGATATTTCAAGTGCACAGTTTGCTACTTTGGATTGAATATATTGATTCTTAACATGATTTCTATTGCACTACAATGTTGTAGGTGTTGCTATTCTTTAGATTACTCACCTAGCAAAGAGGAAGATGCATGCTTCGGTGGATCAAATAGATGTACCCTACCTTATATAAATTACTTTATCATGAATCAAGTCTTGGGACGACTTACCGAATATTACAAAAAAAAACTAATTAGTATATCAATCCATATGGCGCGGCGTGCCGCCGCGCGCTACCCGCTAGTGTAACTTCAAGCTACGCAAGCAAGGCATGTAAAGAGCTCTTGAGAACATAGATATAAGGAAACAGAAGAAGCAAACACGGGAGAGAGAGAGAGAGAGAGAGAGAGAGAGCTAGGGTGAGAGTCCAGCCCACCGAGCATGGCCATCGAGTTTGCCACGGGGGCGATGCGCTCCCTCATTCCCAAACTGGGGGAACTGCTCCTGGATGAGTACAACCTGAAGGGAACTGTGAAGAAGGGGATTAGGGACCTCAAGGCCGAGCTCGAGACCATGCAAGCTGCTCTTGAGAAGGTCTCCAACGTGCCATTGGACCAGCTTAATTCACAAGTCAAGATCTGGGCCAATGAAGTCAGGGAGCTGTCCTATGCCATAGAGGACAGTCTTGACTCATCCATGGTGCGCATAGATGGTCTTCAGCCTACAAAACCACGCACCTTCAAGGGCTTCATCAAGAAGACCCGCAACAAGGTCAGCAGCTTCAAGATCCGCCATAGAATAGCTGATGACATCAAACACATTAAGATTCAAGTTAGGGAGGTCAAGGAACGGTTTGAAAGGTACAAGATCAACGATGTTATGTCTAATCTCACCACAACGACAGTTGACCCTCGTCTCTTGGCTATGTACAACAAGGTATCTGACCTTGTTGGCATTGACAAGGCAATGGATGAGCTAATGAGGATGTTGCCTGAGAAAAGTGAATTGTTGAAGAATCAACAACTCAAGACTGTCTCCGTTGTTGGATTCGGAGGATTAGGCAAGACAACTCTGGCTAGAGCAGTTTATGACAAGCTTAGCAGTTCATCCACTTGTAGGTGTTCTGTACCAGTGGGTCAAAACCCTGACACGAAGAAAGTTCTTAGGGACATACTCCATGAACTTGACAAGGAAAAGTACATAAACATCACTGCATCAAAAATGGATGCAAGGCAGCTCATCGATGAGGTGCGTGGATTTCTTGGGAACAAGAGGTACGCACTTAATACACTACCATATGCTACTCAAGTCCTTCTATGCAACCTATCCTCATCTAGTTAGAATAGATTACTAAGTTGGCTAAGTATTCCCTGACAACATGTTGCATCAATTGGGTACAGTATAATATCTTCACCATACTATGGAACCGACAGGTGGTAGGCCAGTAAGACCTGTTAGTGGCATCAGTGGTTGAATATTGAAGGGAAAGCACCAGAGCATCCATAGCAGATCTTCCTTACGCAAATGTCATCTTCTCTCTTCCTCCCATCTCTTCTACTAGTGGACTCACTTTCTTCATCTGTCTAGCTACCGACCCATTCTCGTGGTAGGATCTCGTGATAATTTGATAAAGTGTGGTAATTTAAGTTGAAATTTGTTATCGAAGCTAAATGTTTGAAGATCTGAGATCAGAGTTTGATATGAATTAAGTTGCTACATAAAGTATCTAAGCCTACTGACCGTATGAAAATACCACCAAATTTCCACTTTGAATTACTATTTTTGAAGACGGATGTTACAAATGAAAGATTCAAATGTACACCTTGCCAAATATGCAACCTATAAACATATGAATGAGGTGACCCTGTTTCTAGAAGCAAATTGGAGAAAATTGCTAAATTATGGATTTTCGTGATCCTAGCTAGGGAGCTTTTCTCCCTCTTTTTGTATTACGTGTTTCATTAAGCATTGGTATTTATGATTTTTAACGGCTTTCTTTTTTGAGAGTCGGTCTGTTTTATGCAGAGTTGGCATGCTTCTTGTTTTACTTGCACTACTATGTATTCTAGACAAATTGTTTTGGTAATTCAAGTCTTCTGCCTTCTCATGAAAATAGGTACTTTGTCGTTATGGATGACATATGGGATATACCAACGTGGGAAGTGATAAAGTGTGCTTTACTGGACACTAAATCTGATAGTAGAGTAATCACAACTACTCGTAATATTAAGTTGGCAAGAGAATTGGTGAAATTTATAACATGAAACCGCTTTCCAATGTTGACTCCAAATCCTTATTCTATACAAGAACATGTGGTGGTGAAGGAGTAAGTTTAGATAACCAACCTGCTGAAGTAACAAGCAAGATTTTAAAGAAATGTGGTGGTGTGCCATTAGCTATCATTACAATGGCTAGCTTGCTTGTTGGTAAACGAAGTGAGGAACTGAGGATTGGTCTAAGGTTTACGATGCCATTGGCTTTGGGCATGAAGACAACGAAGTTGTTCATAACACAAGAAAGATATTGTCTTTTAGCTATTATGATCTCCCTTCCGATCTAAAGACATGTTTATTGTATCTAAGTATGTTTCGTGAGGATAGCTTTATTGAGAAAATACCACTCATATGGAGGTTGGTCTCTGAAGGTTTTGTACCTGATAGAGAAGGAATGGGTCATTTGAGGTAGGAGAGATCTATTTCAATGAGCTAGTAAACAAAAGCATGATCCGATGGAAAGAATTTGATGAACGTCGGAAAGTTCTAAGTGGTTGTCATGTCCATGACATGGTGCTTGATCTCATTCGCACAATATCAAATGATGTGAACTTTGTTACAGTAGATGCCATGGAGAAGAATAGCATATGTTCGCAAGGCAAACAAACCAATAAGGTTCGCAGATTAGCACTTCACGGAGCAAGTGTGGAACACAACTCTAGCATTCAAATGGAATGGGTGAGGTCATTTACTGCTATCTCGTGCAGTGATAGTGGAATGCCTCAACTGTCAATCTTTAAAGTATTACGTGTACTAGTTATAGAGGATTGTGTTTTTCCTGAAGGCCATAGTCTCAAGGATCTTGGCAAGTTGGTCCAGCTGAGGTACCTAGGACTAGTGGGGACGTCGGTCAAGCTCCCGGAAGGAATAGGGCATGATCTAAAATTTCTTGAGATATTGGACGTCAAGGGAGGTACCATAAGTGAGTTGCCATCATCTATTGGTGAGCTAAAGAATTTGAGGTGCTTGTGGGCTGATAAGGGTACAGAGATGAAGGGTGAGATAGAGAAACCGACATGCCTTGAAGAGTTGCGGCTTTATTCGGTGGACAAATGTCCAAACTTCTGCTCTATGGTGGGGAAGCTAACAGAGTTGAGGGAGCTCAACATCCATTTCAACCAAATGGCAGAGACGGCGGGCAAGACTCTGGTGGAGTCTCTGTGCAACCTGCACAAGATCCGCAGCCTGGCTACCTGGCCTCATGGTCTATCCTCGCATGTTCTGGGTGGTAGCTTGGAATACTTCGCACCCAGTTCAAACCTCCGTTTGTTCCATATGTTGAGGATACTTATACCCAAGATGCCATCGTGGATCAATTGTTTGCGTGTTCCACTCCTTTTTCGCCTGTGTTTGCATGTGGAGGTGGTAGAAGCTCAGGATATTCAAACCCTTGGAAGGTTACCGTCGCTCCTCCAACTCATGCTCAGAGTGGAGAAAAGGTGCACATCATGTACTTTTGGCAGCGATGAGTTTCACAAACTGAGTTTGCTGAAGACCAATATGGAGATCTGTATTGGACAAGGAGCATTGCCGATGCTTAAAACACTGGCATACAGTGCCAGCGCTCGAGAAACGGATGTGGCCAGCTTGGTAACCTTGTTGATATGGAGTGGGAATTGCCCTTTGCTGGAGAACGTCAGCTGTTCTATTAACTGCGCTAACAGTGGGAATGTGGAGATACTGGAGGCAGCGCTGATGATCGCCGCCAAACATCATCCCAATTATCCCAAGCTCAAGGTAGAAAGAGAGAACTACGTCCGACCAGAAGGCAGGTCGAGAGGTAGTGCACCGCACTACTGCAAACAAAGAAGAGGTAAGTACACACTACATCATGTTGCACTACAGTATATAGAGAAAATAATATACATATATATATATCATGTCACTGACGTCCGGCCGGCCGGTTTTCTCTCATTAATCTGCAGGCAGGCATTGATGTTGCCACTATTTTCTCTTCCTTCAGTCAGGAGGGGATGACTCAACCTTAAATTGCACTCGCACTATTCCCCTTCCCTCAGTCATGCAATCAAGCTGGTATACTATAGTACTATGCCTCCTCTGTCTTCACCTCCTTGTTTCTTCAACTTGTATATATTCGTCAACATGCACTCAAATATATATGTGCCAACTTATTTATTTTGCATCTTTCCCAATTGATTAATCTGGACGGATTTTGCTAAGAAACTTCCCGATTTACTATTCCAAATTTGTATTTTTATTGGTGATTTTGAACTCCCAATTTGAAGGCTTCCACGGTTTTGTTGCCAACATTTGGAAGAACTCTTAACTCAGCATTCGTTGAGCTTAATTTGTCCATCAGTGCCGAAAATGTCATATAACAAAATAGTTGTCGCCTTTAGCATGCATTAGACTAGTAAGAAAAAAAATTAGCAAAACATGTTTATTTGGTTGTAGAGTGATTTTGGGGGGGAAATACAGCTTCATAACAAGAAAGATAATTAGTTGCTTATTGCTTTTGCTTTAGAGTTGGCGTTTTGTTTAACACTAAATAAAGGTTTGTCTGTTTTGCGCCGTCAGAATAGTTTTTCGGTTAAAATAACTTGGCTCATATGTAGCAAGAAAAATACTAAAATGAAAAGAGGGTTTTATTATCTTTGTACCATATGTCTCTTAATTATTTGATAAATCCAAAAAAAGGAAAAAAGGGGAAAATGGCCTTCATTGTCTTTTTAGGTTTGTTTTTTGCGTTCATCCTTTTTCTTTTCACTTTTTTGGGAGGGTGTGTGGGGAACTCCGCCTATGCCATTTTAAAGTAACATTTATAATTGCATGGCCGGTCTCAAGCCCAGGGAAAGGAGAGACCACCAATGTGCTTGTAGAGTGTGCTTGTAGAGGGTAATACAGTAATATACTTTAGAGCATCCATGAGGTAGTTGGTATGGCTAGCTTTGAGTCTTACCGTCATTCGTCAACCCCCGATCGGTGACGCGGAATAAGTTAATAATGCAACTTGCATTCAGCTTTCATTTTCGGGAAAGGAGGGAATAATGCTCCGGACGTCCGCAACATCTTGCAACTCTTATGCATGGTTCTATGCCCAGTTTGTAGTTCAGAAGACAGTGACGATGTGCACGAGAATAACTCCTGTTGTCTGAACTTACATTTTCTACTGCCGCCCTTCTTAATTAATCCTGTCTACAATCTATTGTCATATTATTGATCATGCATGCGCGGCTGTTGGTCGGGCCCTGTCATGCGCATATGTAGTAGTACAATAAACAAGTGGCAGTTAACAAATGCAACATTATCATCGCTAGGTGTGCTCCCATGTCTTGATTACCAATCTAGTAACTGTACTCTATATGATTAGGAGTCATTTCTTCCAGACCCTTGGTAAGTTAGCATGTGTATATTGCTAACTAACTGCCAATCATAACGACATTAGACTCATCACAGAATAACTTAACCAGTCAAGACTAAACTCGTCACACCAATCTTTTTTGAAAGGTGGGCAGTGTTCACACCAAACAAATGTTCCTCCCGCCCAGGTAACTAAACAAATATCAGTTAATAAATGCAATCTTATTGTGTTTGATAATCATGCAGTTTTGAATACCTTTACCAGTAGGTGGACCTTCTGTGGTTGTATGTCTTGTGGCGGTTTGCTTTATTTATAAAGCGGGACGAAAGCCTTTTTCGGTAATACCTTTACCAGTAGGTGGTAACAGACCGGCTGAAACAATATATGTAAGGACGCAGTAGTATTAGGTAGCTGGACATGACAACTAGAATTACTAGATGGATACCCAGCGCGTTGCTTCAAAAAATATTATTGCAAGCAGGCACAAACAAAAACCAAATGAAGCTATTAATTCTAGCTTGTGAGTTTTGAGTACAAAAATACTACTCCCTCCGTCCCATAATATAAGAGTGTTTTGACACTAGTGTAGTGTTCATATTTCCTTTACGATGGATCGGATAAAAATTTGAATCCAATCAACACCTTAGGGAAGATAAATAAAAAATATTCTCAAGACCCTTAGTTAAATCGAGATTTGCTGCAACTAGTAATGTTTGCAACCAAGATCTTGGTTTCTTGGTTGAGAAGATGTATCACACTTTTTTTTGTGGATGAATGCAGCCTTGGCTGCTGCATTCAATTAAAGTCTGGGCTGTGGGATCCTGCGTTGTGTTTCTTATAGTAAATTTACAAGTGTGCACATCTGATTTGAGTGTGCATGACATTGTTTACAGAGTATCAAATAGACTAACAAGCAAGAAGCTGGTGCAAAATACTGAATTTGGTCCAGCAATATAGTTTCTTTCTCTCTTTTTTTGTCCAAATAGTAAAGCTTTAGGGGAACTTAAGCTACATCACCACAGGTTAAGATGCATTCATGTTCATATTATTTTCCATATTGTTGAATGAGATGGAGAGATTGGACGGCCTTGCCGTTGCCGTTGGGAATCTCCTCGGAAGCATGCATTGGATCCGCAGCCCCATGAGCTGAGCTCCGGCTGAACAAGTGGATGTAGGCAGGGCTTAATTAGGGAGAAAAACTGCAGCTAGGGTTTAATCCCGCAATAAAGAAGAGGGGAGAAATTAAATTGGGAGAGGAGGGGAAGGAGAATATCTCAAACGGTCAAACCTGTGAAACCGTGGGACGAATCAAATTCAATCGGTCGGTGGCCGCCGCCGGGGACGGGCGCCTCAGGTCGCCGGCGCCGCTCCTTTCTCTGTCGTAGCGGTGGAGGAACCGGACAGGGTGAATTGTTTTTTTTTGACACCGATAACGGGTCCTCCTAATCGGCGCCCTCAGCGCTCGCTTTTTTTTTGAAAGTAGCGCCCTCAGCGCTCGCTACTGTTCTGTCTAGAGAGCGAGAGAGACAATAGACAGAGAAGTAAAAGTGATTCGTTGTTCTCATTGATGATTGGATTACACATATATATAGCCCCCGAAGGGGTGCGTCCGAAGTGACACGAAACAACCGTCTTGATTAGGAAAAGCAGGGATTAATAGGATTAATTAAATCCTGACACTCCCCCTAATCCATGCTTGTTAGTGTAAGTATCATCATCTTGAAAAAGCTCCTCCAAAAACCCTGTGGGAAAAATATGAGGAGATAGGTGTTTGATATATTGCTAAACTCCTTCAAACCCAGTGGGGAAAATAAGGAGAAAATGGCACAACATTATATCATTGTCTCTTTTAACTCAATATGAGAAAATTCACAGAGTTTAGAGGACAATAAATATGTCATATATACTTTCCCAAAAACCCCGGTGGGGAAAACAGAAAGTATAACATATGATCTCATGTTGATATTACCTCATTAAAAACGTTTATGAGAATATGTAAAGTAAACTCATTAAGGGAAAAAGAGTATAATATGATGCATTGAACATGAACAATTCAGGAAGATACTCCCCCTATTCTTGCAAAACTCGAAGCCGTCACATACCAAAACATAGAAGTTGGTAGAGACCCGCTGAACAAATCAGTCGCATGATTTGACTTGCAAGATAAGCAATATAGTGATATTACTTATTATGTAACCTGTTTGCATCCGGGCAACACAAGAAACATTATCGTTGATATAATGGTTGGTGAATGTAGCCATAAGGTCTGTTTCGAAGACTCTTCATGAGGGGGCTACCACACCTAGTAGGAACACTAAACTTGTCTATGATCTGACATAGTGGGGATCTGATCGATGTATCCAATGATATCGGTGTTCACATTTCTGTGAAACTGAAAAACCAGGACAAGATGTTTGATGCCTCGGAGATATCGGAAGATATTCTTGAGTACCAACCAATTGTGTTTGGTGGATCCAATGGCATTATGGAACGTTGAGTCCCAATATCTCATTTTCATTATCTCTTGGTCTAAATAGATCTTTCTCTATATCTAGAGAATGAACTACCATGAGAGTTATTGATGGATAAGATTTGTCCACAATGAATTTATCCAATATATTTTGGATATAGACAATATAGTATACCATAATGCATGAATGAAGGTGCTCAAGTTGTAGTAACGAGCGGTGTTTTGGTTTACCCAAATCCTTCATTTAAACTCCGTCATTAGATGATTACATGTGTCGTCATTGCAGACATACAAACATGGATAATCATCTTTGCAGGAGTAATCCTTTTGTATAAGGAACTCACTACATCGGTTGTACCATATGTACCGACCACAATAAGTCGTATGGTGACTTACTAGTTTTACACAATGTATGTTGCATTTTGTATTTCGATTCAGAATTGAGATTCCATCAGAAATCAATCATATATGTCTGAATCTAGTGATCCACATGGATATGTAATCACTACATCTATCAACTGCAGAGATAGATGATTTTGTACTGCCAATGATATAAGTTATCGGAAAGAGATTCCACCTCTGGAGAATAGTTGGGTATCTGCGTGAACCCTTGTGTTACAATACTTGCTCTTTGTTTCACCACCTCGTTGTTCTCAATTCTGCTTCCAGAAGAAAACTGGTGTAGGTATCGCTTATGAATACCTTCCCATTATTGAGCAAGATCATTTCTACCTAGATTATACCCTTTGCTTGAGTTCAGTCCGAGTGTTGTTCACACTTTGCCATGGCCATGGTCTTTGGATCTGAAACATTTGAAAGGTTTTTACAATCTAGTTGAGAAATGTATGTCGACAATTGTAGACTTCCGGTTATATGTTTCTCCAGAATCTATATATTAATATAGAGTTGATGGAAATATTGTTACCCATGGTGACTGCTCGCGATTTCTCAATGCGGTTGAGTCGGGTATTCCGATGTCCCGGTCATTGTGTGCACTATGACCTGGGTTGGTGGAGGTTTCCCGTCCACTGGGTGTAGACTACCCATTAGGTGTCTGTCAACGTGAAGTTGACTTGCATTTACTGATTCACAGGCCTTGATATCCTTGCTTGCGAGAAGCTGAATCCTGATGTACTTCTGCCATACATCTCCCCTTGTTGCTTTAAACGGGGAGTGGAGTGGAATTTGTTGGTACCTTCAGTCTTTCAGGCGTATTTTTACAGGATTGTAGGATTGTGTGACACCTTTATAGTCAGTAAATCAATCTGGCAGGTTATTTGCAATGTGTTGCAAATCTTCTAAATGCATGGTTTAGATCTTTGAGTACGTGGATTTGAGGCAGAAATGTGTTTGAACATTCCACTAATTTCCTGGCATTCTTTATGGTACTTGAAATCTCCCCCTAATGCCTGGAAATGTTCCTCACTGAATCAACATACTGGCCTTGAATAACTCCCCATGCGAGGGGCTTGAGGTATTGACGGAAATACAGTTATTCCTCACATAGATCCCAAATATATGTTGAGGGGCCAATGATGTATGCCGGAGTGGTGATATCGGTATGCAACCGCATTACCGCAGATGGGAAATACTTGGTAGATTTCCACGTACCAAAGACAGAGGGGAATAATATTATGCAGTTTGGTCATGAGCGTGTAAAACTACATGACTCCAACGTAAAGTTGGTAAGTTGCAATTCAAAATAAAGATAATGCAATGAACTTAACTCTTTGGATATGATTCTACCAAACCATTTTGAGTCTAGACATTAGGACAAATTGCTAAACTTCAATCCAAAGGCCATAGAGAATGCCTTCAAGGAGAATTCTGCAATGTTACCCATTCGATTTGCTTGAAATCGATATCAGGATAATGAGCCAATGGTTTCGTGTGAATAAAGCACACACTTAAGACCATCATGTAGATATGTCTTTTAGAACCATGGAATACCTGAATAGTCTACTCAATGGCTCGGAAGAGCCGCTTACCTCGACTTGATGCATTCAAGGAGTCTGAGTGGTTCATCGTAGAATTTAAGGTGTGCAAGCCTTAAAATTAGTTTTCCTGTATCACTTGTAGTGCATATAAAATCCAAATGTTATTAGAATTTAGCATCGTAATAATCATAAACTATTGGAATTGATGATAGTTTCTGTTTCAATCCAATGTCTCGATGACCAAGGCGAGTATGCCAAGTTTGTCATGTACAAGACACTCTGAAAACTATCTCGTACACAACATGTGCTACGGGTTGTGTCATATGTGTAGTACAATCCAGATGATACACATAGAATGTGCTTGCCATATCCGTTGCATATGGTAAAGAGAAGTTATTCCTCTTTGTTGTCATCATAAGTTTCGCTATGGAAGCTATTTTGACGGATACCTCCATAGTTTAGTAGGGTATGAGTGAAACCTGAGAAGCATAAAGCATCCCGACGTTACTCGAGTACCCACAGGGATAGTAAATATGACTCGAGTTGAGCCAACAAATACCTTATCGTGTCTAGCGATTTTAAAATATCTCCTTTCTCTCAATGAGAGTGGAAACATTGAACTTCCCTAAGTATAGAGTTTGTGGTGCATATGTCCACAAGGCACATATCATTTTTCATCGGATTGACTCTCGTAGAAATCTATATATAGACATGAAGATTCTCAATATGAAAATCACTGTCAGATATATAGGCATACAAATGTATTTGTACCAAAGTGCTGATACAATATATTGTGATATACAATATATGACGATGACAACAATACTTATGTTGTTGTTACAACATCATAAGTGTACATTAATTATATTGACCACTCAGGAGATTGAAAGACTATTCATAGTCTCCAAACATGTCGGTTGAGGCATATTCAACCATCACATTCTCCATGCTCATAGGGTCCCGTCACAGCTGGTGATGTCGGATTGAAGGTTGAAGTAAGATTCAAACATTTGCCCTTGAAGTTCATTGTATCCCAGGAATTGCTGATACATAATAATCAGATGCCGAGATCTGAATCTAATGCCTTATGATATATAAGACATCATTTTTCTGTTAGCGGTGTGATCCTGACCAGAGGCATTATCCCACAGGACACAAGAGCGGTCATGATGTCCATGGCCCAGATAGGGCACTGGTGGCCATTGAGAGCGAATGCCTCAAATTCTATAGCCATATTTTACCGCTATGGGTAAATCAGAGATAATTAATTTACAACCAGTAAATTAAGGACCATCATGGTTGATGTTGTAATGAACTTAGCAAAATCAATGGGTATTTCAAGAAGTTATTTTGAAACCATTAGCGTGAACCTCAAATTGCTAAATATGACACCTTGAAGATAATCTCCAAAATGAGTAGATCTCGCAACACTAGAGAGTATAATCTGATGGAATCAGTAGATACTCACTTGTAATGTCTTATGTCATGACTTAGTAAAATGTGTGAGAGAGCACTTTGTAAAGCAATTATAATGTCAAAATAACAAAATATAGGCTTTAACAGTAGTCATTGATAATCTGCGAAGGCATTGGATCTATATGACTACCTTGTGGTCCCAATACATCGATTTGAAGAAATCACTTTGAATTTTGCATCTTATTTGCAAGAAATTAAAAATCTCAATTGCAAATAGACGTATTAATCTTGACATGTAGCGAACATGGAGATACATACATTCCGGAATACATCGTACTCAACAGAAATACACCACTATCATAATGAATAGTAATGATGTTGCAATCTTGATGTTCAAATGAAAAACTTGAATTATATAGACCTCAAATTAAATGAGATAATGTTGTATCAAGTTGCAAGATAATTCAACAAAGTGAATTAATATTTTGCGAGAGAAAATAAATCTCAATCGCAATGAAATTGTTTTGCGAGAAAAGAAAATTTTCAATCGCAAATCAATACTGTTGTGCGAGAAAACTTAATTTCAATCACAAAACAATGCCGTTGTACAGTAATACCTTGATGGGAAAACTGAAAAACAACGAAGAGATAAGCACCATCAGCTTTCTCTGTGTGGTTACGAATTAAAGATTCGTTTTGGCTTTGTACACCACTACACCGCCGGTACGTAGAGTACGTTGGCGTCGGGTCGTTGCTCCGGCCGTGGTGAGCCGGTGGAAGCCGGGGAAAATGCTGCGGGCGATGCCGGAGGGGCCACGCTGCCACTGCGGCCATGCAGGATGGAGCAGCCGCTCCAAACGCCGGCCGTTGGCCGAGATGTGCTCGCGCCGTGCACTGGCCTGCCGGAGGCAGTCTCGCCTTTGCGCCTCGAGTTGGAGACCGGGGAGCGTAGCCGGTGCGCCCCGCGAGAATGAGCCCGCCGCGCCATGGCTGAGCGGAGAGAACCGCATCGGCCGCTGGCCGCTTGTGCCATCGGGCTGCGAGCCGCGCCGGAGGAGGGCTGCGTGCTGCTCGCTGCGCCGCGAACGGTTGGGAACGACGCGCTATGGTCGCTGGCCGCTGTCTCCACATCGGAGCCGTGGGCCACAGCCGCCTCCTCCTTGGTTTGGTTGTCTCCGGACGCCGGCCGAGGCCGCGCCGTCTGAGCACTTCACCTCACGGCGAACGGGACGCCGCGGGGTCGAGGCCGCGTCAGAACCGAGGGCTGCAAGCGCACTGGGCACCGCCTCCGCGCCGGGATTCGCGGTGGTCAGCGAGGGCGACGCCGGCCGTGAAGACGTCACAGCGTTGCTGCACAGCGAGGCGGTTGGCATGGAAGGCGTCATCAACCACCGCCGATCCGCGTCTTTGGCCGCGCCGCGCCGCTGCGCTAGTCTGCGGCCTGCCCCCGCTTCTCTTCGCACGGTTGTTCCATCTTCCCTGTGTTCTGTTCTGATCAATTTCAATAAAGAAATTCCCGTAGGCCATTCATGAGAACACAATCGATTGCCGATCTTAATCACGACAATAGAATTAACGTCTCCCTGGTCGATTCCGTGCAGGGATGCATGCATGCGGATGCCCGTCTTTGCTTCGTCCGGGTTTATGCGTAACCACCCACTGCGGCATGGCCTTTTCTCTCAGCGGAGAGACACGCGCTGATAACGTGTTCTGACTAGAGAGCGAGAGAGACAATAGACAGAGAAGTAAAAGTGAATCATTGTTCTTATTGATGATGGGATTACACATATATATAGCCTCCCGAAGGGGTGCGTCCGAAGGGACACGAGACAACCGTCTCGATTAGAAAAGGCAGAAATTAATAGGATTAATTAAATCCTGACAGCTACGATTCAAGTTCGCTACCAGTCCAAACGTTCGCACCTGTCAGCACTAGCTTTCAAAAAAATAAAAAATCTGTCAGCGCTAGCTATGATCCCAAGTTTGCTAGGAGTCTTTTTTTTTGCGATAGTCTGTTTCTTTCGGTCGCTCGCTCAGATTTCTTCAGTTTACAAGTTTCGTTCATAGTTTCTTTCGTTCAGGTGAATTCGTGAATAAAAATTTGAATTGGGTGAACTTTCCCTCAATATTATCGACATTATTTGAATTATTAAAAAAAGGTTCATGATTTTGTTTTGTGGATTTCAGAGAAGTTTGTGGGGATTTGAGCAAAGTTCGCGAACTCGAAAAAGGTCACGGGTTCCAAAAAAGTTCATTGGATTTGAAAAAAAAATCATGGACTTAAAAAAGTTCACGAAGTCAAAGAAAATCACGAGTTTAAAAAAAATCATGGGGTTTGAAAAAAGTTAGCAAACTCAAAAAATTTCACGGGTTTTCAAAAAAGGTTCATCGACTTTGAGAAAAGGTCATTGATTTTGAAAAAAGTTCATTAGTTTTTTTTTAAATCAACAATTTTGGAAAAAAATCATTGATTTTGAAAAAGTTCATCAAGTTTTAAAATAGTTTATCAATTTTGAAAATAAAAAATTGTCGATTTTGAAAAAAGTTCATTGCTTTTGATAAAAAAATACAAAATTTAAAAAAAATCATGCATTTAGCAAAAGAAAAGGAAGAAGGAAAAAAGGAACAAAAAGGAACAAAAAAAGAGATAAAAGATAAAAGAAAATAACAAAAATAAAGAATAAAAGAGCGAAGAAGATGCAAATAGTCACAGAAGATGTTTGTGGGCGTTTGGTAATTGCATCTTAGAATGATCGAAGAAGTCATGGGTTTGAATCCCATACGCCTGTATTTTTTGCGGGATGGGGGGGGGGTGCACCCGATTGCGAAATGGCTGTAAACGGATGAGGGCTCGCAATTTTGGAATTGCCACCGATAACTCCCGGATGTTCGGTCTGGGAGCTTCCCGTAAACGAAGGAAACGTTCGTAGGAACCCATCGATCAAACCGAGCTTGTGCAAGCATTTTGTTTTCTTTCATTTGAATATCCTCTACTGCATGCTGAAAGATTCATGAAATGGATGTAGACACATCAAGATTTTGCATGATTCCTAGCCGACGGGTTCTGTGACTACATGGGCCATGTCGTCACCTAGGAAGGGAAAGGACTGACCGCCTGCGGCTTCACTAAGTCGATGCTAGTCAAGACCTCCAGGTGTGGAGCAAGCATAATTCATTGTTGATTCTAGTGGTGAAGTTGTGATCTTCATAACGTCATTTATCAAACTGGTGCTGGTTTATGATGACGATTCCATGTTAATTCTATGATTTGGTCGGTTTATGATAAGGAAGTGATGGTTTATTTTATTTTATTTTTATCAGATGGATTATTATTTCTTACATACACACATTTCGCAATAGACAAATATGCCTAACCCACACCCATTGGGTCAGAATATATCATTGGGCTGCAACCTTAAGTTATGGCCACAGACGTATTTGTTTTGTGTACCAGAAAATCATATACTCCCTCTATCCCAAAATAAGTGTCTTGAGCTTAGTATAAATTTTTATTAGAGTTAGTACAAAATTGAGACGCTTATTTTGAGACGGAGGGAGTATTTGATTCGGTGAATCATCCTTTTGTTTCCAAAAGAAATACCACATTCTGTCCGTGTGGTTCAGAGTAACCGAGCCGAGCAAACATAATGCTTTTGTAACCTACCATTGCCCCTTATAAAGAACTCCCTCCGTTCCTAAATATAAGTCTTTTTAGAGATTCCAATAAAAGACTACATATGGAGCAAAATGAGTGAACCTACACTTTAAACTATGTCTATATACATCCGTACATAGTCCATAGTGAAATCTTTAGAAAGACTTATATTTAGAAACGGAGGGAGTATCATAATACTAGTTTGTCATGGTACCGAAATATGAAGCCAAATCGTCCAGTATTAGCTTGTTTCTGAAGCCAAATCGTCCAGTATTAGCTTAGCAGTAGCAAAAGATCAACCATGCCAAAAACACACGAGCAGACAAGCAGTGAAAGATACTACAAGAGATGAAATTAAAGCTTCTTCAGACTGATTGAGCAAAAGATTTTCCTGCTTTCTAATTGTTGAGTTACTGCTGATTTTTTTATTTCACTAGACTACTGACTATATAGAATCTAAATATGCCCACTCAGGTACACAAGGGCATCTATTTCTTCGAATTAATGAAGGGATAATGAAGGTACGCGAGCTGCATAGCTGTAACGAATGTCTTGCTTTATACTTTGATTGCATGGAATATTTGATCTCTTTGTTTAGAGCCGAGGACTAACTTGCATTTTTTAGCCATTTTCAAGCAGACCAAAAGCTAGTTATACTCTGCATTGGACTAGGATATTACTATTTTTTTCGTGAATACGCAAAGCTTGCGTATCATTTCATTGATAGAAGATAGGAGAATGAGTACAATAAAGGATACAACACATAGCGTGAACGCAAGAAGCGCATGAGCATGATGTCTGAAGCAGAGAGACATGGGGTGCTTAGCCCGAACAAGGTGAAGGACACAACTAAACCCACCAAACCCAAACCTAGAAAAGCACACCAAAATAGTAGGACGCTGAACATCTTCAAATCCAACACCGGGACACCAGCAGGAAGCCGAACATCTTCAAATCCAACACCGGGACACCAGCAGGACGACGAACATCTTCAAATCCATCCAACACCAGGACAGCACGAGCTAGCAAGATAGCGCCTTCAAGAAGGGGAGCGATGTCGTGACGTCGCCGACATCCGGTCCGGAGAACCGGACCTAGGGTTTCTCTTGATGCTCGAAGGGGGCATGGGTAGAGGCCATGGCAGCACCTCCAAGAAGAGAAATGACACCCGCTTCAGCAAGCCGAGCATGGATTTCTTCTGGCATAAGTCCGAGCAATCCCAAAGCTGCCAAATCAGGATCCAAAGATACCAGCGACAACCTGCTTGTCGACCGCTACCTCAGATTGGGGTGGGGCTGCACCTATCGCCAACGAAAAACGCGAGCGTTGGAACCAACATGGCGTGTAGTTGGAGGGGTCGGAGGGGCAGCGATGTAGATAGCCGTCGCGGATGGAAGGATGGCAGCCGGTGCCGCCGTCAATCCGGAACCAGAAGGGAACGCAAATCCGTGTCGCTGGAGGCGGAGCCACCATAACACCATCGAACCGAAGCTGGAAGGGGCGCAGCTGCCAGTGCGCCGGGGCCAAAAACCGCGCCGGTAGAGAACGCAGGCAAACCAAGGACACTGGAGAACGCAGGTTCATGAAGGCCGGGACCGGAGTGGTGTCTACAAAATCCACCGCAAAGCTTCTAACAACCTGCCAGAGGATCGCCGTCATCACACACGCACAGGCCGTCACCGTAGCTCGGAGGAGACGCCGTTGGGGACGAAGGGTGGCCTGCACCTAGGCAGGACCGAGTCGCGGCCACCTCCCCCAAGGTTCACGCCCGCCCCAACGGACAACAGCAACAGAGGGGCTGCAGCACGGGAGGCAAGACGCGGACGGGGGAAGGATCACCACGGATGTGGCCGCGCCGCCGAGCAGGACCAACAGGATGTGGTGCAGCAGTTGGACGAGGGGAGTGGCCGCGGCGCGCCAGATCCGATCTGGGACCGTGGGGAGAAGGGTCTCCAGCGCGAGCGTGCGCGGGTGGGGGGTAGAGGGCCGATGGTCCGATATTACTGTAGCATCAATGAATCAGTACTGTTTGCGACCTGTATATGTTGGGAAGAAGAACTATATATGTTCAGTAATCTGCTTCTGCTGCAGGATTGTGGTTCCAGTTTTTGTGCAGATAGATGCTTCTTATGTCATTTACAGAAGCCACTCTGTAAAATATAATAACAAGAAAAAGAACAAAGACACTTCTGAAAAACGTAAGCCTGGTTCGCTGCTGATCTCAAGATAGTGGTCAGACAAATGAAAGGTAAGGATGCAGAGTCGGGCTTGAAAATTTGGAACCAACGAATTGATCATCAAAATTCAGACTTGTTGGTCTTTCTCACAGAGAAACACGCTCGAAGAGTTGGCTCACCACCGCACATATTTCATTTCAATTTCAAATGCTTTAGTTGGAGAAATTCATTAAAAAACTAACTCCAAAATTCCAAGAGTTTATCAACCCTAAAAGAGCACACCAGCTTTGCATTATCTTATTTTAATAAAATTTAAATTTAGAATTGATGGGGCCTTCTAACAGGGAGAAGACACCCTTTAAAAATTAAGGTATGCTGCTTAGTGTGGCGTGCACACGGTATTCTTTAGTAAAAGGCGAAAGAATAGTTCGCTTTGTGCTCACCACGCAGCTGCGTGCCTTTCTAACGCTAGCACCACATCCTCTTATATAGGCCAGCTCCCTCCCCACACTCGCTTGGCCAGGCGAGGTGGGACTAAACGAAAACAGCCGCTCCGCCTCTTCCACTCGACTGCCGTCACACATGCTTCACCAGCAAAGCTCACAGAACTACAGAAAGGCAATATGGGCCAACCAGCTGATCAGCCCACTCGACAGGCAACAATAGCCCAGCCCAACAGACCCGTAGCCTCACACTTTTTCAACTCCTTTTGAGTTTGCCTCAAAAAAAATTGAGTTTGTCAAAAAAACACTCCTTTTGGGTGCAGCACACACAGCAGAATTTGATCCGTTCCTAAAAAACAACAGAACCTTGTAACATATTTTCCTTCCTAGGTCGTGTGAGCACTATGTAAAATCGTGTATTCTTTATTCTGCTATATGTTGTGGACCCAGGAAACAATTTGTATTATTTGGTTGGCAAAGTTGCCGACACTCGCTAAAAGGAACAGTACTTGTAACAGTAGCAACGATGTGTTCTACAGCTCTAGAAAAAGAAAGCAATGTCGCTCTACGTTACATCGTATGAAACCATCAACAGAAACATTTCATCGCTGTTCAAGAAAAAAGGGGAAACATTTTACAACTGTATTTGATCAGACAGAAGATAGGGCACAGAAAGGCATTTCACAAGTATGATGATCAACGGTTTCTTTCTTACTGATGGTTCAAGTATTCGCTTGGAAACATAGGTCAACAGCTGGCAGAAACAATATACCCTAATTCGCAACGATTTGTTTGTGATCATGGGGGAAACTACAGCAGCTTCTTTCTCTCGAAAAAGGTCTTCAGATGCCACAGCTGCAGCCCTGCCACGGATAAGCAGATGCCGAGTGAGAGGAAACTCAGCCACCCCATCCTCGAGTTCGTCTGCCTGTTGATGTTCTGCATTTCCTCCTCCCTGCACGAATGACAGATATAAAAAACTTGGTTTCAGAATGGCGTCTTAGTTATCATGGAATGAAGTTTTACCAGTGCCTTAAAAATACTAGGTACACGAATGACAGGCCAAAAACTTGATCTGGAGTTAGCTTCTCTAATTATCATCAAACAAAGTTTTACCAGAGCTAGAAATAACAGGCAGCATTGTACCTTTCACGTAGATAAAACATTTCCTCATGAATAGACTTGATGGTATCCTCTAGCTTCTTCAGCTCTAGTTCCATCATCTGCAACAAGTAAGAATACAAATGCATAAACAGCTGATCCTATGACGAAACAATATAGGAGTTATAACATGCCATGCAAGATCTATGTATTTTAATAGTAATTGGTGATGTGCAACATGTTATTGGCTGTTCTCTCCAGAGGTATAGGCATGACAAACAAATGGTGACTTAACAATGTTAATGTGTTCTGTTCATATTAAGACCGTGCTCACAGAACCAGATATATTTTTTGGGGCTTATTTCATGACTTTATGAGCAGTGTTCAAAAGCTACTACGAACCCCTATTGTGCCTACTGTTTAAGAACAAACGCTAGCTGACACAGTGACACATGTTACCAGCAATGATATGTCGATGTGCAATTATTATATGGACAATGTTGCAGAAGCTACTAAACACCCAATTTCTGAGAGATAAAAGAATCAGTGGGCACTGGGTCTCCTTTCTGCATTCATTTTCCTTTTTATGTGAAAATATGTGCTTATGTTGAAGAACTGATGAAAAATTAAAGAATGTCCAAACTAATCGCATATCAAATTCATATATTGCCCTCTTTGGAAATATGGCGAGACACCAAAAGCTTGTTTGACATATAAAACCTGTTCAGTGAGAATCTGACTCTACATCACACCTTACGTTGTGTGCAAGTGATATTCACAATTCAATCAAGTACAATAACATACAGAACCAAGGAAGAAAAATGCCTAACAGAACATACAAAAGTCAATGTTGTAACCTAGTTCGTATACATACTCTTGTACAAGTAACAAAGCGAGCAAATCAGAACACATTTTACCACAAGACTAAGAGTTAACTTAATTTAACTAACCACAGCACTATTCAGCATCTTCTCCAAACACACTAATATGCAGGAAAGATTGACTTGCAAGAACTGCCTGATATTCTTAAAACTCCTTGAATCAAAATTTTAAACAACACAGATGCATACTACAACCAACTCAGGCCTAGAAGGGACTAATCTACCACCTCACAGGCAGATCCCTCGACATAAAGTAGAAAAGCCAGAAGGGAACTGATTCAGGTGCGCTCAGAATGACCACAGTGTCTAGACATACTACAGAAAACCGCATGGCAACCCAAGTGAACAAGCAAACTAAGGGTGTGTTTGGTACCGATCATCAGGTGGAACGTCACGGGTCCGTTCTGTTCCTGGATCATAGGAACCCACCCGTTCTCAGGAACGGCATATTCACCCAATATGCGGAATGCGCTCGTACCGCCGAATCAAAGGAATTACCTCGTCCCCGTCTCCGCCCTCACCTTCCCGACCCACTCGCCTCCAACTCCGACCTCCATCTGCGGCCTCCTCGCTTCTCCCTCGTCGCTCTCTCCCTCTCGGCGCCGCCTCTCCATCGCCGTTCTTTCCTCTCGGCGCTGCATCTCCTCGTCTCTCCCACATCCGCGGTAGGATATCAGCGGGGCGGCGGGCAAACGGCTGCTGCCGCGGACTACCGACGGAGGCAACCGGCAGAGTTGGAGTTCCTGCTGTTTCTCCTCAAGTTGCGATCCTCCCCACATCTCCAGTGTATGTTCTTGCTTGCGGGGGTGGATCCAGGGCGTCCGCGGCAAGCGGCGGCGGCTGTCAAGGGCTCCAGCGCGTCTACGAGTCTGATGTGCGTGCGTGCAGAAGCCGATGTGTTGTGTTTGTGTGTGTGTGCTTCCTTTCTGAATTTTAACACTGTTTTTTTCTCTGAACTTTCTCTGTATCTTCTACACTGCAGGTACAGTAGAGACAAACCTCCACATGTTCGTGAACCGGCTGCAATGCACGGCTAACGGCGGCGTGCGTGCGTGCCTATGGCCTTCTATCAAGATATAATTTAGTTTAGTTTCTAGCAAGATCTAGTTCAGTTTATTTTTCTACCAATTTCTAGTTCAGTTTATATATTTTTCCAACAGTTTGATGTATCTCTGTTCTCTGGATCAATATAAAGTGTTCAATATGCATTTAGTTTCATTTTCTACCAAAATCTAATTCAGGATGAGTCAATATAATCAGTTGTGACGAATAATATCATTACATTCCATCTCTCAAACCAAACACCAAAATGTAACCATTCCATTCCTTAAAATTGCTCCTACCAAACACAAGGACGGAACGGACCCATTCTAGTAGAATGGAACCATTACATTCCGTTCCACTTCGTTCCCGAACCAAACACACCCTAAGGAACTCAACTTAAAAGTATATAAATGACTAAATTTAAAAGAGATCATGGTTTCCACACGAGATATTAACAGACGCTGCAAGCCTACCCCATTCTCTTAAAATTTCAGCATACCCTAGAACTGAATAATTCAATCAGCCTACCCCGTTCTCTTAAAATTTCAGCATACCCTAGAACTGAATAATTCGATCAAATTTACAAAATCTACCAGTCCTAGAGCCATACACACTGAAATTGCTCTCGAACAGACGAACTTGCAAACAACACTGCCAATGACATGACCCCCGAACAACCCATCATAATAACCCAACCACGCACAAACTCACAATTTATTTCACATCCAAGCACCCACGTGGGTGACAGGTAGAGTATAACTCCCTGCTGCTAGGCGCAAGTTGCAAATTCAATAGAATGAATCACTGGTCAAAACTATATTACCTAGAGGGGTAATTCAGCCATATGAAACAACAGAATTAGTTGAAATTTGAGAACAAACTCAAGTGAGCAGCCCAAGGGCGAATCGAAGCACTCACATCGACCTTGCCCTTCTTGGCGACGTTGGACCAGTCCTTGGCCGTGACGCCGCTCTTCCAGTCGAACTCGAAGGTGACGGTGACGGGTGGCTTGTGGTCAGGTGCCCAGAAGCAGGCCAGGTAGTCCCCGGCCTCCACCGCCGTGAAGGCGAAGTGCCCCGACTGCACGTTCTCGGAGTAGTGCATGCTGTTCCCGTACGGCGACGTCACCTGCATCGACCCAATCGCACAAATCAGCGAAATCGCCGGATCGCCGCGGTTTCCCCCAAACCGAATCGCGGGCCGCTCGACGACGATCGATTAATCACTTACCCTGAGGGAGACGCGGTGCGACTCGGGGAGCTGGGCGTCGGGGTAGCTGGGGTCGGGGGCGACGACGCTGTACTTGCCGACGGCCATGGAGTCGACCTTGATCTCGTCGGAGATGCACTTGGTGTGGCCGGACTCGAGGTCGAACCGGAGGGCGCGCGCCGACGGCGAGGCCGCGAGGAGGACCGCGGCCAGGAGGAGGAGCGTGGAGGGGGGCAGCCATCTGGGAGCGGGGGATCCGGGGCGCCGCGCGGCCATGGCCGGAGATCGGAGTGGGAATCGAAGCGCGAGGCAAGGTCCGCGGACGAAGTCACGAGGTGGTGTTGGGCGTTTGGCTGACTGGGATGGGGAGGAGGGGAGAAGGGGACGGGCTTGTTGAGGTTTGTGACGTCCAAATGACTAAAAGTTGCAGTAGTATCAAATCTTTTTTTTATTAGCTGGAATTTCCCTAAATAAACTGAGAATACTTTTCATAGTACTCGAACTATGAGATCACTTCGTGCATTAACATTGTTGAATGTTGAGACAACATGATGAGAGTATAAGAGCATTTTCAGCCGTTGGCCTCCAGGGGCGCCTAAAATCGCCGCCTGGGGACGAGCCGGCGCAAAAAAACGACCTGGGGTGGAATGGTCCCCAGTCGCCGGCCCCAGGGCCTCCAGGCGCGTCTAATTTCTTTTTTAAAAAAACATTCGGCGCAGTTCGTTTAAACACGGCTAAATTTCGGCAAACTTCGGCATATATTAGACATGTTCACGACGCGTTTCATAAAACTTAAAAGAAGAAATCGCTGAACGCCGAGTAGTCGCCGTCGTCACCGCCATCCTCGCCACCGTCGTCGGCGGCGGCCTTCTCCTCCTTGACGCGGCCGTCCCTGCTGCACCCCTGCCCAGCGTCGCCATGGCGGACAGGTGCCGGCGGCGGCGGCGCGTCGTCGTCGCTGTCGTCGAGGACGACGACTCCTCCTTCTTCGCGACCCCGGCGGCACTGCTCGAAGCGCCGCAGTGCGGCGACCTGGCGCTCCCTCTCCATCCTGAGGAAGTCCTTGCGTGCCCATTTCAGGGCCGCATCGTCATCGAGCTCCACCTCGTCGGGCTCCGTCTTCATGGCGGGGAGCCCCGGCTCCGTTTTCACCGGCGCGAGCCCCGACTCCGTCTTCGGCTTGACGAAGCGCGGAGGAGCCGACGATGGGGCGCGCCTACCGCCTTTGTTGATGACGATGCCGGCGCTGCGAGTGCGCCGGCCGAGTGGCGTCTCCGCCGCTGGCTCGGCCTTGACACCGAGCAGCGCCGGAGAGCCGGAGGAGTGGGAAGAGGATCGCGACGAGGAGGAGGAAGACGATGAGGAGACGAACCTCCTGGGCAGCCATTGCCCGGCGCGTCGGCGGTGGGCCGGGGCCGGAGCCGCCGGGGAAGGGTATGCCAGTGGCGGCTCGTTGCCGCCCTTGAGGTGCGCCAGCACGTCGTCGAGCGTGCGGCTGGGGACACCCCACCACACGCGGCGCCCCTCGCTGTTCTTCATGCCGCCCACCACCGGCGCCCCGTTGGTGGACGCCAGCCTTTGCTCTTGTCGGCGCTCGAAGTACGCCGCCCACGCCGAGTGGTTGTCGGCAGCGTACTGGGGCAGAGCGCGCTGCTCGTCGGCGAGGAAGGCGCGCGCGAGCTCGACCTCGTCGGCGAAGTAGGCGGGCCACGCCACGGCGTCGGGCAGTGGGGGAACGGGCACTCCCCCGTTGCTGAGCCGCCACACCGACGGTCCGGCGCGCATGTCTGGCGGCGCCGGGATGTTGGCCTCGAACAGGAGCCAGGACTCCTGCTCGCGAAGCAAGCGGCAGCCGAAGACGTTAGCCACTGCCTCGTCGCCGGGGAAGCGTTTGACCATTGGGGGCTGTCGGAGTGAGGGTGGACTCGGAGGCGGCGCACGGGAGAGGGAGAGGGAGGGCTTGGCGGCAGCAGTGCACGGCAGAGGGAGAGAGCTCGGCGGCTAGGGCTGGTGTGGCCTGAGGCGAGGGAGGGCGCCAACTTATATAGCCGCGCCCGTGTGTACGCGTGGCGGGAGGAGAGGCGTCGCCGCGCGGCCCTGTGACGCGCCGCCCATGAGGAATCAATGGTAAGGCTGACCGGCGGCGGCAGCGCTACAGCCTTGGCATTGATTCACGCAAGAACCAAGGCGATGAGGGCGACGAAGCGCCCGTCTCGCTGACTCGGCGGGCCCGCGACTACTTTGCGCCAAAACCACTCGCCTCGGCGCCCCTGGGCGCCCCCAAGCACACCGGGTTCGGCCTGGGTCCGCCGGCGCTGATTTCGGCCTAGGCCGGCAAAAATCGGGCTCGTGGGGGCGCGACTGGGCCGTTTTTTCGGCGTCGGCGCAAAAAAACCGCCTGGGGAGGCCGTTCTGGGGGCGCGGCTAGAGATGCTCTAAGAGCATCTACAACCAGACTTGGCAAATCTGCCCCCTCAAACGCCCGCAGATGCATCCGGGCAGCCCCTTGATGTCTACTACGCAACCTTCTTCTTGTAGACGTTGTTGGGCCTGCAAGTGCATAGGTTTGTAGGATAGTAGCAAATTTCCCTCAAGTGGATGACCTAAGGTTTATCAATCCGTGGGAGGCGTAGGATGAAGATGGTCTCTCTCGAACAACCCTGCAACCAAATAACAAAGAGCCTCTTGTGTCCCCAACACACCCAATACAATGGTAAATTGTATAGGTGCACTAGTTCAGCGAAGAGATGGTGATACAAGTGCAATATGGATGGTAGATATAGGTATTTGTAATCTGAAATAATAAAAACAGCAAGGTAACTAATGATAAAAGTGAGCGTAAACGGTATTGCAATAATAGGAAACAAGGCATAGCGTTCATACTTTCACTAGTGAAAGTTCTCTCAACAATAATAACATAGATAGATCATATAACAATCCCTCAATATGCAACAAAGAGTCACTCCAAAGCCACTAATAGTGGAGAACAGACGAAGAGATTATGGTAGGGTACGAAACCATCTCAAAGTTATTCTTTCGGATCGATCTATTCAAGAGTTCGTACTAGAATAACACCTTAAGACACAAATCAACCAAAACCCTAATGTCACCTAGATACTCCATTGTCACCTCAAGTATCCATGGGCATGATTATACGATATGCATCACACAATCTCAGATTCATCCAACCAACACAAAGTACTTCAAAGAGTGCCCCAAAGTTTCTACCGGAGAGTCAAGAAAACGTGTGCCAACCCCTATGCATAGGTTCATGGGCGGAACCCGCAAGTTGGTCACCAAAACATACATCAAGTGGCACGTGATATCCCATCGTCACCACAGATAAACACGGCAAGACATACATCAAGTGTTCTCAAATAAAGACTCAATCCGATAAGATAACTTCAAGAGGGAAACTCAATTCATCACAAGAGAGTAGAGGGGGGAGAAACATCATAAGATCCAACTATAATAGCAAAGCTCGCGATACATCAAGATTGTGCCATAGAGAGAGAGATCAAACACATAGCTACTGGTACATACCCTCAGCCCCGAGGGTGAACTACTCCCTCCTCGTCATGGATAGCGCCGGGATGATGAAGATGGCCACCAGTGATGGATTCCCCCTCCGGCAGAGTGCCAAAACGGGCTCCCGAGAGGTTTTTGGTGGCTACAGAGGCTTGCGGCGGCGGAACTCCCAATCTATCTTGATTATTGATGTTTTTAGGGTACGTGGACTTATATAGGCAAAAGAAGTCGGGGGAGCCTCTAGGGGCCCACGAGAGGGTAGGGCGCGCCCGGGGGGTGGGCGCGCCCCCTGTCTCGTGGTCTCCTCGATGATCTTCTAACGTGAACTCCAAGTCTCCGAGATCATATTCTTCCTAAAAATCACGCTCCCGAAGGTTTCATTCCGTCTGGACTCCGTTTGATATTCCTTTTCTTCGAAATACTGAAACACGCAATAAAACAACAATATGGGCTGGGCCTCCGGTTAATAGGTTAGTCCCAAAAGTAATACAAAAGTGTATAATAAAGCCCATAATCATTCAAAACAGATAATAAAATAGCATGAATGCTTCATAAATTATAGATACGTTGGAGACGTATCAGCATCCCCAAGCTTAATTCCTACTCGCCCTCGAGTAGGTAAATGATAAAAGAAAGAATTTACGAAGTGTGAATTCTAGAAGGTGCACAAGTTTGATCAATGATAATTTCAATCACCTTTTCTAACATGATTATATGTCATAACAGTAGTTCATCTCATAAAACTTCTCACGAACAAGCAACAAGCAATTCTGTAGGACCTTGAGAAGAGGTGTCTAGAGGGGGGTGATTAGACACTAAGTACCAAAGTTGCAGTTTTTAACTTCTTTAAGTTTAAGTGGAGTTTAGGCACAAGTTTAACATTCACAATACATAACGAGCAAGCATGCAAAGAGTATATGAGCAGCGGAAAGTAAAGCATGCAACTTGCAAGAATGTAAAGGGAAGGGTTTTGGAGTATTCAAACGCAATTGGAGACACAGATGTTTTTGTCGTGGTTCCAATAGGTGGTGCTATCGTACATCCACGTTGATGGAGACTTCAACCCACAAAGGGTAACGGTTGCGCGAGTCCACGGAGGGCTCCACCCACAAAGGGTCCACGAAGAAGCAACCTTGTCTATCCTACCATGGCCGTCGCCCACGAAGGACTTGCCTCACTAGCGGTAGATCTTCACGATGTAGGCGATCTCCTTGCCCTTACAAACTCCTTGGTTCAACTCCACAATCTTGTCGGAGGCTCCCAAGTGACACCTAGCCAATCTAGGAGACACCACTCTCCAAGAAGTAACAAATGGTGCGTTGATGATGAACTCCTTGCTCTTGTGCTTCAAATGATAGTCTCCCCAACACTCAACTCTCTCTCTCATAGGATTTGGATCTGGTGGAAAGAAGATTTGAGTGGAAAGCAACTTGGGTAAGGCTAGAGATTAAGATTCATATCGTAGGAATGGAATATCTTGGCCTCAACACATGAGTAGGTAGTTCTCTCTCAGAAAATGTATGCTGGAAGTGTAGGTTCGTTCTGATGGCTCTCTCCACGAATGAAGAGGACGTGGAGGGGTATATGTAGCCTCCACACAAAATCTAACCGTTACACACAATTTACCAAACTCGGTGGGACCGAATCAACAAACTCGGTCGGACCGATTTAGTAAATCTATTGACCGTTAGGATTTTCGGTGGGACCGACATGCAACTCGGTAGGACCGATATGGTTAGGGTTAGGGCATAACGTAATCTCGGTGAGACCGATTACACAAACTCGGTGAGACCGATTTTGGTAATTAGCTAACCAGAGAGTTGGTCAGGCAAACTCGGTGGGACCGATTTTGGTAATAAGTTAACCAAAGAGTTTGCATTGTAATCTCGGTAGTACTGATTGCTCAAACTCGGTGAGACCGATTTTGGTAATGGACATACACAGAGAGATTACAATCCCATCTCGGTGAGACCGAGATCCCTATCGGTAAGACCGATTTGCTTAGGGTTTGTGGCAGTGGCTAAGACATCTGAACTCGGTGGCGCCGGATAGAAAGAATCGGTGTGGCCGAGTTTGACTTTAGGTTTAGGTCATATGTGTGGAAGTGGGAAAGTAGTTGAGGGTTTTGGAGCATATCACTAAGCACTGTGGAGCAAGAAACTCATTAAGCAACACCTCATCCCTTCTTGATAGTACTGGCTTTTCCTATAGACTCAATGTGATCTTGGATCACTAAAATATAAAATGAAGAGTCTTGAGCTTGAAGCTTGAGCCAATCCTTTGTCCTTAGCATCTTGAAGGAGTTCCCACATCCTTTAGTCCATGCCACTCCATTGTTGAACTTATCTGAAACATACTAGATAAAAGTGTTAGTCCAACAAGAGATATGTTGACATTAATTACCAAAACCACCTAGGGAGCACTTGTGTTTTCAATCTCCCCCTTTTTGGTAATTGATGACAACATACATCAAAGCTTTAGATAAAGATATAAAGAATAGTAAGTAAAACTTTGGAAAGACATGTAACAAGCATAGGCTCCCCCTACATGTATGCAATCATGTGAATATGGAATATAGAGTCATGTGAGAGCATAACCATGATAGAGTAGACAATGTGTTACATGTATCTTGGCCATATGCATCGAAGCAAAGAATATTAAAGAAAATACCTTCATGCTCATGAGTCCTTCTTGCAAACAGTATGTACATCAGCAAGAATTCCTCATACACATGATTGTGATGCATATACTTACCTTGTAGTCTTGAGTTGGCTTAGGATGGAATGAACCTGCACAAACAAGGCTAGATAACACAGGTACATCTACTAGCCAGAGCAAACAGAAGAAACCACAAGAATACCAAGACTGGGATGACATGTAGAGAGTGAGTACTAAGTACCACATTGGATTAGACATGTCCCTAAGAGTAAAGATATGCAATAAATTTAAATGATTTCTTTCCCTTAGATGTCTTGCTCCCCCTGAATCTAGCATGGGATACTAGGAGAAGATAGGGAACAGAAAATCAGAGCTGAAAGATATAAATGAACAGAGCTAATGCAAATAAGCACATATGAACATGTCTTTCCCCTCAAGAAGACATGTGGCATCTCTCCTCTTGAACACCAAGCATCTGGGATCCTTGAGAAATACTTTCTACTTGAGTATTTTCTCCCCCTGGAGATCTCTTTCTCCCCCTATGGAGGTGATACTCTCTCTTTCTGATGTGATCTCTCTAAGTGATAAGCTTTGATGTGATCTCTCTCTCCCCCTTTGACATCAATTTCCAAGAAGGGTTCGATCCTTGAGTCACAGCACAAAGCATTTATATAAATGTGATGCTTGTAGAGGACAAGATTCATTGAGTGGAGCTGGATCAGAAGAAACACATAATAAGTGGCAAACTGTATTTCCTGTTGTGAAATCGGTGGCACCGGGTGGTATGCTTCGGTTGGACCGAAAACAACAAATCGGTGAAACCGAGTTCATCGCAGAGAAAACACTTGTCACCTCAGCTCACTAGACTAGTAAGATCTCACAAAGATTTGCAAGGAATTGGATGCAGAAAATGCAGAGCATACAGAAAGAAATCTAGATGAAGTTTTTTTTTGTAAGGGGAAACAAATATGCATGAGACAAATGCAAAAACACAGAAAAGAACACAAGAGAACTTCATCTAGAGATGGTCGGTGACAAAGTCACCTATGTTAGAGTATATTGACTTAGGAGTCAAGTGAAATCACTTGATCATAGGTCATACTCATCGTTTAAGCTCAAAATGGGGTTGCCATTTTTCATTTAAGCATCTTGATGTATTCACATCTTGTCGAGTTGCTTTAGCTCATGACTTGGAGTAAAGCTTCTCTAAGATGGAATAACATACCTTGGTTGGTGGTGTAGAACATGTAGTTGAACTTGTGTGGGTTGCTCAAGGTTGATGTAGCTCATCAAGAGTTGGGAGCACCACTTGGAATTTGAGTCCATATACCTACATGGGTTAGTTCTTGCAAGGAAGAGCACTTGTGTATCCAGAAATGACAATCATGAAGCTCAACATAGAATTTGTCAAAGGATATGTTTGAATGGTTCTGTGCTTCCTTGTCTTCAACCACCATAGTGTAGAAACTTGGTGATGTAGAGATTGCTCAAGATGTGAGTAGATTACAATCTCATGGAATTTGATTCAACCAAGTACCTACATGGGTTATATAACATGCAAGATGCAAATATATCCAAGACATAAGATCTTCATCATAAGAGAAATGTCAAGGATTAGTCATAAGCTCATGTCTTGCATGTGTCCAATGGAGTTTCTACTCCAAGTTTGAAGCATCTATGATGTTCAATTCTCCTCAACCTGCAAAACACTTTCTCATCAAGAGTTTTAGTGAATATATCCGCTAATTGCTTTTCGGTGCGAACATGCTTAAGATTAATGTCACCCTTAGCAACATGATCTCGAATGAAATGATGACGAACTTCAATACGCTTAGTTTGAGAATGCTGTACAGGATTATGACCAATTTTGATAGCACTTTCATTGTCACAAAGCAATGGAACATGTTTCACATATATCCCATAATCTTTAAGAGTTTGGGTCATCCAAAGTAATTGAGCACAACATGAACCAGCGGCAATGTATTCCGCTTCGGCGCTGGATAAGGATACCGAGTTTTGTTTCTTGGAGGACCAAGACACAAGAGATCTACCAAGAAATTGACAAGTACCCGAAGTGGACTTTCTATCAACCTTGTCTCCGGCATAGTCCGAGTCGGAGTAGCCAGCAAGATCGAAAGAGGCCCTCTTAGGATACCAAATGCCAAATTTTGGTGTATGGATTAAGTATCTCACTATCCTTTTCACGGCCTTAAGATGACATTCTTTAGGAGCAGCTTGATATCGTGCACACATGCACACACTTAGCATGATATCGGGACGTGAAGCACATAGATATAACAATGAACCAATCATAGAGCGATAAACCTTTTGATCAACCGGTTCACCATCTTTGGTCAAAGCAAGATGTCCACTAGGCATGGGTGTAGACATACCTTTGCACTCTTGCATATTGAACTTCTTGAATAAGTCCTTAGTGTACTTTGTTTGAGAAAAAAAAGTACCTTCCTTAGTTTGCTTGATTTGCAACCCAAGAAAGAATTTGAGTTCACTCATCATAGACATCTCAAACTTCTCCGACATTAGCTTCCCAAACTTTTCACTAAAATGAGGGTTAGTTGAACCAAATATAATATCATCAACATAGATTTGGCACACAAATAGTTCTCATTAACCCTTTTTGTAAAAAGTGTGGAATCAATTTTCCCAATTTCAAAGCCTTTTTCAATGAGGAACTTGCTCAAGCATTTATACCACGCTCTAGGAGCTTGTTTAAGACCATAAAGGGCTTTGTGAAGTTTGTAAACATGATTTGGTTTCTTAGGATTGACAAAGCCGGGAGGTTGCTTAACATAAACTTCCTCCTCTATTTCACCATTTAGAAAAGCATTTTTAATGTCCATTTGGTACAAGGTGATATCATGGTGATTAGCATAGGCAAGTAAGATGCGAATGGACTCAAGTCTAGCAACGGGAGCGTAAGTCTCACCATAGTCCATACCTTCGACTTGTGTGTAGCCTTGGGCGACGAGACGTGCTTTGTTGCGAACTACTTGTCCATCTTCATCTTGCTTGTTGTGAAACACCCATTTGGTATCGATGATGTTGTGGTTATTGTCGGGCTTCTCAACCAATGTCCAAACTTGGTTCCTCTCAAAGTTGTGTAGCTCTTCATGCATAGCATTTATCCAATCCGGATCTTCCAATGCTTCTTCGACCTTCATATGTTCAATGCTAGAGATGAAAGAATAGTTTTCACAAAAGTTAGCTAAACGATTTTTAGAGCGAGTGATTCTCCCGGTTTGAATATCATTGTAGATTTGCTCGACGGGATGATCTTTAGCAATTCTTGCTCGAACTTGTGAAAGCTTTTGCTTGGTTCTTGGTTGAACTTCTTCTTCATCTTGTTCTTCTTCTTGGCCTTCTTCATTGTTGGCGTTGTCGTTCTCTTGTCGTGGTGGAGAAGGAGGTTGTTGACGTTCATCTTGATGCACTTCCTCGTTTTCTTCATCTTGGTGTGTCCCACTTGTGGATGCTTCCGTATCAACTCTTGGTTCACCTTGTTGTGAAGTAGAAGCTTCCACTTGGACGGACGAGGTACTCTCCTTCACCTCCGTTGGACGGACCTTGCCAATAGACAAGTCTTGGATTGCTTTCGAAGGATCTTTGTCTCCTACATCAATTGGCAATTGCTCTACTTGCGAGCCGTTAGATTCATCAAACTTCACATCTACCGTCTCTTCAACCTTTCGGGTGAAATTGTTGTAGACACGGTAAGTGTGAGAGTTTGAACCATAACTTATTAGGAAACCTTCATGAGACTTAGGAGCAAATTTAGAACGACGATGCTTATCTAGAATGTAGCACTTTGAGCCGAATACTCGAAAGTATCCAACTTGGGGTTTGTTACCGGTGAGGAGCTCGTATGCCGTCTTGCCGAGTAGCTTGGGAAGATACAAGCGATTTGTTGCATGACAAGCTGTCTCAACCGCTTCTGCCCAAAAGTGCTTCGGTGTCTTGTACTCATCAAGCATCGTTCTCGCCATTTCGATGAGCGTCCGGTTCTTCCTCTCAACAACTCCATTTTGTTGAGGTGTGTACGTAGCCGAGAACTCGTGTGAAATCCCTTCTGTTGGGGAACGTAGTAATTTCAAAAAATTTCCTACGCACACGCAAGATCATGGTGATGATATAGCAACGAGAGGGGAGAGTGTATGTCCACGTACCCTCGTAGACCGTAAGCGGAAGCGTTATCACAACGCAGTTGATGTAGTCATACGTCTTCATGATCCGACCGATCCAAGCACCGAATGTACGGAGCCTCCGAGTTCAACATACGTTCAGCTCGATGACGATCTCCGGCCCTCCGATCCAGCAAAGGCTCCGGAGATGAGTTTCGTCAGCACGACGGCGTGGTGACGATGATGATGTTCTACCGGCGCAGGGCTTCGCCTAAACTCCGCGACGATATGACCGAGGTGGAATATGGTGGAAGGGGCACCGCACACGGCTAAGGAACGATCCGTAGATCAACTTGTGTCTCTATGGGGTGCCCCCTACCCCCGTATATAAAGGAGTGGAGGAGGGGAGGGCCGGCCCTCTTCTATGGCGCGACCTAGGGGAGTCCTACTCCCACCGGGAGTAGGATTCCCCCTTTCCTAGTCCAACTAGGAGTCCTTCCATGTATTAGGAGTAGGAGACAAGGAAGGGGAAGAGAGAAGGGAAGGAAGGAGGGGATGCGGCCCCTCCCCCTAGTCCAATTCGGACTAGGCCATGGGGGGGCGCGCGGCCTGCCCTAGGCAGCCCCTCTCTCTTTCCCGCAGGGCCCAATAAGGCCCAATACTTCTCCCCGACGAATTCCCGTAACTCTCCGGTACTCCGAAAAATACCCGAATCACTCAGAACCTTTCCGAACTTCGAATATAGTCGTCCAATATATCGATCTTTACGTCTCGACCATTTCGAGACTCCTCGTCATGTCCCCGATCTCATCCGGGACTCCGAACTCCTTCAGTACATCAAAACTCATGAACTCATAATAAAACTGTCATCGAAACTTGAAGCGTGCGGACCCTACGGGTTCGAGAACTATGTAGACATGACCTAGAACTATTCTTGGTCAATAACCAATAGCGGGACCGGGATGCCCATATTGGCTCCTACATTTTCTACGAAGATCTTTATCGGTCAAACCGCATAACAACATACGTTGTTCCCTTTGTCATCGGTATGTTACTTGCTCGAGATTCGATCGTCGGTATCCAATACCTAGTTCAATCTCGTTTCCGGCAAGTCTCTTTACTCGTTCTGTAATGCATCATCCCATAACCAACTCATTGGTCACATTGCTTGCAAGGCTTATAATGATGTGCATTACCGAGAGGGCCCAGAGATACCTCTCCGACAATCGGAGTGACAAAACCTAATCTCGAAATACGCCAACTCAACATGTATCTTCGGAGACACCTGTAGTACTCCTTTATAATCACCCAGTTACGTTGTGACGTTTGGTAGTACCCAAAGTGTTCCTCCGGTAAACGGAAGTTGCATAATCTCATAGTTACAGGAACATGTATAAGTCATGAAGAAAGCAATAGCAACATACTAAACGATCAAGTGCTAAGCTAATGGAATGGGTCAAGTCAATCACATCATTCTCCTAATGATGTGATCCCGTTAATCAAATAACAACTCTTTTGTCCATGGCTAGGAAACATAACCATCTCTGATAAACGAGCTAGTCAAGTAGAGGCATACTAGTGACACTATGTTTGTCTATGTATTCACACATGTATTATGTTTCCGGTTAATACAATTCTAGCATGAATAATAAACATTTATCATGAAATAAGGAAATAAATAATAACTTTATTATTGCCTCTAGGGCATATTTCCTTCAGTCTCCCACTTGCACTAGAGTCAATAATCTAGTTCACATCGCCATGTGATTTAACACCAATATTCATATCTGTATATGATTAACACCCATAGCTCACATCATCATGTGACCAACAGCCAAAGGGTTTACTAGAGTCAATAATCTAGTTCACATCGCTATGTGATTAACACCCAAAGAGTACTAAGGTGTGATCATGTTTTGCTCGTGAGAGAAGCTTAGTCAACGGGTCTGTCACATTCAGAGCCGTATGTATTTTGCAAATATTCTATGTCTACAATGCTCTGCACGGAGCTACTCTAGCTAATCGCTCCCACTTTCAATATGTATCCAGATTGAGACTTAGAGTCATCTGGATCGGTGTGAAAACTTGCACCGAGGTAACTTTTACGACGGGCTCTTTTATCACCTTCATAATCGAGAAATATTTCCTTAGTCCTCACTAAGGATATTCTTGACCAATGTCCAGTGATCTACTCCTAGATCACTATTGTACTCCCTTGTCAAATACAGAGCAAGGTATACAATAGGTCTGGTACATAGCATAGTATACTTTATAGAACCTATGACTGAGGCATAGGGAATGACTTTTCATTCTCTTTCTATTTTCTGCTGTGGTCGGGATTTGAGTCTTACTCAATTTCATACCTTTGCAACACAGGCAAGAGCTCTTTCTTTGACTGTTCCATTTTGAACTACTTCAAAATCTTGTCAAGGTATGTACTCATTGAAAATCTTATCAAGCGTCTTGATCTATCTCAATAGATCTTGATGCTCAATATGTAAGTAGCTTTACTGAGGTCTTTCTTTGAAAAACTCCTTTCAAATACTCCTTTATGCTTTGCATAATAATTCTACATTACTTCCGATCAACAATATGTCATTCACATATACTTATCAAAAATGTTGTAGTGCTCCCACTCACTTTCTTGTAAATACAGGCTTCACCGTAAGTCTGTATAAAACTATATGCTTTGATCAACTTATCAAAGCGTATATTCCAACTCCGAGATGCTTGCACTAGTCCATAGATGCACATTTTGTTAACACCTTTAGGATCGACAAAACCTCTTGGTTGCATCACATACAACTCTTCTTTAATAACTTCATTAAGGAATGCAGTTTTGTCTATCCATTTGCCAGATTTCATAAAATCCGGCAATTGCTAACATGATTCGGACAGACTTAGCATCGCTACAGTTGAGAAAATCTCATCGTAGTCAACACCTTGAACTTGTCGAAAACCTTTTTGCGACAAGTCGAGCTTTGTAGATAGTAACACTACTATCAACGTCCGTCTTCCTCTTGAAGATCCATTTATTTTCTATGGCTTGCCGATCATCGGGCAAGTCCACCAAAGTCCACACTTTGTTCTCATACATGGATCCTATCTCAGATTTCATGGCCTCCAGCCATTTCGTGGAAACTGGGCTCATCATCGCTTCCTCATAGTTTGTAGGTTTATCATGGTCTAGTAACATGACTTTCAGAATAGGATTACCGTACCACTCTGGTGCGGACCGTACTCTTGAAGACATACGAGGTTCTGTAGTAACTTGATCTGAAGTTTCATGATCATCATCATTAGCTTCCTCACTAATTGGTGTAAGAATCACTGGAACTGATTTCAGTGATGAACTATTTTTCAATTCGGGAGAAGGTACAATTACCTCATCAAGTTCTACTTTCCTCCCACTCACTTCTTTCGAGATAAACTCCTTCTCTAGAAAGGATCCATTTTTAGCAACGAATATCTTGCCTTCGGATCTGTGATAGAAGGTGTACCCAACAGTTTCCTTTGGGTATTCTATGAAGACGCACTTCTCCGATTTGGGTTCGAGCTTATCAAGATGAAACTTTTTCACATAAGTATCGCAGTCCCAAACTTTAAGAAACGACAACTTGGGTTTCTTACTAAACCACAGTTCATATGGTGTCGTCTCAATGGATTTAGATGGTGCCCTTTTAACGTGAATGCAGCTGTCTCTAATGCATAACCCTAAAACGACAATGGTAAATCAATAAGAGACATCATAGATCGCACCATATCTAATAAAGTGCGGTTACGACGTTCGGACACACCATAACGTTGTGGTGTTCCAGGTGGCGTGAGCTGTGAAACTATTCCACATTGTTTTAATTGAAGACCAAACTCGTAACTCAAATATTCGTCTTCGCGATCAGATCGCAGAAACTTTATTTTCTTGTTACGATGATTTTTCCACTTCACTCTGAAATTCTTTGAACCTTTCAACTATTTCAGACTTATGTTTCATCAAGTAGATATACCCATATCTGCTCAAATCATATTGTGAAGGTCAGAAAATAATGATACTTGCCACGAGCATCAACACTCATTGGATCGCATACATCGGTATGTATTATTTCCAATAAGTCAGTAGCTTGTTCCATTGTTCCGGAGAACGGAGTTTTAGTCATCTTGCCCAAAAGGCACGGTTCGCAAGCATCAATGATTCATAACCAAGTAATTCCGAAAATCCATCTTTATGGAGTTTCTTCATGCGCTTTTACACCGATATGACCCAAACGGCAGTGCCACGAATAAGTTGCACTATCATTATTAACTTTGCATCTTTTGGCATCAATATTATGAATATGTGTATCACTACGATCGAGATCCAACAAACTATGTTCATTGGGTGTATGACCATCGAAGGTCTTATTCATGTAAACAGAATAACAATTTATTCTCTAACTTTAAATGAATAACCGTATCGCAATAAACATGATCAAATCATATTCATGCTTAACGCAAACGCCAAATAACATTTATTTAGGTTTAACACTAATCCCGAAAGTATAGGAGTGTGCGATGATGATCATATCAATCTTGGAACTACTTCCAACACTCATCGTCACTTCCCCTTCAACTAGTCTCTGTTTATTCTGTAACTCCTATTTCAAGTTACTAATCTTAGCAACCGAACAAGTATCAAATACTCAGGGGCTACTATAAACACTAGTAAGGCATACGTCAATAACCTGTATATCAAATATACCCTTGTTTACTTTGCCATCCTTCTTATCCACCAAATATTCAGGGCATTTCCGCTTCCAGTGACCATTTCCTTTGCAGTGTAAGCACTTAGTTTCAGGCTTTGGTTCAGCTTTGGGCTTCTTCGTGGGAGTGACAACTTGCTTGTCATTCTACATGAAGTTTCCCTTTCTTTCCCTTTGCCCGTTTCTTGAAACTAGTGGTCTTGTCAATCATTAACACTTGATGCTCTTTCTTGATTTCTACCTTCGTCGATTTCAACATCACGAAGAGCTTGGGAATCGTTTACGTCATCCCTTGCATACTATAGTTCATCACGAAGTTCTAGTAACTTAGTGATGGTGACTAGAGAATTCTGTCAATCACTATCTTATCTGGAAGATTAACTCCCACTTGATTCAAGCGATTGAAGTACCCAGACAATCTAAGTACATGCTCACTAGTTGAGTGATTCTCCTCCATCTTTTAGCTATAGAACTTGTTGGAGACTTCATATCTCTCAACTCGGGTATTTGCTTGAAATATTAACTTCAATTCCTGGAACATCTCATATAGTCCATGACGTTCAAAATGTCTTTGAAGTCCCTATTCTAAGCCATAAAGCTTGGTGCACAAAACTATCAAGTAGTCATCATATTGAGCTAGCCAAATGTTCATAACGTCTGCATCTGCTACTGCAATAGGTCTGTCACCTAGCGGTGCATCAAGGACATAATTCTTCTGTGCAGCAATGAGGATAAACCTCAGATCACGGATCCAATCCGCATCATTGCTACTAACATCTTTCAATACAGTTTTCTCTAGGAACATATCAAAATAAACATATGAAAGCAACAACGCAAGCTATTGATCTACACCATAATTTGCAAAATACTACCAGGACTAAGTTCATGATAAATTTAAGTTCAATTAATCATATTACTTAAGAACTCCCACTTAGACAGACATCTCTCTAGTCATCTAAGTGATCACGTGATCCAAATCAACTAAACCATGTCCGATCATCACGTGAGATGGAGTAGTTTCAATGGTGAACATCACTATGTTGATCATATCTACTATATGATTCACGCTCGACCTTTCGGTCTCCGTGTTCCGAGGCCATATCTGTATATGCTAGGCTCGTCAAGTTTAACCTGAGTATTCCGCGTGTGCAACTGTTTTGCATCCATTGTATTTGAACGTAGAGCCTATCACACCCGATCATCACGTGGTGTCTCAGCACGAAGAACTTTCGCAACGGTGCATACTCAGGGAGAACACTTCTTGATAATTAGTGAGAGATCATCTTAAAATGCTACCGTCAAACAAAACATGATAAGATGTATAACAGATAAACATCATATGCAATCAAAATATGTGACATGATATGGCCATGATCATCTTGCGCCTTTGATCTCCATCTCCAAAGTACTGTCATGATCTCTATCGTCACCGGCACGACACCATGATCTTCATCATCTTGATCTATATCAATGTGTCATCACATGGTCGTCTCACCAACTATTGCTCTTGCAACTATTGCTATCGCATAGCGATAAAGTAAAGCAATTATTTGGCACTTGCATCTTATGCAACAAAGAGACAACCATAGAGCTTCTGCCAGTCGCCGATAACTTCAACAAAACATGATAATCTCATACAACAACTTATATCTCATCATGTTTTGACCATATCACATCACAACATGCCCTGCAAAAACAAGTTAGACATCCTCTACTTTGTTGTTGCAAGTTTTACGTGGCTGCTACGGGCTTAAGCAAGAACCAATCTCACCTACGCATCAAAATCACAACGATAGTTTGTCAAATAGACTCCATTTTAACCTTCGCAAGGACCGGGCGTAGTCACACTCGGTTCAACTAAAGTTGGAGAAACTGACACCCGCCAGCCACCTGTGTGCAAAGCACGTCGGTAGAACCAGTCTCGCGTAAGCGTACGCGTAATGTCGGTCCGGGCCGCTTCATCCAACAATACCGCCAAACCAAAGTATGACATGCTGGTAGGCAGTATGACTTATATCGTCCACAACTCACTTGTGTTCTACTCGTGCATATAACATCAAACCATAAAACCTAGGCTCGGATGCCACTGTTGGGGAACGTAGTAATTTCAAAAAATTTCCTACGCACACGCAAGATCATGGTGATGATATAGCAACGAGAGGGGAGAGTGTATGTCCACGTACCCTCGTAGACCGTAAGCGGAAGCGTTATCACAAGCGGTTGATGTAGTCGTACGTCTTCACGATCCGACCGATCCAAGCACCGAACGTATGGAGCCTCCAAGTTCAGCACACGTTCAGCTCGATGACGATCTCCGGCCCTCCGATCCAGCAAAGGCTCCGGAGATGAGTTTCGTCAGCACGACGGCGTGGTGACGATGATGATGTTCTACCGGCGCAGGGCTTCGCCTAAACTCCGCGACAATATGACCGAGGTGGAATATGGTAGAAGGGGCACCGCACACGGCTAAGGAACGATCCGTAGATCAACTTGTGTCTCTATGGGGTGCCCCCTACCCCCGTATATAAAGGAGTGGAGGAGGGGAGGGCCGGCCCTCTTCTATGGCGCGCCCTAGGGGAGTCCTACTCCCACCGGGAGTAGGATTCCCCCTTTCCTAGTCCAACTAGGAGTCCTTCCATGTATTAGGAGTAGGAGACAAGGAAGGGGAAGAGAGAAGGGAAGGAAGGAGGGGATGCGGCCCCTCCCCCTAGTCCAATTCGGACTAGGCCATGGGGGGGCACGCGGCCTGCCCTAGGCAGCCCCTCTCTCTTTCCCGCAGGGCCCAATAAGGCCCAATACTTCTCCCCGGCGAATTCCCGTAACTCTCCGGTACTCCGAAAAATACCCGAATCACTCGGAACCTTTCCGAACTCCGAATATAGTCGTCCAATATATCGATCTTTACGTCTCGACCATTTCGAGACTCCTCATCATGTCCCCGATCTCATCCGGGACTCCGAACTCCTTCAGTACATCAAAACTCATAAACTCATAATAAAACTGTCATCGAAACTTGAAGCGTGCGGACCCTACGGGTTCGAGAACTATGTAGACATGACCTAGAACTATTCTTGGTCAATAACCAATAGCGGGACCTGGATGCCCATATTGGCTCCTACATTTTCTACGAAGATCTTTATCGGTCAAACCGCATAACAACATACGTTGTTCCCTTTGTCATCGGTATGTTACTTGCCCGAGATTCGATCGTCGGTATCCAATACCTAGTTCAATCTTGTTACCGGCAAGTCTCTTTACTCGTTCTGTAATGCATCATCCCGTAACCAACTCATTGGTCACATTGCTTGCAAGGCTTATAATGATGTGCATTACCGAGAGGGCCCAGAGATACCTCTCCGACAATCGGAGTGACAAAACCTAATCTCGAAATACGCCAACTCAACATGTATCTTCGGAGACACCTGTAGTACTCCTTTATAATCACCCAGTTATGTTGTGACGTTTGGTAGTACCCAAAGTGTTCCTCCGGTAAACGGGAGTTGCATAATCTCATAGTTACAGGAACATGTATAAGTCATGAAGAAAGCAATAGCAACATACTAAACGATCAAGTGCTAAGCTAACGGAATGGGTCAAGTCAATCACATCATTCTCCTAATGATATGATCCCGTTAATCAAATGACAACTCTTTTGTCCATGGCTAGGAAACATAACCATCTCTGATAAACGAGCTAGTCAAGTAGAGGCATACTAGTGACACTATGTTTGTCTATGTATTCACACATGTATTATGTTTCCGGTTAATACAATTTTAGCATGAATAATAAACATTTATCATGAAATAAGGAAATAAATAATAACTTTATTATTGCCTCTAGGGCATATTTCCTTCACCTTCTTCATCAAGAAAGGTGTCCACGTTTGCGTTCTTGAACTCCGTTCCGTTGTCGCTGCAAACCTTCTTGATCTTCACTTCAAATTGATTTTGGGCTTCCTAGCAAAGTTTTTGAAGATATTTTGGACCTGCGATTTATCATCGAGAAAGAACACCCACGTAAATCTTGAAAAATCATCAACTATAACTAGACCAAAAGAATTTCCACCGAGACTCTTGTAAGAGTTGGGACCAAAAAGATCCATGTGAAGTAGCTCGAGTGGCCTCCTTGTGGTCATGATGTTCATCACGGGATGCCTTCCTCCAACCTGTTTACCTGCTTGACAAGCACTGCAAAGTCTATCCTTATCAAATATGACATCGTTAACACCAAGGATATGATTCCCTTTAATAAGCTTGTCAAGGTTTCTCATGCCAACGTGACCTAGTCGTCTATGCCATAACCAACCTTTTGAGGATTTAGCAATGAAGCAAGTTTTAGGTTGAGCCTTTTTAGTGTAATCAGCAATGTATAGATCACCTCTACGTATACCGGTAAAGACCATTTTATTATTGTCTCGACGAAACACTTGGCAATCTACTTCAGTAAATAGGACATTGAAACCAAAATCAGCAAGTCTAGATATTGAAAGTAAGTTGTATACAAGAGATTCAACGAGCATGACATTTTGTATGGAGCTACCATGTGATATGGCCACCTTACCGAGGCCAACCACCTTACCCTTTGAGTTGTCACCGAAAGTGACATACTTTCGAGGACCATCATTTTCTGCAAGCTCACGAAATATGTCTTTATCTCCGGTCATGTGATTGGTACATCCACTATCAAGAACCCATTCCTTTCCTCCTGACATATATCCCCGAAGATTTTCCATAAGACCAAAGTGTCTCATTGCATCATCAAGATCGAAGTCACTATCATCATCCTCATCATAGTATCCATGTTCAACATCGTCATATGGTGGATCAAATCCTAGAGAGGGTGATTTGTTAGAGTGAGTTTGACAATGATCTTTCTTATGAATTTTTATAGCTTCGAAAATAATATCACTAATAATTCCAACATCTCCTTTGGCACGCATAAGGTTTGTAAGCTCAAATAGACGATCACCAAACATAGGATCACTAGTATTCATCTTACTCAAAGCAATAGACTTATGGAGAATTTCATCTAGATTTTTCAAGGAATAATTTGGAAAGCGTTCCTCAAGAAATTTCCATATAGTGTAGGCATACTTAAGAGTAGGCAAACATCCAATCAAGTTTCTAGGCAATCCTCTAATGATAAGATTAACAGTTCTAAGATTCCTAATCATATCAATTGACTCATCAAGAGTAGGATGCATAGTATCAACATGAGGTGCACAAGGGCTAGCAATGTACTTGTTCAAATGATATTGATTGAAAATTACAAGCATCTCATTTTTCCACTCATGAAAATACTCTCCATCAAGAATAGGCACTCTATGTCTAAGACTCCCCAAAGTAGACTCATCCATCTTCCTCCAATGGTGATTAAACCAAGGCAATGGAGACCAATGCTCTGATACCACTTGTAGGACCTTGATAAGAGGTGTCTAGAGGGGGGTGATTAGACACTAAGTACCAAAGTTGCCGTTTTTAACTTCTTTAAGTTTAAGTGGAGTTTAGGCACAAGTTTAACATTCACAATACATAACGAGCAAGCATGCAAAGAGTATATGAGCAGCGGAAAGTAAAGCATGCAACTTGCAAGAATGTAAAGGGAAGGGTTTTGGAGGATTCAAACACAATTGGAGACATGGATGTTTTTGTCGTGGTTCGATTGGTGGTGCTATCGTACCTCCATGTTGATGGAGACTTCAACCCACGAAGGGTAACGGTTACGCGAATCCACGGAGGGCTCCACCCACGAAGGGTCCACGAAGAAGCAACCTTGTCTATCCCACCATGGCCGTCGCCCACGAAGGACTTGCCTCACTAGTGGTAGATCTTCATGAAGTAGGCGATCTCCTTGCCCTTACAAACTCCTTGGTTCAACTCCACAATCTTGTCGGAGGCTCCCAAGTGACACCTAGCCAATCTAGGAGACACCACTCTCCAAGAAGTAACAAATGGTGCGTTGATGATGAACTCCTTGCTCTTGTGCTTCAAATGATAGTCTCCCCAACACTCAACTCTCTCTCATAGGATTTGGATCTGGTGGAAAGAAGATTTGAGTGGAAAGCAACTTGGGGAAGGCTAGAGATCAAGATTCATATCGTAGGAATGGAATATCTTGGCCTCAACACATGAGTAGGTAGTTCTCTCTCCGAAAATGTATGCTGGAAGTGTAGGTTCGTTCTGATGGCTCTCTCCACGAATGAAGAGGACGTGGAGGGGTATATATAGCCTCCACACAAAATCTAACCGTTACACACAATTTACCAAACTCGGTGGGACCGAATCAACAAACTCGGTCGGACCGATTTAGTAAATCTAGTGACCATTAGGATTTTCGGTGGGACCGACATGCAACTCGGTAGGACCGATATGGTTAGGGTTAGGGCATAACGTAATCTCGGTGAGACCGATTACACAAACTCGGTGAGACCGATTTTGGTAATTAGCTAACCAGAGAGTTGGTCAGGCAAACTCGGTGGGACCGATTACTCAAACTCGGTGGGACCGATTTTGGTAATAAGTTAACCAGAGAGTTTGCATTGTAATCTCGGTAGTACCGATTGCTCAAACTCGGTGAGACCGATTTTGGTAATGGACATACACAGAGAGATTACAATCCCATCTCGGTGAGACCGAGATCCCTATCGGTGAGACCGATTTGCCTAGGGTTTGTGGCAGTGGCTAAGACATCTGAACTCGGTGGCGCCGGATAGAAAGAATCGGTGTGGCCGAGTTTGACTTTAGGTTTAGGTCATATGTGTGGAAGTGGGAAAGTAGTTGAGGGTTTTGGAGCATATCACTAAGCACTATGGAGCAAGAAACTCATTAAGCAACACCTCATCCCTTCTTGATAGTATTGGCTTTTCCTATAGACTCAATGTGATCTTGGATCACTAAAATATAAAATGAAGAGTCTTGAGCTTGAAGCTTGAGCCAATCCTTTGTCCTTAGCATCTTGAAGGAGTTCCCACATCCTTTAGTCCATGCCACTCCATTGTTGAACTTATCTGAAACATACTAGATAAAAGTGTTAGTCCAACAAGAGATATGTTGAAATTAATTACCAAAACCACCTAGGGAGCACTTGTGCTTTCAAATTCACATGTTAAAGCATAGACCATAAACTTTCTTGAAAACTAGAAAACTTCATTCTCAGTCATCAAACAATTGCAATTCATCTTATTTTCAGGAATAGCAAACTCCACATACTCAACTATCATATAGTCTTCCACAATTGCTAACACTCACGCAATACTAATGGTTATGGAGTTTCAATCGGACACTGAGAAAGATAGGGGCTTATAGTGTTGCCTCCCAACGTATTCACCTTTGGGTGATGTCAACAATAATAGTTCATGCTAACTTACATCCAATTGGATATATATATCAGGATCTTCCCAACACGAGGTGCTTGCCAAAGGATAAAATGAAAAAGGGAAAGGTGAAGATCACCTTGACTCTTGCATAAAGTAAAAGACATAAAGTAAAATATAGGCCCTTCGCAGAGGGAAGCAGAGGTTGTCATGCGCTTTTAGGGTTAGATGCACAAAATCTTAATGCGAATGAACGTCACTTTATATTGCCACTTGTATATGGACCTTTATTATGCAGTCCGTCACTTTTATTGCTTCCATAACAAGATCGTATAAAGCTATTTTCTTCACACCAAAAGATCATACATAATTAGGGAGCAATTTTTATTGCTTGCACCAATGACAACTTACTTGAAGGATCTTACTCAATCCATAGGTAGGTATGGTGGACTCTCATGGCAAAACTAGGTTTAAGGATATTTGGAAGCACAAGTAGTATATCTACTTGGTGCAAGGAATTTTGGCTAGCATGAGGGGGAAAGCCAAGCTCAACATGTTTGAATGATCCATGACAATATACTTTAACTGAGATATCGGAAAACATAACCCATTACGTTGTCTTTCTTGTCCAACATCAACTCTTTAGCATGTCATACTAAATGTGTGCTCCCAATTATAAAAGATGTCTACAATAGTATATTTATATGTGAAATCTCTCTTCCTTCAATATTCTTTCATGAATTGTTCAAATGACCAATACGATGCTTGCTAGCCGTCAATTAATTTACAACCTCTACTTCTTAGATGTGAAGTCATTACTCCCCATGGGATAAGCAAATGAAACATATATAATTTCAGATTTATGACATTAAACTCATTCAACCATTTACTCATAGGATATAAGTGAAGCACACGAGTAAATGATAAACTACTCCAAAAAGATATAAGTGAAAATAAATGAGTAGCTAAATAATTATGTAACTATGCGAAGACTCTCTCTCATTAAAGAATTTCAGATCTTGGTATTTTATTCAAACAGCAAGCAAAGCAAAACAAAATGACATTGCAAGGATAGCACAACTCATGTGAAGAAGCAAAAACTTAGGCTCAACCGATACTAACCGATAATTGTTGAAGAAGAAAGGTGGGATGCCTACCGGGGCATCCCCAAGCTTAGATGCTTGAGACTTCTTGAAATATTATCTTGTTGGGGAACGTAGTAATTCCAAAAAAATTCCTACGCACACGCAAGATCATGGTGATGCATAGCAACGAGAGGGGAGAGTGAGTCCACGTACCCTCGTAGACTGAAGGCGGAAGCGTTAGAACAACGCGGTTGATGTAGTCGTACGTCTTCACGGTCCGACCGATCAAGCACCGAAACTATGGCACCTCCGAGTTCTAGCACACATTCAACTCGATGACGTCCCTCGAACTCCGATCCAGCCGAGTGTCGAGGGAGAGTTCCGTTAGCACGACGGCGTGGTGACGATCTTGATGTTCTACCGTCGCAGGGCTTCGCCTAAGCACCGCTACAATATTATTGAGGAGGACTATGGTGGAGGGGTCACCGCACACTGCTAAGAGATCAAGAGATCAATTGTTGTGTCTATGGGGTGCCCCCTCCCCCGTATATAAAGGAGTGGAGGAGGGGGCCGGCCAAGGGGGGTGGCGCGCCATAGGGGGGATTCCAACCCCCACCGGGAGTAGGACTCCCCCCTTTCCTATTAGGAGAGGGAGAGGGAAGGAAGAGGAGGGAGGGAAGAAGGAAAGGGGGGCCGGCCCCCCTCCCAATTCGGATTGGGCTTGGGGCGCGCCCCCTCCTTTGCTCCTTTCCCCTCCTTTCCACTAAGGCCCAATAAGGCCCATATACCTCCCGAGGGGTTCCGATAACCTCGTAGAGCTCCGGTATTGTCCCAATCTCACCCGGAACCTTTCCGGTGTCCAAATATAGTCGTTCAATATATTGATCTTTATGTCTCGACCATTTCGAGACTCCTCGTCATGTCTGTGATCACATCCGGGATTACGAACAACCTTTGGTACATCAAAACTCATAAACTCATAATAAAACTGTCAACGAAACCTTAAGCGTGCGGACCCTACGGGGTCGAGAACTATGTAGACATGATCGAGACTCGTTTCCGGTCAATAACCAATAGCGGAACCTGGATGCTCATATTGGCTCCTACATATTCTACGAAGATCCTTATCGGTCAAATCGCATAACAACATACGTTGTTCCCTTTGTCATCGGTATGTTACTTGCCCAAGATTCGATCGTCGGTATCCCAATACCTAGTTCAATCTCGTTACTGGCAAGTATCTTTACTCGTTACGTAATGCATCATTCCGTAACTAACTCATTAACTACATTGCTTGCAAGGCTTGTAGTGGTGTGCATTACCTAGAGGGCCCAAAGATACCTCTCCGATAATCGGAGTGACAAAACCTAATCTCGAAATACGCCAAATCAACATGTACCTTTGGAGACACCTGTAGAGCTCCTTTATAATCACCCAGTTACATTGTGACGTTTGGTAGCACAGAAAGTGTTCCTCCGGTAAACGGGAGTTGCATAATCTCATAGTTGTAGGAACATGTATAAGTCATGAAGAAAGCAATAGCAACATACTAAACGATCAAGTGCTAAGCTAACGGAATGGGTCATGTCAATCACATCATTCTACTAATGATGTGATCCCGTTAATCAAATGACAACTCATGTCTATGGTTAGGAAACATAACCACCTTTGATTAATGAGCTAGTCAAGTAGAGGCATACTAGTGACATTTAAGTTTGTCTATGTATTCACACATGTATCATGTTTCCGGTTAATACAATTCTAGCATGAATAATAAACATTTATCATGATATAAGGAAATAAATAATAACTTTATTATTGCCTCTAGGGTATATTTCCTTCAGTCTCCCACTTGCACTAGAGTCAATAATCTAGATTACACATTAATGATTCTAACACCCATGGAGTCTTGGTGCTGATCATGTTTTGCTCATGGAAGAGGCTTAGTCAATGGGTCTGCAACATTCAGATCCGTACGTATCTTGCAAATCTCTATGTCTCCCACCTGGACTTGGTCCCAGATGGAATTGAAGCGTCTCTTGATGTGCTTGGTCCTCTTGTGAAATCTGGATTCCTTTGCCAAGGCAATTGCACCAGTATTGTCACAGAAGATCTTCATTGGTCTCTATGCACTAGGTATGACACCTAGATCGGAAATGAACTCCTTCATCCAGACTCCTTCATTTGCTGCTTCCGAAGCAGCTATGTACTCCGCTTCACATGTAGATCCCGCCACGACGCTTTGTTTAGAATTGCACCAACTGACAGCTCCACCGTTCAATATAAACACGTATCCGGTTTGCGATTTAGAATCATCCGGATCAGTGTCAAAGCTTGCGTCGACGTAACCATTTACGACTAGCTGTTTGTCACCTCCATAAATGAGAAACATATCCTTAGTCCTTTTCAGGTATTTCAGGATATTCTTGACCGCTGTCCAGTGATCCACTCCTGGATTACTTTGGTACCTCCCTGCTAAACTTATTGCTAAGCATACATCAGGTCTGGTACATAGCATTGCATACATGATAGAGCCTATGGCTGAAGCATAGGGAACATCTTTCATTTTCTCTCTATCTTCTGCTGTGGTCGGGCATTGAGTCTGACTCAACTTCACACCTTGTAATACAGGCAAGAACCCTTTCTTTGCTTGATCCATCTTGAACTTTTTCAAAACTTTATCAAGGTATGTGCTTTGTGAAAGTCCAATTAAGCGTCTTGATCTATCTCTATAGATCTTGATGCCCAATATGTAAGCATCTTCACCGAGGTCTTTCATTGAAAAACTTTTATTCAAGTATCCCTTTATGCTATCTAGAAATTCTATATCATTTCCAATCAACAATATGTCATCTACATATAATATTAGAAACGCTACAGAGCTCCCACTCACTTTCTTGTAAATACAGGCTTCTCCAAAAGTCTGTATAAAACCATATACCCTGATCACACTATCAAATCATTTATTCCAACTCCGAGAGGCTTGCACCAGTCCATAAATGGATCGCTGGAGCTTGCACACTTTGTTAGCACCTTTTGGATCGACAAAACCTTCCGGTTACATCATATACAACTCTTCTTCCAGAAATCCATTCAGGAATGCAGGTTTTACATCCATTTGCCATATTTCATAATCATAAAATGCATCAATTGCTAACATGATTCAGACAGACTTAAGCATCGCTACGGGTGAGAAAGTCTCATCATAGTCAACCCCTTGAACTTGTCGAAAACCTTTTGCAACAAGTCGAGCTTTGTAGACAGTTACATTACCATCAGCGTCAGTCTTCTTCTTGAAGATCCATTTATTCTTGATGGCTTGCCGATCATCAGGCAAGTCAACCAAACTCCATACTTTGTTCTCATACATGGATCCCATCTCAGATTTCATGGCCTCAAGCCATTTTGCAGAATCTGGGCTCATCATCGCTTCCTCATAGTTCGTACGTTCGTCATGGTCAAGTAACATGACTTCCAGAATAGGATTACCGTACCACTCTGGTGCGGATCTTACTCTGGTTGACCTACGAGGTTCGGTAGTAACTTGATCTGAAGTTTCATGATCAATATCATTAGCTTCCTCACTGATTGGTGTAGTTGTCACAGGAACCGGTTCTTGTGATGAACTACTTTCCAATAAGGGAGCAGGTACAGTTACCTCATCAAGTTCTACTTTCCTCCCACTCACTTCTTTCGAGAGAAACTCCTTCTCTAGAAAGGATCCGAATTTAGCAACAAAAATCTTGCCCTCAGATCTGTGATAGAAGGTGTACCCAATAGTCTCTTTTGGGTATCCTATGAAGACACATTTCTCCGATTTGGGTTCGAGCTTATCTGGTTGAAGTTTCTTCACATCAGCATCGCAGCCCCAAACTTTAAGAAATGACAACTTTGGTTTCTTGCCAAACCACAGTTCATAAGGCGTCGTCTCAACGGATTTTTATGGTGCCCTATTTAACGTGAATGCGACCGTCTCTAAAGCATAACCCCAAAACGATAGCGGTAAATCAGTAAGAGACATCATAGATCGCACCATATCTAGTAAAGTACGATTACGACGTTCGGACACACCATTTCTTTGTGGTGTTCCGGGTGGCGTGAGTTGCGAAACTATTCCGCATTGCTTCAAATGTAAACCAAACTTGTAACTCAAATATTCTCCTCCACGATCAGATCGTAGAAACTTTATTTTCTTGTTACGATGATTTTCCACTTCATTCTAAAATTCTTTGAACTTTTCAAATGTTTCAGACTTGTGTTTCATCAAGTAGATATACCCATATCTGCTCAAATCTTCTGTGAATGTGAGAAAATAACGATACCCGCCGCGAGCCTCAATATTCATTGGACCACATACATCAATATGTATGATTTCCAACAAATCAGTTGCTCGCTCATAGTTCCGGAGAACGGCGTTTTAGTCATCTTGCCCATGAGGCACGGTTCACAAGTACCAAGTGATTCATAATCAAGTGATTCCAGAAGTCCATCAGTATGGAGTTTCTTCATGCGCTTTACACCAATATGACCTAAACGGCAGTGCCACAAATAAGTTGCACTATCATTATCAACTCTGTATCTTTTGGCTTCAACATTATGAATATGTATATCACTACTATTGAGATTTAATAAAAATAGACCACTCTTCAAGGGTGCATGACCATAAAAGATATTACTCATATAAATAGAACAACCATTATTCTCAGATTTAAATGAATAACCGTCTCGCATCAAAAAAGATCCAGATATAATGTTCATGCTCAACGCTGGCACCAAATAACAACTATTCAGGTCTAAAACTAATCTCGAAGGTAGATGTAGAGGTAGCGTGCCGACCGCGATCACATCGACTTTGGAACCATTTCCCACGCGCATCGTCTCCTCGTCCTTAGCCAATCTTCGCTTAATCTGTAGTCCCTGTTTCGAGTTGCAAATATTAGCAACAGAACCAGTATCAAATACCCAGGTGCTACTGCGAGCATTAGTAAGGTACACATCAATAACATGTATATCACATATACCTTTGTTCACCTTGCCATCCTTCTTATCCGCCAAATACTTGGGGCAGTTCCGCTTCTAGTGACCAGTCTGCTTGCAGTAGAAGCACTCAGTTTCAGGCTTAGGTCCAGACTTGGGTTTCTTCTCTTGAGCAGCAACTTGTTTGTTGTTCTTCTTGAAGTTCCCCTTCTTCTTCCCTTTACCCTTTTTCTTGAAACTGGTGGTCTTATTGACCATCAACACTTGATGCTCCTTCTTGATTTCTACCTCTGCAGCCTTTAGCATTGCGAAGAGCTCGGGAATATTCTTGTCCATCCCTTGCATATTATAGTTCATCATGAAGCTCTTGTAGCTTGGTGGCAGTGATTGAAGAATTCTGTCAATGACACTATCATCGGGAAGATTAACTCCCAGTTGAATCAAGTGATTATTATACCCAGACATTTTGAGTATATGTTCACTTGCAGAACTATTCTCCTCCATCTTGCAGCTATTGAACTTATTGGAGACTTCATATCTCTCAATCCGGGCATTTGCTTGAAATATTAACTTCAACTCCTGGAACATCTCATATGCTCCATGACGTTCAAAACGTCGTTGAAGTCCCGGTTCTAAATCGTAAAGCATGGCACACTGAACTATCTAGTAGTCATCAGCTTTGCTCTGCCAGACGTTCTTAACATTGCCAGTTGCATCTGTAGCAGGCCTGGCACCCAGCGGTGCTTCCAGGACGTAATTCTTCTGTGCAGCAATGAGGATAATCCTCAAGTTACGGACCCAGTCCGTGTAATTGATACCATCATCTTTCAACTTAGCTTTCTCAAGGAACGCATTAAAATTCAACGGAACAACAGCACGAGCCATCTATCTACAACAAACATAGACAAGCAAAATACTATCAGGTACTAAGTTCATGATAATTTAAGTTCAATTAATCATATTACTTAAGAACTCCCACTTAGACAAACATCTCTCTAGTCATCTAAGTGATCACGTGATCCATATCAACTAAACCATGTCCGATCATCACGTGAGATGGAGTAGTTTTCAATGGTGAACATCACTATGTTGATCATATCTACTATATGATTCACGTTCGACCTTTCGGTCTCCGTGTTCCGAGGCCATATCTGTATATGCTAGGCTCGTCAAGTTTAACCTGAGTATTCCGTGTGTGCAACTGTTTTGCACCCGTTGTATTTGAACGTAGAGCCTATCACACCCGATCATCACGTGGTGTCTCAGCACGAAGAACTTTCGCAAGGTGCATACTTAGGGAGAACACTTCTTGATAGTTTTAGTGAGAGATCATCTTAAAATGCTACCGTCAATCAAAGCAAGATAAGATGCAAAAGGATAAACATCACATGCAATCAATATAAGTGATATGATATGGCCATCATCATCTTGTGCTTGTGATCTCCATCTCCGAAGCACCGTCGTGATCACCATCGTCACCGGCGCGACACCTTGATCTCCATCGTAGCATCGTTGTCGTTTCGCCATCTATTGCTTCTACGACTATCAGTACCGCTTAGTGATAAAGTAAAGCAATTACAGGGTGCTTGCATTTCATACAATAAAGCGACAACCATATGGCTCCTGCCAGTTGCCGATAACTCGGTTACAGAACATGATCATCTCATACAATAAAATATAGCATCACGTCTTGACCATATCACATCACAACATGCCCTGCAAAAACAAGTTAGACATCCTCTACTTTGTTGTTGCAAATTTTACATGGCTGCTACGGGTTGAGCAAGAACCATTGTCGGTGTCAAAACTGGCGGATCTCGGGTAGGGGGTCCCGAACTGTGCGTCTAGGCGGATGGTAACAGGAGACAAGGGACACGATGTTTTACCCAGGTTCGGGCCCTCTCGATGGAGGTAAAACCCTACGTCCTGCTTGATTAATATTGATGATATGGGTAGTACAAGAGTGGATCTACCACGAGATCAAGGAGGCTAAACCCTAAAGCTAGCCTATGGTATGATTGTTGTAATGTATGTTGTGTCCTACGGACTAAAGCCCTCCGGTTTATATAGACACCGGAGAAGGCTAGGGTTACACAGAGTCGGTTACAATGGTAGGAGATCTACATATCCGTATCGCCAAGCTTGCCTTCCACGCCAAGGAAAGTCCCATCCGGACACGGGACGGAGTCTTCAATCTTGTATCTTCGTAGTCTTGGAGTCCGGCGGACGATGATAGTCCGGCTGTCCGGACACCCCCTAGTCCAGGACTCCCTCAGTAGCCCCCGAACCAGGCTTCAATGACGATAAGTCCAGCGCGTATATAGTCTTCGGCGTTGCAAGGCGGGTTCTCCCTTCAAGTTCCATGTACCTGCCGAACAGTGTCCGGCTTCATCATAAATACTGTGTTTCTTGGCTTCTACGCCCAATAATGGCCTTCTTCCACGCGTCGCACGAATGCGAAAAGCCAGGGTGTCTTTTATGTTTCACCCCCTAGTCGTGCGAGTCATCCGCCTACAAAAGAGGCAAAAATCCAGATCCAAACCACACCATCTTGCTTCCGCGAATACTCATCGGAGTGCTTTTGACCTAAAAATCCATTCCACCATGGACCGTCGACGCGGCTCTTCCTCTCGTGCTCCCAGCCCACCGCCAGGGGATTGGAGGAGGTGCTCTGTTCCACACAACGAGCTAGAGAAACTCCAAGCGGGGGGATATCTCCCTCCAGCCTTCATGGTCCCGGTTCGAGCCGGGCTGGCCACCTACCAAGGTGGGAAGCAAGCGGAGGCTACCCCAAGTCCCAACAAAGGGGAGCGGGTATGCTTCGTCCCCTATCTGATAAGGGGACTCGGATTCCCAATACATCCGCTCCTCCGCGGGCTCCTGGAGTTCTACGGACTCCAGCTCCATCACCTTACGCCCGCCTCTATCCTGCATATCGCGGGCTACGTAGCTCTTTGCGAGCTTTTCCTGGGCATCGAGCCCCATTTTGCACTGTGGAAGAGGCTGTTCTGCCTCGTACCCCATTCTTACGAGGGATCCATATATCAAGTAGGCGGCGCCGAAATATGGCGCATTGCTGGGACCGGATACCCATCCGGTACTCCTAAGAAGGCGTCCGGAGACTGGCCTTCGGAGTGGTTTTACATAGAAGACGCTCCGCTGCCGGACCCAGTCCGGATTGGCCTCCCGGAGTTTAATGCTGCTCCTCTGAAGAAACGCCTTAGCTGGCGCCCACGGAGCCCCCGATTGGAGGAAAACAAGAGCGTCCATTACTTGATGGGCCGAATAAGATTACTAGCCCATTCTGGGTTGACCATGATCGGAGTCATGGCGACATGCATCATGCGGGGGGTACAGCCACTGCAATACAGAGGCCACCCCATGTGGGATTTCAACGGGGAAGACGATGCCACCCGTCATGGCCGCGAAGGGCCGGATTCGACCGAGGATCTGGTGCAGATCCTGTCCAGTCTGTACAAGGGGGAGAAGGAGGACTTCCTTCGAACGAACCCTTTGAATGGGTTTTCCATGAACAACCCTAGAGGCTGGGTAAGCAAACACTTTTAAGGGCTCAACCCATGCTTTCGAAGTTCAGCCTTCTTACATTATGTCTTCGGCGCAGGATCTACGCCGGACTGTGAAGGACATGGTAAGTCCCGCTCCGCAACCCGAGGATCCAGAAAGATCCCTGGATCCGGCCTCCGAAGAGGATCCGAACATCAAGGTGGAGCTGATCGACGGGGTGTTTCACCAGCTCAGCATGGACAATGCTTTGGTCGCCATTACAGCGGACTACCCCGGACTGTATCCGGCTTCCCAGGTGACTGTGACCGAGGTCCGGACACCATTATCTCTTCCTTGCCCATTTTTGACCTTCGCGAACGATGGTGTTTTACAGGAAGCGCCTTCAAGGCGGGAAGCCGAGCCCGCGGCGGCTGACCAACAAAGGTCAGTCCGGACCAGCAGGCGGAAAAGGAGCGCGGCGCGGACTGAAATGTCGCCGCAAAGGTATAACTCGTGTTTAAATTTTCAGAGCAACGCTCCTAGGAAGCGTCTGAGTGCTCATGATCTTTGTAGGAGAAAAAGCGCCCGCCGGACTGCGGGCGTAGAGGTTGCCGATCCGACCTATACCAGCCAGGCTCCAGTGCCCGACCTGGAGGGGGAGGCAAGCGCAAGGCGCGGGCCGGATACTCCTCCAACGGAGGATGCCGACAGACTGTCCGCCACCAAGTCTGAGGTGGAGAGCGCCATGAACCACAGGCGCCGCCGGACAGTATTTCGTGAAGCGTGCTTCTCCCCTGAGGCATTGGACGCCTTTAACGCAGGGGACGCGCATCTCCGTGCTGCTCAAGACGGTTTTACCCGAGCCACGGAGCAGTATGTAAAAGACATACGGGTAAGGGAATTTAATGGTTATATATGCCAGTGGCCCCCGAGACTTAAAGTAGTTATGTTAACTGATTTAAGGATCATTTGAAACGCAGGCTCTTACTGAGAAGAATGCCCAGCTGTCTCAGGAGCTGCAAGAATGCAAGGCCCAACTTGAGGCCGGACTTGCTGCCGCAGGAGGAAACTCAGAGACCCCTCCTGGTAACACATTTTTATTAATAAATATAAGCGCTGTGCGGCGTGCGCGCAAGTCTAATAATGACTGTGCAGGTGCCGCCGGACAAGATCCGGACAGGCAAGGATTACTGCGCCAGCTGAAGGCCGGTGAGAGTGTGCTGAATAGGGTGCAGCAAGAAAGGAACAAACTCCAGGATGCTAACGCCGAGCTCAGAGAAGAGCTGAAAGGCGCTCGCGCCGGGCTGTCCGGCTCCGTTAAGGAGAATGAGCGACTTGGTCACGACATTTATAGTAAGTGCTTGAGCGGACTCCTTTTAAAAGAAGAGTTCGGCGAGGAAGTATATTGACATGATATGTCTTGTAGGTATACTCACAGGTCGCCCTGCAGAGGAGATGCCCATATCAACGGGTGATCAACTTCCCGAGCTGTTGTAACTGCTCGAACGAGTTTGGCAGGCAATGAGCGGCGTCGTCCAGGCTTTATGGCCAGCCCTCTCCCTAACCGAGGGCCTTGGGGAGCTTGCGGAGAAGCTTCAGGGAGTGCGGCAGCGCTTCCGTTTGTGGAAGATTTCGGCTTGCCGTCAAGGTGCCAGGGAGGCTTGGGCCATGGTGAAGACGCGTTACAAGAAGGCGGATCCCAACCACATGGCCGAAGTTGGACCGGTGGGGCCCGATGGGAAGGAGATCCCTGTGAGTTTAGTATACAGCCAGGTAGAGTTGGCTGCTAAGTTTTCCCAACGGGACTGTAAGTTAGACAGCCTGTTAGACGGGATTGAGGAGGAATACAATCAGTAAATTTGACAATGTATTTTAAAATGACATGTGAAATGCCTTCTAGCCGGATTGTAGATCGTTTGTCTTTGCCGACCTTTTCGCTTCGACCTCGGGACCCTAGAGTCCGGAGTGTGTCCGAATACCTTCTTGGTTAAGAAACAACCGGGGTATGCATGGAGACCAGGCGTAGGGGTCATTAGTGCTTTATCAGACAAGTGCCCAACTAGTTATGTTATATTACATGGTTAGTAAGAAACATCTTCCAGGGAGAATAGTTCAGTTAAGGGTTCCTTTCCCTGGGAGGCATGCCCTAAAGTGCATGTCCGGACTGCGAAAAGAGCAGGAAAACATCTGGGGGCAGATAAATAAATAGGTAGAAAATCATCTTTCAAATCACCGACCGAATATTCCCTTAAGAACGCTAGCTTTCGGCTTCACCCAGTCAGAGGTACACATCCGGCTGACCCGGTAGTAACAATCACATAGGTGCTCCCTTTACCTCCTAGCCGAACAATCGGGAACGTAGGGGTAAGCACAGGAGCCAGGCAACCCAGCTTGGCCAAAACTTAAGTCATATTGATGCATATAATGGTGAGTAAAAGGTACATGTGGAAGCTTGACACATGTGCTGGGCATGAAGCCCTTATAATTGAGCTTCTGGTAAAGAAGCCCCCAGGTATAATGAGTGCGGATGGCACATCAAGTGTATGCGAACAATGCAAAGGTAGGCCCTTAGGGGCTTTTTAGTAAAAAGGTTAGGAGAAGAAAGAGAAACAAAAGACAGTCGAAGTGTAAAAATTTGAACGGAGGAAGGGGACGAACTCTTAGTCCGGCGCTAGGCATAGAATCTTCGGAGGCGGGCTGCGTTCCATGGGTTCGGCTCGAGTCGGTTATCCGACGCATTTCATAGACGGTACGCTCCGCCGGTCAGGACTTGATCGATAATGAAGGGCCCCTCCCATTTGGGCTTGAGCTTGTCCTTTTTCTTGTCCGGCAGGCGTAGAACTAGTTCGCCAACGTTGTAAGTCTTGGCCCGTACTTCTCTGCTTTGATATCTTCGGGGCTGCTGCTGATAAAATGCGGAACGAGCCTTGGCGACGTCGCGTTCTTCCTCTAATGTGTCCAAGCTATCCTGCCGATCCAGCTCGGCCTCTCTTTCTTCGTACATGCGCACTCGAGGTGAGTCATGAATAATGTCGCAGGGCAGGACTGCCTCTGCGCCGTAGACCATAAAAAATGGTGTGAATCCGGTAGTGCGGTTAGGCGTTGTCCGCAGCCCCCAGAGTACGGAGTCGAGCTCCTCGACCCAGTGCGTGTCAGATTTAGTAAGTGACCACACTAGTCTGGGTTTAATGCCGCTCATTATTAGACCATTTGCTTGTTCCACTTGACCATTGGTTTGAGGGTGATAGACTGAAGCGTAGTCGAGCTTGATGCCCATATTTTTGCACCATGACTTAACCTCGTCGGCTGTGAAGTTCGTGCCGTTGTCGGTGATGATGCTGTGGGGGACTCCGTAACGGTGTACTACCCCGGATATAAAGTCTATCACTGGTCCGGACTCTGCCGTTTTGACCGGTTTGGCCTCTATCCATTTGGTGAATTTATCCACCATGACCAATAGGTACCTTTGCTTGTGGGTTCCCCCTTTAAGGGGTCCAACCATATCAAGCCCCCAAACCGCGAACGGCCAGGTAATGGGTATAGTTTTGAGGGCGGTGGGCGGCATATGGCTCTGATTAGCAAAGAGCTGACAACCAACGCATCTCTGGACTAAGTCCTGGGCATCTGCCCGGGCCGTCGGCCAATAAAATCCTATACGGAATGCCTTTCCTACAAGGGCCCGGGCTGCTGTGTGGTGTCCGCCTAGTCCGGCATGAATTTCAGCCAGGAGGTCTCGCCCTTCCTCTTCGGAGATACACCTTTGAAGGACTCCGGTTGTACTTTTCTTATAAAGTTCTCCCTCATGGACCTTGTAGGCTTTCGATCGTCGACTATGCAGCGGGCCTCGTTTTGGTCTTCGGGAAGTTCCTGCCTAAGCAAGTAGGCTAGGAATGGTACTGTCCACGTGTTGGGGAACGTAGCATAAATTCAAAATTTTTCCTACGTAACACCAAGATCTATCTATGGAGAGGCCAGCAACGAGTAGAAAGGGGAGTGCATCTACATACCCTTGTAGATCGCTAAGCGGAAGCGTTCAAGTGAACGGGGTTGATGGAGTCGTACTCATCGTGATTCAGATCACCGATGATCCTAGTGCCGAACGGATGGCACCTCCGCGTTCAACACACGTACAGCTCGACGATGTCTCCCACGCCTTGATCCAGCAAAGAGAGGGAGAGGTTGAGGAAGACTCCATCCAGCAGCAGCACAACGGCGTGGTGGTGATGGAGGAGCGTGGCAATCCTGCAGGGCTTCGCCAAGCACCTACGGGAGAGGAGGAGGTGTCACGGGAGGGAGGGAGGCGCCAAGAGCTCAGGTATGGATGCCCTCCCTCCCCTCCACTATATATAGGGGCAGGGGAGAGGGGGGAGGCGCAGCCTTGCCCCTTCCTCCAAGGAAGGGGTGCGGCTAAGAGGGGGGGAGGAGTCCATCCTCCCCAAGGCACCTCGGAGGTGCCTTCCCCCTTTAGGACTCTCCCCTTTTTCCTATATCTTGGCGCATGGGCCTCTAGGGGCTGGTGCCCTTGGCCCATGTAGGCCAAGGCGCACCCCCTACAGCCCATGTGGCCCCCCGGGGCAGGTGGCCCCACCCGGTGGGCCCCCGGGACCCTTCCGGTGGTCCCGGTACAATACCGATGACCCCGAAACTTGTCCCGATGGCCGAAACAGGACTTCCTATATATAAATCTTTACCTTCGGACCATTCCGGAACTCCTCGTGACGTCCGGGATCTCATCCGGGACTCCGAACAACATTCGGTAACCACATACAAACTTCCTTTATAACCCTAGCGTCATCGAACCTTAAGTGTGTAGACCCTACGGGTTCGAGAGACATGTAGACATGACCGAGATGTTCTCCGGTCAATAACCAACAGCGGGATCTGGATACCCATGTTGGCTCCCACATGTTCCATGATGATCTCATCGGATGAACCACGATGTCAAGGACTCAATCAATCCCGTATACAATTCCCTTTGTCTAGCGGTATGGTACTTGCCCGAGATTCGATCGTCGGTATACCGATACCTTGTTCAATCTCGTTACCGGCAAGTCTCTTTACTCGTTCCGTAACACATCATCCCGTGATCAACCCCTTGGTCACATTGTGCACATTATAATGATGTCCTACCGAGTGGGCCCAAAGATACCTCTCCGTTTACACGGAGTGACAAAATCCCAATCTCGATTCGTGCCAACCCAACAGACACTTTCAGAGATACCTGTAGTGTACCTTTATAGCCACCCAGTTACGTTGTGACGTTTGGCACACCCAAAGCACTCCTACGGTATCCGGGAGTTGCACAATCTCATGGTCTAAGGAAATGATACTTGACATTAGAAAAGCTTTAGCATACGAACTACATGATCTTGTGCTAGGCTTAGGATTGGGTCTTGTCCATCACATCATTCTCCTAATGATGTGATCCCGTTATCAACGACATCCAATGTCCATGGTCAGGAAACCGTAACCATCTATTGATTAACGAGCTAGTCAACTAGAGGCTTACTAGGGACATGGTGTTGTCTATGTATCCACACATGTATCTGAGTTTCCTATCAATACAATTCTAGCATGGATAATAAACGATTATCATGAACAAGGAAATATAATAATAATCAATTTATTATTGCCTCTAGGGCATATTTCCAACAGTCTCCCACTTGCACTAGAGCCAATAATCTAGTTCACATCGATATGTGATTAACACTCAAGGTCACATCCCCATGTGACTAACACCCAAAGAGTTTACTAGAGTCAATAATCTAGTTCACATTTAACATGTGATTAACACTCGATGAGTTCTGGGTTTGATCATGTTATGCTTGTGAGAGAGGTTATAGTCAACGGGTCTGAACCTTTCAGATCCGTGTGTGCTTTACAAATCTCTATGTCATCTCCTAGATGCAGCTACCACGTTCTATTTGGAGCTATTCCAAATAACTGTTCTACTTGGAGCTATTCTAAATTGTTGCTCCATTATACGTATCCGGTATCTCTACTCAGAGCTATCCGGATAGGTGTTAAGCTTGCATCGACGTAACCCTTTACGACGAACTCTTTTACCACCTCCATAATTGAGAAAATTCCTTAGTCCACTAGTTACTAAGGATAACTTTGACCGCTGTCCTGTGATCCATTCTTGGATCACTCTTGTACCCCTTGACTGACTCATGGTAAAGCACACTTCAGGTGCGGTACACAGCATAGCATACTGTAGAGCCTATGTCTTAAGCATAGGGGACGACCTTCGTTCCTTTCTCTCTATTCTGCCATGGTCGAGCTTTAAGTCTTAACTTCATACCTTACAACTCAGGCAAGAACTCCTTCTTTGACTGATCCATCTTGAACACCTTCAAGATCACGTCAAGGCATGTGCTCACGTCAAGATCACGTCGGTATACCGATACCTTGTTCAATCTCGTTACCGGCAAGTCTCTTTACTCGTTCCGTAACACATCATCCCGTGATCAACCCCTTGGTCACATTGTGCACATTATGATGATGTCCTACCGAGTGGGCCCAGAGATACCTCTCCGTTTACACGGAGTGACAAAATCCCAATCTCGATTCGTGCCAACCCAACAGACACTTTCAGAGATACCCGTAGTGTACCTTTATAGCCACCCAGTTACGTTGTGACGTTTGGCACACCCAAAGCACTCCTACGGTATCCGGGAGTTGCACAATCTCATGGTCTAAGGAAATGATACTTGACATTAGAAAAGCTTTAGCATACGAACTACATGATCTTGTGCTAGGCTTAGGATTGGGTCTTGTCCATCACATCATTCTCCTAATGATGTGATCCCGTTATCAACGACATCCAATATCCATGGTCAGGAAACCGTAACCATCTATTGATCAACGAGCTAGTCAACTAGAGGCTTACTAGGGACATGGTGTTGTCTATGTATCCACACATGTATCTGAGTTTCCTATCAATACAATTCTAGCATGGATAATAAACGATTATCATGAACAAGGAAATATAATAATAATCAATTTATTATTGCCTCTAGGGCATATTTCCAACAGTCTCCCACTTGCACTAGAGTCAATAATCTAGTTCACATCGATATGTGATTAACACTCAAGGTCACATCCCCATGTGACTAACACCCAAAGAGTTTACTAGAGTCAATAATCTAGTTCACATTTACCATGTGATTAACACTCGATGAGTTCTGGGTTTGATCATGTTATGCTTGTGAGAGAGGTTATAGTCAACGGGTCTGAACCTTTCAGATCCGTGTGTGCTTTACAAATCTCTATTTCATCTCCTAGATGCAGCTACCACATTCTATTTGGAGCTATTCCAAATAACTGTTCTACTTGGAGCTATTCTAAATTGTTGCTCCATTATACGTATCCGGTATCTCTACTCAGAGCTATCCGGATAGGTGTTAAGCTTGCATCGACGTAACCCTTTACGACGAACCCCTTTACCACCTCCATAATCGAGAAAATTCCTTAGTCCACTAGTTACTAAGGATAACTTTGACCACTGTCCCGTGATCCATTCTTGGATCACTCTTGTACCCCTTGACTGACTCATGGCAAGGCACACTTCAGGTGCGGTACACAGCATAGCATACTGTAGAGCCTACATCTTATGCATAGGGGACGACCTTCGTTCCTTTCTCTCTATTCTGCCATGGTCGAGCTTTAAGTCTTAACTTCATACCTTACAACTCAGGCAAGAACTCCTTCTTTGACTGATCCATCTTGAACACCTTCAAGATCACGTCAAGGTATGTGCTCATTTGAAAGTACTATTAAGCGTTTTGATCTATCCTTATAGATCTTGATGCTCAATGTTCAAGTAGCTTAATCCAGGTTTTCCATTGAAAACACTTTCCAAATAACCCTATATGCTTTCCAGAAATTCTACGTCATTTCTGATCATTAATATGTCAACAACATATACTCATCAGAAATTCTATAGTGCTCCCACTCACTTCTTTGGAAATACAAGTTTCTCATAAACTTTGTATACACCCAAAATCTTTGATCATCATCAAAGCATACATTCCAACTCCGAGATGCTCACTCCAGTCCTCAGAAGGATTGCTGGAGCTTTGCATACTTATTAGCATATTTCAGGATAGAAAAAACCTTCCGGTTGTATCACATACAACCTTTCCTCAAGAATCGTCGAGGAAACAATGTTTTGACATCCTATCTGCAAGATTTCATAAATAATGCAGTAATTGCTAATATAATTCCAACAGACTCTTAGCATCGCTACGAGTGAGAAAGTCTCATCGTAGTCAACTCCTTGAACTTGTCGAAAAACATCTTAACGACAAGTCGAGCTTTCTCAATGGTGACACTTACCATCATTGTCTGTCTTCCTTTCAAAATCCATATGTACCTAACAGCCTTACGACCATCAAGTAGTTCTTCCAAAGTCTACACTTTGTTTTCATACATGGATCCTCTCTCGGGTTTTATGGCCTTGAGCCATTTATCGGAATCCGGGCCCACCATCGCTTCTCCATAGCTCGTAGGTTCATTGTTGTCTAGCAACATGACTTCCAAGACTGGATTACTTACCACTCTGAAGTAGTACGCATCCTTGTCATCCCACGAGGTTTGGTAGTGACTCGATCCGAAGTTTCATGATCACTATCATAAGCTTCCACTTCAGTTGGTGTACGTGCCACAGGAACAACTTCCTGTGCCCTGCTACACACTTGTTGAAGTGACGGTTCAATAACCTCATCAAGTCTCCACCATCCTCCCACTCAACTTTTCGAGAGAAACCTTTCCTCGAAAAAGGACCCGATTCAAGAAACAATCCCTATTGCTTTCGGATCTGAATTAGGAGGTATACCCAACTGTTTTTGGGTGTCCTATGAAGATGCATTTTATCCGCTTTGGGTTCGAGCTTATCAGGCTGAAACTTTTCCACATAAGCATCGCAGCCCCAAACTTCTAAGAAATGATAGCTTAGGTTTCTCTAAACCATAATTCATACGGTGTCGTCTCAACGAAATTATGTGGTGCCCTATTTAAAGTGAATGTGGTTGTCTCTAATGCCTAACCCATGAACGATAGTGGTAACTCGATAAGAGACATCATGGTATGCACCATATCCAATAGGGTGCAACTATGACGTTTGGACACACCATCACACTATGGTGTTCCAGGCTGTATCAGTTGTGAAACAATTTCCACAATGTCTTAATTTTGTGCCAAACTCGTGATTCAGATATTCATCTCTATGATCATATCATAGATCTTTTATCCTCTTGTCACGACGATCTTTCAACTTCACACTGAAATTACTTGAACCTTTCAATAATTCAGACTTGTGATTCATCAAGTAAATATACTCAACATCTACTCGAATCATCTGTGAAGTAAGAACATAACGATATTCACTGCATGCCTCAGCACTCATTGGACTGCACACATCAAAATGTGTTACTTCCAACAAGTTGCTATCTTGTTCCATCTTACTGAAAACGAGGCTTTTCAGTCATCTTGCCCGTGTGGTATGATTTGCATGTCCCAAGTGATTCAAAATCAAGTGAGTCAAAACGGTCCATTTGCATGGAGTTTCTTCATGCATATACACCAATAGACATGGTTCGCATGTCTCAAACTTTTCAAAAACGAGTGAGTCCAAAGATCCATCAACATGGAGCTTCTTCATGCGTTTTATACCGATATGACTTACGTGGCAGTGCCACAAGTAGGTGGTACTATCATTACTATCTTTTGGCATGAACATGTGTATCACTACGATCGAGATTTAATAAACCATTCATTTTAGGTGTAAGACCATTGAAGGTATTATTCAAATAAACAGAGTAACCATTATTCTCCTTAAATGAATAACCGTATTGCGATAGACGTAATCCAATCATGTCTATGCTCAACGCAAACACCAAATAACAATTATTTAGGTTTAACACCAATCTCTTTGGTAGAGGGAGCGTGCGATGCTTGATCATATCAAGCTTGGAAAAACTTCCAACACATATCGTCAGCTCACCTTTAGCTAGTCTCCGTTTTATTCCGTAGCTTTTATTTCGAGTTACTAACACTTAGCAACCGAACCGGTATCTAATACCCTGGTGCTACTAGGAGTACTAGTAAAGTACACATTAACATAATGTATATCCAATATACTTCTATCGACCTTGCCAGCCTTCTCATCTACCAAGTATCTAGGGTAATTCTGCTCCAGTGGTTGTTCCCTTTATTACAGAAGCACTTAGTCTCGGGTTTGGGTTCAACCTTGGGTTTCTTCACTAGAGCAGCAGCTGATTTGCCGTTTCATGAAGTATCCCTTTGTTCCCTTGCCCTTCTTGAAACTAGTGGTTTCACCAACCATCAACAATTGATGCTCCTTCTTGATTTCTACTTTCGCGGTGTCAAACATCATGAATATTTCAAGGATCATCATATCTATCCCTGATATGTTATAGTTAATCACGAAGCTCTAGCAGCTTGGTGGCAATGACTTTGGGGAAACATCACTATCTCATCTGGAGGATCAACTCCCACTCGATTCAAGTGATTGTTGTGCTCAGACAATCTGAGCACAAGCTCAACGATTGAGCTTTTCTCCCTTAGTTTGCAGGCTAAGAAAATCGTCGGAGGTCTTATACCTCTTGACGTGGGCACGAGCCTGAAATCCCAATTTCAGCCCTCGAAACATCTCATATGTTCCGCGACATTTAGAAAACGTCTTTGGTGCCTCTACTTAAACCATTTAATTGAACTATCACGTAGTTATCAAAACGTGTATGTCCGATGTTCGCAACATCGACAAACGACGTTGGGGTTCAGCACACTGAGCGGTGCATTAAGGACATAAGCTTTCTACTGATCGCATAATCGCTACTATCAACTTTCAACTATATTTTCTCTAGGAACATATCTAAACAGTGGAACTAAAGCGCGAGCTTACGACATAATTTGCAAAAGGTCTTTTGACTATGTTCAGGATAATTAAGTTCATCTTATGAACTCCCACTTAGATAGACATCCCTCTGGTCATCTAAGTGATCACATGATCCGAGTCAACTAGGCCGTGTCCGATCATCACGTGAGACGGACTAGTCATCATCGGTGAACATCTTCATGTTGATCGTATCTTCTATACGACTCATGCTCAACCTTTCGGTCTCCGTGTTCCGAGGCCATGTCTGTACATGCTAGGCTCGTCAAGTTAACCCTAAGTGTTTCGCGTGTGTTCCGAGGCCATGTCTGTACATGCTAGGCTCGTCAACACCCGTTGTATTTGAACGTCTGAATAAAACACCCGATCATCACGTGATGTTTTGAAACAGCGAACTGTCGCAACGGTGCACAGTTAGGGGAGAACACTTCTTGAAATTGTTGTAAGGGATCATCTTATTTACTACCGTCGTTCTAAGCAAATAAGATGTATAAACATGATAAACATCACATGCAATCAAATAGTGACATGATATGGCCATCATCACTTTGCTCCTTTTGATCTCCATCTTCGGGGCTCCATGATCATCATCGTCACCGGCATGACACCATGATCTCCATCATCATGATCTCCATCATCGTGTCTTCATGAAGTTGCCTCGCCAACTATTACTTCTACCACTATGGCTAACGGTTAGCAATAAAGTAAAGTAATTACATGACGTTTAATTTGACACGCAGGTCACAAATAAATAAAGACAACTCCTATGGCTCCTGCCGGTTGTCATACTCATCGACATGCAAGTCGTGATTCCTATTACAAGAACATGATCAATCTCATACATCACATATATCATTCATCACATCCTTTTTGGCCATATCACATCACATAGCATACCCTGCAAAAACAAGTTAGACGTCCTCTAATTGTTGTTTGTATGTTTTACGTGGCTGCTATGGGTTTCTAGCAAGAACGTTTCTTACCTACGCATGAACCACAACGTGATATGCCAATTGCTATTTACCCTTCATAAGGACCCTTTTCATCGAATCCGATCCGACTAAAGTGGGAGAGACAGACACCCGCCAGCCACCTTATGCAACTAGTGCATGTTTGTCGGTGGAACCGGTCTCACGTAAGCGTACGTGTAAGGTTGGTCCGGGCCGCTTCATCCCACGATGCTGCCGAATCAAGATAAGACTAGTAACGGCAAGCATATTGAACAATATCTACGCCCACAACTACTTTGTGTTCTACTCGTGCAAAGAATCTACGCAATAGACCTAGCTCATGATGCCACTGTTGGGGAACGTAGCATAAATTCAAAAATTTTCCTACGTAACACCAAGATCTATCTATGGAGAGACCAGCAACGAGTAGAAAGGGGAGTGCATCTACATACCCTTGTAGATCGCTAAGCGGAAGCGTTCAAGTGAACGGGGTTGATGGAGTCGTACTCGTCGTGATTCAGATCACCGATGATCCTAGTGCCGAACGGACGGCACCTCCGCGTTCAACACACGTACAGCTCGACGATGTCTCCCACGCCTTGATCCAGCAAGGAGAGAGGGAGAGGTTGAGGAAGACTCCATCCAGCAGCAGCACAACGGCGTGGTGGTGATGGAGGAGCGTGGCAATCCTGCAGGGCTTCGCCAAGCACCTACGAGAGAGGAGGAGGTGTCATGGGAGGGAGGGAGGCGCCAAGGGCTCAGGTATGGATGCCCTCCCTCCCCTCCACTATATATAGGGGCAGGGGAGAGGGGGGAGGCGCAGCCTTGCCCCTTCCTCCAAGGAAGGGGTGCGGCTAAGAGGGGGGGAGGAGTCCATCCTCCCCAAGGCACCTCGGAGGTGCCTTCCCCCTTTAGGACTCTCCCCTTTTTCCTATATCTTGGCGCATGGGCCTCTAGGGGCTGGTGCCCTTGGCCCATGTAGGCCAAGGCGCACCCCCTACAGCCCATGTGGCCCCCCGGGGCAGGTGGCCCCACCCGGTGGGCCCCCGGGACCCTTCCGGTGGTCCCGGTACAATACCGATGACCCCGAAACTTGTCCCGATGGCCGAAACAGGACTTCCTATATATAAATCTTTACCTCCGGACCATTCCGGAACTCCTCGTGACGTCCGGGATCTCATCCGGGACTCCGAACAACATTCGGTAACCACATACAAACTTCCTTTATAACCCTAGCGTCATCGAACCTTAAGTGTGTAGACCCTACGGGTTCGAGAGACATGTAGACATGACCGAGATGTTCTCCGGTCAATAACCAACAGCGGGATCTGGATACCCATGTTGGCTCCCACATGTTCCACGATGATCTCATTGGATGAACCACGATGTCAAGGACTCAATCAATCCCGTATACAATTCCCTTTGTCTAGCGGTATGGTACTTGCCCGAGATTCGATCGTCGGTATACCGATACCTTGTTCAATCTCGTTACCGGCAAGTCTCTTTACTCGTTCCGTAACACATCATCCCGTGATCAACCCCTTGGTCACATTGTGCACATTATAATGATGTCCTACCGAGTGGGCCCAGAGATACCTCTCCGTTTACACGGAGTGACAAAATCCCAATCTCGATTCGTGCCAACCCAACAGACACTTTCAGAGATACCCGTAGTGTACCTTTATAGCCACCCAGTTACGTTGTGACGTTTGGCACACCCAAAGCACTCCTACGGTATCCGGGAGTTGCACAATCTCATGGTCTAAGGAAATGATACTTGACATTAGAAAAGCTTTAGCATACGAACTACATGATCTTGTGCTAGGCTTAGGATTGGGTCTTGTCCATCACATCATTCTCCTAATGATGTGATCCCGTTATCAACGACATCCAATGTCCATGGTCAGGAAACCGTAACCATCTATTGATTAACGAGCTAGTCAACTAGAGGCTTACTAGGGACATGGTGTTGTCTATGTATCCACACATGTATCTGAGTTTCCTATCAATACAATTCTAGCATGGATAATAAACGATTATCATGAACAAGGAAATATAATAATAATCAATTTATTATTGCCTCTAGGGCATATTTCCAACACCACGGGGCGATTACTACCATTATGTCGTGGGCTGAAGGTGTTATGTCATCGGCTGAATCGCCGGTTGGCGCGGTTTTTTCCGGTTTGTCACTTCCGGGGTCCTCTTCCCATAGTACGGATGGCTTGAAGAGCCGTTCCAGGAAGATATTTGGAGGGACAGCATCACGTTTCGCACCGATGCGTGCCAGTACGTCGGCCGCTTGGTTATTATCTCGGGCTATGTGATGGAATTCGAGTCCTTCAAACCGAGCTGATATTTTTAGGACAGCATTGCGATATGCTGCCATTTTCGGATCCTTGGCGTCAAAGTCTCCATTTATTTGGGATATTGCAAGGTTTGAATCCCCGCGCACCTGTAGGCGTTGAATGCCCATGGAGACTGCCATCCGGAGACCATGTAACAGGGCCTCGTATTCGGCTGCGTTGTTGGAGTCCGTGTACATTATTTGAAGTACATACTGGACTATGTCCCCGGTTGGGGACGTCAATACGACGCCAGCCCCTAGTCCGGCCAACATTTTAGAGCCGTCGAAATGCATAATCCAATTGGAGTATGCGCCGTACTCTTTAGGGAGTTCGGCCTCGGTCCATTCAGCGACAAAGTCAGCCAAAACTTGTGACTTTATAGCTCGCCGAGGTTTGTAAGTTATATCGAATGGTAAGAGCTCAATGGCCCATTTTGCAATCCTGCCCGTTGCGTCACGGTTATTTATGATGTCATTTAGTGGTACTTCGGAGACCACTGTTATCGAACACTCTTGAAAGTAGTGTCGGAGCTTCCGGGATGCCATGAACACCGCATACGCTATCTTCTGATAGTGTGGGTAACGGGACTTGCAGGGGGTTAACACAGTGGAAACATAATACACTGGTTTTTGGAGAGGGAATTTATGCCCTTCTGTCTCTCGTTCGACGATGAGTACCGCGCTTACAACTTGATGCGTTGCTGCGATGTATAACAACATTGGTTCGCCCAGATTGGGCGCAGCCAGGACCGGATTTTTGCCAGTATGGCCTTTATTTCTTCGAGTCCGGCAGTGGCAGCATCCGTCCACTCGAAGTATTCGGTGCGCCTGAGGAGGCGATAGAGAGGCAATGCCTTTTCTCCTAGACGGGAGATAAAGCGGCTTAAAGCTGCCACGCACCCTGTTAATTTTTGTATCTGCTTGAGGTCTTTTGGGATATCCAACTGTGACAGAGCTCGGATTTTTGCCGGGTTTGCTTCAATTCCTCTACCGGATACAATGAAGCCCAGCAGCTTTCCGGCTGGTACGCCGAAAACGCATTTTTCCGGATTCAGCTTGATGTCATATGCTCTGAGGTTGTCGAATGTGAGCCTCAAATCGTCTACTAGAGTTTCGACGTGTTTTGTTTTGACGACTACGTCGTCTACGTATGCTTCGACTGTTTTGCCGATCTGGGTAGCCAGACATGTTTGAATCATGTGCTGATATGTTGCGCCGGCATTTTTAAGTCCGAAGGGCATCGTGTTGAAGCAGAATGGTCCGTATGGAGTGATAAATGCCGTTGCGGCTTGGTCTGCTTCCGCCATCTTGATTTGATGGTAGCCAGAGTATGCGTCGAGGAAGCACAATGAATTGTGTCCTGCGGTAGCATCGATAATTTGATCGATGCGGGGGAGGGGGAAGGGGTCCTTTGGGCAAGCCTTATTAAGGTCTTTAAAATCGACGCATAGGCGCCAGGATTTGTCCTTCTTTGGTACCATTACCAGATTTGCTAGCCAATCCGGATGTTTGATATCTCTGATGAATCCGGCTTCCAATAGTTTGGCTAGCTCTTCTCCCATTGCCTGTCTTTTGGGTTCGGAAAATCGCTGAAGAGCCTGTTTGACTGGCTTAAATCCTTTTAGGATGTTTAGGCTGTGTTCTGCCAACCTGCGTGGGATTCCGGGCATATCCGAAGGATGCCAGGCGAAAATGTCCCAATTTTCCCGAAGGAATTCGCGCAATGCGACATCTACTTCGGGGTTCAATTGTGCCCCCCAATGGAGGCCGTCTTTGTTGGGTCCGTTGGATGGACCTGGAATTTGATTATTTCATCTGCTGGTTTGAAGGAGGTGGACTTGGATCTTTTATCGAGTATCACATCGTCCCTGTTCACCGTAGAGCGCAGCGCGGTGAGTTCTTCTGCCGCTAGGGCTTCGGATAGTGCCTCCAGGGCTAGTGCGGCTGTCTTGTTTTCGGCGCAGAGCGCTATGTCCGGATCACTAGCGAGAGTGATTATTCCGCCGGGCCCAGGCATTTTGAGCTTCATATACCTGTAATGGGGTACGGCTTGAAAAATTGTGAATGCCTCTCGTCCTAATATAGCGTGATATCCGCTGTTGAACGGGGCCACCTGGAACGTGACTTCTTCGGATCTGTAATTGTCCGGCGAGCCGAACACCACATCGAGTGTGATTTTTCCGGTGCAGCGCGCTTCCCGGCTAGGGATTATTCCTCTGAAGGTTGTGCTGCTTCGCTCAATACGGCTCCAGTCGATTTCCATTTTTTGAAGAGTTTCCTCGTAGATGAGGTTTAGTCCGCTGCCGCCATCCATGAGGACCTTTATAAGTCGAAAGCCGTCCACTATGGGACTAAGCACCAGTGCGGCTGGTGCTCGGGCTGTTCGGAATTTAGGTTCGTCGCTGGCATTGAAGGTGATGGCTGTGTCGCTCCATGGATTTGCTGTTGCTACTTGGTAGACTTCGGCGAGGCCGCAAATTGTTCGTTTTTGCATATTATTTGATGCGAAGGTCTCGAAGACTGTTGATACCGTACCGGTATTGTTGGAGTGGTTTTCCGGGGCTAGAAGCTCCTCGCCACTTTTGGCCACCTGACGTAGTATCCAACATGCTCGAAGGCTATGTGTTGGGACGGCTCCCTCTGTACTATGAAGCTTACAGGGTCCATTGAGCCATCCCTCCAGTACGGTTCCGTGCCCTTTATGGGGTTTGTGCTTTTTGGGTTTTGTATCTGGGGCCTGAGTGTGATGCACCCTTTTGTTGTGGACTGGGGTTGTATTCGGGGCCGGATTGTCCCAAAACTGGTTTTCGGTTTTCCGGAAACTCTCCATCGCACAGTACTTTCGTACTATGGACGCCAGATCAGTGAAGCATATAATTTTACGACGACCGATGGCGTTCAATATTCCCTTGTCCGTGCAATTATTGCAAAAGATTGAGATTGTGTTCTCCTCTCGGCAGTCCTTTATCCTGTCCATAACCAGGAGGAATCTGGCCCAGTAGTGATGCACTGTTTCGGCGGGCTCTTGCCGTATTAGAGATAGATCGCATATGTCTGGGCGGGTGGGTGGAATAAAATCCGGATCCCTACCCATCTTGAGGCTTAAAGGCCGAGGAGTTTCCGAATTCGGAAGCTTGGATTGCTGGACATGATCCAGCGGGTCCGGAACGATGCATGATTTTAAGTTCAATGCTCGATCGAAGTCCGTCCCTCCGCGGAAATCTGGCATGGAGGGTTCGAGAATCCGGACGTGACTAATCCAGAAATCTGGCATGGAGGGTTCGAGAATCCGGACGTGACAAGTCGCCGCATTGCTCCTCAACCACTGCGACGCGGTGGGTGGCCTGGGGAGAGTTAATCTCTCTCAGATCGGTTTTAAGCCCAATCTGATTGTAGTCTGTAGCAACTCCCAGGGCGGCGATGCGATCCAAGAGCTCGTTGACAGACGAGAGCTCTATTGGATCCAGCCGCTCGGCGAATTCCGAGCTGACGCGGAGATTGCTTTCGATGACTTGGGAAGTCATTGTCAAAGCCGTGGCCGGACAGGCGGTCATAAGAAAACCGCCTAGCCGGATAGTTTGGCCGGCGGCCAAGGCCCCTTTGGCGAAAATACCGTCTTTGAAGACGGGTGGAGGCATCCTTCCTATTGGTGACGACACAGAGGAACTCTCAATGAAAGCACCAATGTCGGTGTCAAAACCGGCGGATCTCGGGTAGGGGGTCCCGAACTGTGCGTCTAGGCGGATGGTAACAAGAGACAAGGGACACGATGTTTTACCCAGGTTCGGGCCCTCTCGATGGAGGTAAAACCCTACGTCCTGCTTGATTAATATTGATGATATGGGTAGTACAAGAGTGGATCTACCACGAGATCAAGGAGGCTAAACCCTAAAGCTAGCCTATGGTATGATTGTTGTAATGTATGTTGTGTCCTACGGACTAAAGCCCTCCGGTTTATATAGACACCGGAGAAGGCTAGGGTTACACAGAGTCGGTTACAATGGTAGGAGATCTACATATCCGTATCGCCAAGCTTGCCTTCCACGCCAAGGAAAGTCCCATCCGGACACGGGACGGAGTCTTCAATCTTGTATCTTCGTAGTCTTGGAGTCCGGCGGACGATGATAGTCCGGCTGTCCGGACACCCCCTAGTCCAGGACTCCCTCAACCGTTCTTACCTACGCATCAAAACCACAACGATAGTTCGTCAAGTTAGTGATGTTTAAACCTTCGCAAGGACCGGGCGTAGCCACACTCGGTTCAACTAAAGTTGGAGAAACAGACACCCGCTAGTCACATGTGTGCAAAGCACGGCGGTAAAACCAGTCTCGCGTAAGCGTACGCGTAATGTCCGTCCGGGCCGCTTCATCCAACAATACCGCTGAACCAAAGTATGACATGCTGGTAAGCAGTATGACTTGTATCGCCCACAACTCACTTGTGTTCTACTCGTGCATATAACATCTACGCATAAAATCAGGCTCGGATGCCACTGTTGGGGAACGTAGTAATTTCAAAAAAAAATCTTACGCACACGCAAGATCATGGTGATGCATAGCAACGAGAGGGGAGAGTGAGTCCACGTACCCTCGTAGACCGAAGGCGGAAGCGTTAGAACAACGCGGTTGATGTAGTCGTACGTCTTCACGGTCCGACCTCCGAGTTCTAGCACACGTTCAGCTCGATGACGTCCCTCGAACTCCGATCCAGCCGAGTGTCGAGGGAGAGTTCCGTCAGCACGACGGCGTGGTGACGGTCTTGATGTTCTACCGTCGCAGGGCTTCGCCTAAGCACCACTATAATATTATCGAGGAGGACTATGGTGGAGGGGGGCACCGCACACGGCTAAGAGATCAAGAGATCAATTGTTGTGTCTATGGGGTGCCCCCTCCCCCGTATATAAAAGAGTGGAGGAGGGGGCCGACCAAGGGGGGTGGCGCGCCCTAGGGGGGAGTCCAACCCCCACCGGGAGTAGGACTCCCCCTTTTCCTATTAGGAGAGGGAGAGGGAAGGAAGAGGAGGGAGGGAAGAAGGGAAGGGGGGGTCGCCCCCCTCCCAATTCGTATTGGGCTTGGGGGTGGGCCCTCCTTTGCTCCTTTTCCCTCCTTTCCACTAAGGCCCAATAAGGCCCATATACCTCCCAGGGGGTTCCGATAACCTCCCGAAGCTCCGGTATTGTCCCAATCTCACCCGGAACCTTTCCGGTGTCCAAATATAGTCGTCCAATATCGGCTTCATTGACATTATCGGCTTGAAGCCATCAAAGATAAGGCCACACCAAGACTTCATTGACATTATATAAAGGTTTTATAACAGCCTTTGAGATGCAATTTTATAAAGGTTTTATTTCATATAAATATATGGTAGCTGAAAACAGAAATTATATAATCATGATTTATATGACAAATGTGGTTGTACTGATCTGACGAATCTCAGTAATCTTTTCTATATACCGGTTGAGAAGTTAGGCATCACTTTTTTTTAACATGCTATATATTGTGAAATGGGAGAGTAGTTTCTAATGAAACTTATGCAAAATCTCGCTTTTTCAAGTGGAACCTAAACAGGGAATCCTATTTATTCAATATATATATAATACAGTGTTTCCAACACAGGCTTGTGATGTAACTCATCCTTACTATACATGTCTGGAGTTTGTGGGGGTAGTGAGGTGTTGTTGGTCGTCCATTCACCTCTTCCACCCCCAACTTCATAACCGCCGAACAAAAAATGAAGAACTCTAACAATACATTCCTTGAGAATCTGAGAGGCCTATGCCTGCTTCCAAGCAGATGGATAGATCCATGCCAAAAATATACAGCAATAAAGATCAGATATACTCCCTCCGTTCCGAAATAATTGTCTTTCTAGAGATTTCAACAAGTGACTACATACGGAGCAAAATGAGTGAATCTACACTTTAAAACATGTCTACATACATCCGTATGTTGTAGTCCATTTGAGATGGCTAGAAAGACAATTATTTTGGAACGGAGGGAGTATGATCCAGCATTTTTCAGACTGGCTATGCTTTGTCAGGCACTAAGCTAATTTAGCCCCATCGCTCAACTAAGATATTTAGCCGAGTTTAACCTCAATGTCGGGTTACGATTCGTCAGTCTGAATCTGAGTCCTCTATCTCCCACTGACGAGCATCTCTGGGTTCAGGATCCGCGCTGGATTCAGGTTGACCAAAGAGTGTCGTGCTAAGCTTCGGACGGCGACGTTTGTTGGTCTTGTCTTTAGGAGCTTCGTCCTGAAAGACATAATATACGGTCAGAATTCAGCCCAAACTTTGCAAAACGAGCGTAAACACTTTCTGAACTATATATAATACACAGTTAACTCTGAGTCAAAGCTTAACATCAAGCGCCATTGTGTTGATGTTTTATTAGAAGAATTGAACAGCAAACCATGACACTAAGCGCTGTGGGTGATTGTATAGCTGGCCTCCGTATTTCCTTCCATGCTACAAGTCAGGGAAAATGATATTGCAGTTTACGACTATTGCTCGTGAATGGTTCATGCTAATGTCAGGGAAAATGATATTGTAGTTTACGATTATTGCTCATGAATGGTTCATGCAATACTATATTGTCGTTTAGCTGTAATCAGCTTGAGCAACAAATGTGAAAGCTGAGCAGAGCGAATGCTTGTTTGGATCAGTAAAGAATGCAAGTGGATATTATTTGACTTGGTAAATCAAACAAGTACTTACCTTTGGAGTCTTCTGAGCTGATTGGATACTCTTGAACCATATTGTTCCCCATGAAATGCATGCAAGCATCAGCAAAGCTGGACCAATCCTTGGGTCAGTTAAGTAATCTCTGAAACTGAAGCCACTGTTCTGAACCCTCTCTTTTAAACTTTTCCCTGCCGAGCGGATACCTTTGGTACCGCTTAACCATTCCTTATTTGTTTCTTCGGGTACAAGATCTGGTACCTTTGAAGTCTAGATACAGAAAAAGGACAGCATAATGGATGAATAATTGTTCGACAAATATTGCAATTCAGACAAAATAATTTCTCTGAAAACATTATCATCTAATAGTTTAATAAAAAAAATATGTTTAACAATGTGACTGGTGCTCAACCAACAATCACTTATACATTTACCATTGGTGTTTATTGCAGAATTTTACTATTGTTGCCAACTAAATAAAGAGCAAGTTTGGTTTTCTCGGATTAGCCTTCGGATGATTCAGCAATCCATCCAGGCTTGGAAGAGTTTATCTTCACTGTTTCAACCTCACAGCCTGTAGGCTCACGTCAGCTGAAATTGAGAGGCCTCAGGAGTCAGGACAACTGACACTACTGCAGTACCCAATATCACCCTTAGGTTCCAGGATAACTGATGAGCACGGTCTCTATCAGTGGAGTCAGGGCATGGTTGTGGGTTGCGGCAAGGTGTGGGTTCAACGCCCGCGGTACTCACTCCTGCATGCGTTATCAAACAGTGGTATCTGTACCAAGCATGGCTCCAAAAGATGGTGTTGTAAGGCTATGGAACAGTGGCTGCTAGTGATCATCACACATCACATCACAAGGAGGCTGCCGGAGCTGCGTACACAATGTGTTTAATAATGCAAGATTTCTGGATCCTTCTCCGTTGGTTTAATGTGATTTGGTTATGTAAGTTGGGAATAATCATTTATGTAAATTCATGTTCCTGACCGCAATTCAACAAGAAGTAACATTAGATGTTTCTAAAAATGCCTGTGAATTACTTGGTATGAATATTGAGACATGCATAGTTAGAGAAGACTTGTGGTGGAGTGGAAGACGATGCAACAACACGGGCATAAATGGAGGAGAGAAGAAACATCACACGATGTCCAATTGCAAGGAGGAAGTTATCTGAAAGGGTGTGCTATAGTCGAAAGGGGCAGTGGTAGGTAGTCATTGTTTGACGCTGTTGGAAAAGCACATGTACACCATACTGAGACATGCACTGACAAAACCAAAAGTCATGAATGGAGGAGGAAGATTACACCTTGTACTCTTGCACGGTGAGGGTGGAGGAGACGTGCGGGGGAGAAACATATATGGGAGGGTGCACAATGGTCGATGGAAAGAGAAGGAGCAGAAGAAATACTGTAGTAAGGGTGGGGAAGAGACATCCATAGCAACACATGGGACACTTAGCTAGTGCATCAAAGTTTGCACCCCAATCTAACAGTTCATGTCTCCTGCGCCAAGTGAGTTAAGGCATCTTCGGTATTCCTGGTGCCAAGTCCACATTTAATTTTGTTCCATATTAGGGTTTTTCTATTTAAGGGGTTATGTTATGTCTTCAGAAAGTTGTGCTTAACTTCAGAAGACATGCTAGAGAAAGTTCAAAAGGGAACATGCTTTAAGAGACTTACAAAGTAAGGAATTTCTCTAGTATCTCCATCTTTGATAATCTGAGAGACCCACTTGTTTATCTGCCAAAATAAGCAATTAAAAATGGATTTTAAGCTGCATGACTTGACCATATATGTAAAATAATAAACCAGTGAATTACGCACCTCCAGAATTTCATCCGGGCCATTATACCTAGCCACTAGCTGGGAGGCATCAGGAGTGTCCTGTCCTTGGAGAGTCTCTATAAGATTATTCTTTTTGTCGGCTTTCAATGCCTCGTATGTTGCATTTCTTTGGAAACGGACAATGAATACTTCAGGCTTATCATTGTCATCTTCAAAACCTCTAGGACCACAGGCTCCATGGTAATCAGTGGCAAGGTAGAAGGCACAAATTTTCTGTAAAAAGGGTACTGTTATTCAAATTTACAAGCTTGTTTGATTGTTCAGAATTGAGGATGTCATGACTCAGCCATTTGCTGAAGCTAGGGCCTAAAAATTTCCAAATACTCTGATTCCAGTGATATACATCATCATTTCATTGCAGAACATCACCAACCATTGTAGAATTTCGAGAATATACAGTTAAATGGACATTATTCCACTAAGGCGGAAAATGCTCCTTTCAGGATTTGTAGCTAATAAGCACATGAAAGGATCGCTTAATTTCTAACAGAGATTAATCACTAACATAGGAGGGTATGTTGCATATGATAAAAGAACCAAAACATGGATAAACTTTGCATATACAGTGAGGGCACATTTCAGGGTTTTAATGAGGCATGCGCTACAAAATCATATTACTCGAGAGGCCCTCTTCAATCAGATCAAGCACTGTTCTACATACTAGAGGCTACGATTCTTATCCGTAAGCTGGTCATGTTGTAGTCTAATGTAATGCCATGGACCTGGAACCTGGATATGAGGTGGTGAGAGAACCCATGAAACACATATTTATCTGAACTGAAGCAGATAAATATGCCCATATCTCAACTAATTCAGGAAAGCAGAGCAAAAGTCATATCTAGTACTAGTAGGCAATAGCTAGTGTATCCTTTGAGATTTCCTTACACTCAAGTGACCATTGGCTACCCTTAAAATTTCAACGCATCTCCCGCAAATTCTAAATAACAAATCATGTTGCCCTATTTTTGAGATATGGAAAACTAACAGAAAAAACACTATTAATCATTTTATGTGAATAGAACATTTCAGACGAAAAAACAAGAGAGTTATTGCCAATACAGATTATTTTGGACCAATAAGGTAAACCATAACTGTGAAAACAAAGAGGAAGTGGTAGCTAAAGAAAGAACATGTGACCAGGTGGCATATGTGGTTAGCATCTCAAAACTTGATAAACAAATAAAAACAGAATATGTGGCCTTCTAGGGCATATCACCAAACGGCAAGTCCAGCACCACAAGCTTAAAAAATGTATATTAAAAATGAAAATGAAATTTGTGAAGCAGTCTACCTTCTGTAATTCTCCATCCAACCAAACAAAGGTCAGCCTGTCATCTTTTAAGGCAGCTGCAGCACTTGCTACCTCTACTAAATTTTCCAAATTCCCAGTAGCACTTTCACCAGCAGCACTGAGTAGTTGGTCCTGGGCCTTCCTCAAAATCTGAAGAAGTTTCAAGTTCCAAAAGCAATATAAGTTGGCAAACTTCTAACGAATGATCAAGTTGGTTCAGGAGGGATAACTCCACCAACTTGTTATTGCACCCATCTTATAGAAACTTACTTGTCTCTTTTTACTTAATTCTACACCAGGGCGACCTGCAGCTATTACACAATACCATATCATTATTTCTTTCCCAGCGCGTGAATGACCTCTAGCATCACAACCAAGATCCAAAGATGTGTCACTTCTTAGCTGCTGGAGTTCTAATCAAGAAAAGAATGAAATGAGTATTACTGAAAAAGCACACAGGTTCTCTTAGTAAAAATGGCAATCCGGTATACTGCTGATTCGCAGACAAATTTTAATAATACCTTGGTGCTTATGCTCCTCCATTATCTCTGTGAACTCGGACTTACTAAAAGTTCCTGAATTGGAGGTAAATAATCAGTTTGGTCCGACTTCACTGCATAAAATCAAAAGGATAGGATAGAAGCTTGCCATGGTATACAACAGGCTTGGCACCTGGCCCCTTCAAGAAAACAAGTGCAGGAGCCGATTCCACTCCTAATCTGCTTGAGCAGAGACAAGAAAGTACTGATAAACATGATTTCTTAAATGAAACACCAAAGTACTAATAGGCGTAGCCGATTCCACATGGAAATATGGTTTGCCGTACTTAGCAAAAGATGTGTTTTGCTTCACAAATTTTCTGGAAATCACATTTTTTACTGTTAGAAAGCTGCTATCTGCGATTTCAGCATGCAGTGTTCAGACTGCCCTAACTATCTTCAGAAAAACAGTGAAATTGCTCAAAAACGCAATGTCCGTGGCTTAGCTCTTCACCTGGTCGACTTCAATGTAACCCATGCACAACCAATTTCTTGGCCTAGTTAATCAAGCCAATTTCATGCATGACCAAGTTCGTGCATGTGCCCTAGTTAATCAAGCCAATTTCTTGGCTAATATATCATATTCCTTCTTCCAGACCAAACAAATATTGGCTAGTAGCCATATAGCTACCATAATTAATTTACTGAAACACAAAACTGCAGTTTGCATAGTTAGCTAGATATGGATGAGGTTTCACAATGCTTAAAAATATTCGAACAGCTTGTATCAACTGAAGAAATTCCAAATTTACTTATCAAAACATGCATTCAGTACAAACAATTATACCATTATATGAATACCAATGCAGGCACAAATAAGAAAGAACAACATATTGTACATAAAGAAGTAAAGAACGTACGAATTCCACCAGATCTGGGATTCCTCTTCTTTCCATAGGACAAATGCAAAAGATGCATAGCTCGAATACTCTTGGGCAGCTTGGCGAAGGAATGGAGCCGCACGCTCCCCAGTGCTTGAGAAAAAGATAGCCTTGACCTATGCCGCACACACAAAAGATGGCATGACTAGATTATAGCTATGGACTTATGATTGTATGCATGTGCTCCACGTGCATATTGAAAAGGGTGCAAGTAATAAGTAAGGCAGATAGCACAGATGCACGGGCATATGTATATGAAAACAAAAGCGGCAAATCTATTGTACCTTATGATGGCTACTCTTCCCAATGAACTGGGGTCCCTGAAATGATATAGGCTCTGCATTAGAGGCGCAGGTAAAAATCTATCTAACTAAAGTGCAATTCTAGAATAAAAACAGACAGCGCAGCAAAATATGAACAACAGGAATCATGCATACAGGAGTGTACTCATTGGCTATTGTACTTGTGGCGCCATAGGTTAGGATAATGCAACATAATAAATTAATGATGCCATAAGACTAGGACTTGCTGTTGCAGATAAACAAGTGAAGACGGAACGGAGTCCTGAATTCCACTAACTAGGAGGTCATACAACCTCAGCTCCAAACTAGTACCTAGATGTAAGCGTCGAGAACATTCAGTTAACTAGCATAATGACAAACCTATCTCAGGAGCCAAGAAGGCAATTTCATACTTGATCCGTCCCATATTAAGTGTCGCTGAAACAAATGTATCTAGACGTATTTCAGTGCTAGATACATCCGTTTGAGCGACACTTAATATGGGACGGAGGGAGTATATAACATTCATTAGGTCTGTACTCCATTAGCTAACACAAACTGTTTGCATGCTGTACTACTGATTACTGTGATTTCATATGATTCCTGAGAACATCCGCATAAATACGAACAAAAGAAACCAAAAAAAGAGACAGTCATAAACCTTACCAGTGTCTCCTTTGAATAGTACAAGATCCGAGGTAAACCAACAATTGATGATGCCACCCAGTTGACAACAGAATCCACAGTTAGCTCACCTGGGTACCTGGGTACAGGAAATGGTTATATTGAGGTCATATCTTTGGAATTGATTGAAATAGACATGTCGTAAACAATTAACAGGAATAGAAGAGTCACACTCTTATTATTTCTCTAATTAATACTCTGGCATCTGATTAGAACAGTTACCTCATATAACAGGATGGACTTCTGCAGTTAGCAGGATATGCAACAAGAGCTGGTATACCTGCATGGGACAATATATATAGGAGTTGTAAAGAACATTAAACAGGACAAAGTCTTTTTTTCTTCTAAAATATAATACAAAGGACATGTAATGTTCAAAATTCCAGCTACTAAATATTAATATCTGGGCAAAATTATAGGAAGTATTTTTGTTGAGTATCACCAAAGGACTAGCTATGGACAGGGGTGCGTGGAAGCTTGCTATCCATGTGCCAGAGCCATGAGTTGGTCGCGAGTTCTTATGGGTTTCACCTCTAGCCTACCCCAACTTGTTTGGGACTAAAGGCTTTGTTGTTGTTGTTGTTGTTGTTGTTGTTGTTGTTGTTGTTGTTGTTCATTCAGTAGAAAAAAGATCCCTCCATCCTTGGCACGAAATGATGAACCTACCAGTTGTCTTGAATACTCTTTGGCTTACACATTATTCCCAATAGCAAATCAAGTTTGTCATATTAAATTCGCACAAGACCACTTTACCAACTATGAACCTACTCATTCTGACAAAAATCCAGAACTAAGAACACCTAAAATAAACATTTCCATGTGCTGCACTTGCACTGATAATAGCTAAAGTGCTTACTTATTTTCATCTTATGATTGAAAATGGCATGCTATCTTTTTTTTTAACTGTAAATGGCATGTTATCTTGACATACCATTGCGGAAAAATGGCTGTTGAGAGAACCTTTTTTCTGCAAAATACCCCGCCAGTTGCACATCACCAAGTTCTACCATAGCAGTGTTGGCCACGCCATCCAGTCGAGTGTCTAGATCATGAAACAAATATTTTGTCAGAGACAAGAATGGAAAGTGAGGTATATTTAATCCACAAGAGAGTTCTCTATATAAACTTCAATTTTTTGCATTATGAGACAGAAGCTGTAGTTATGTTGAGTTGTCAACAATAGCATAATATTTGGGAGAATGGAAAATGCCATCAACTCAGCTGCCAACAGATCCACAAAATTGCCGCTCAAAGATAATGGTTACAACTTCAGTTTAAAATGCAATGCTAGAAAGTAGCAAACGCTCATTTCAGCAAAAATACTTCCATGAACAATGCTATAGATCCCAATTTTTACACCTCCATTTTTACCCATCATCCTTAAATATTACCAAATGCTATAAGAGGGATTGGAAACAGAAAAAACCAATGCAGCTCTGTTTCTCCACAGCTAATACTTTGACCATACTGATCTTTTCATGCAGTGTACAAATATGTTGTTAAAGAGTGCAATGCAAAAAATGGCAAGTGAGGCAACATGATAAACAGACCAATTTGCTTCCAGTACTCAAAAAATTGAGCGCAGCGAGGACTCCCCTTTGAATAAACCTGCACAGTAGGGAAAAAAATACAGCTGGTAGTCAGGATTTCTTTTTTGCCAACTTCCAACAAAAAGATGTTCTCAAGAATCATGCAAATATAACGTAAATACAGCACTGGAAAGTTAAATTGATGAAGTTACGGCCTTCTAACTTACCTGTATGAGCAACGGGTAATCTTCAGCAATAGCAGACATCAATGAGTCACGTGTGATTACATTGAAGGCATGACTGGTTGAATCTATGGAACGGAAATGGTGTTATGTCCAAGACATCAAAAGGAAAACATCATTTCTTATCAGAATTAGATGGCTAGAACTTACGAATTAAAGAATCTTTTAACAAAGGTAGATCTATTTTCAGGAAGTGTTCTTTTTGATATTGTTCTTTGACTCTCTCGAAGATATCCTACCATGATGAAAATTGCAAACTAAGGGTTAGATCAGAAAGGAAGAAAAGAAAAAGCCTTCCCGCAGAGACGCACGCATAGAGGGAGGGGAGGAGGGAGATCACCGTATGATGATCCAGACCAAAAAGATCATAGTCCCGCTTCCAAACTGGATTTGTCAACAGCTCATACGCATAACGGATCTGTATGAAACACCACAGAACTATAAAGTTGTTTATGCAATTCCATTAGTTGGAACTTTAAATAGAAACTACAGGGACCAAATAAGTAATGTACATGTTACTGAAGCAAACGTAATAAAGTGGAAGTAATGTACACAGAAAAGCAAATAGTGGAATTGCAGTTTAAGGTGCTTCGGTGCACTGTGGAAAGCTAATTCAGCCCCCATGCATACAACACATGAAACTTTGTATGAAATATTTTCGTATTGCACATGGAAATTACAAAGGCTAGTAATTAAGGATTCTGACTCTCACCTTTATAATATCAACAGTTGACCGGTCATTTGTTTCAGCAAGCCTAAAGTTGGCATCATGAAAAGGATCATTCATTTGTTGTAAATAATGAATTAAAAATACGAAAACAAAACATGGCAAAAGGCAAGAAGCATAATGGTAACCAACAAAAAAGAAAATCCAATTTCAAGTATGGAATCATGTGCAGGGCCTCATCAGAGTTATATTTCACCTATACTAAACTCCAAACTGTGACCTAAAAGTTGATATTCCATATCACGAGCTCGATGCCAATACACACTCTACCCTACAGGCAAAGCTTTGCAGCTAGTAATGGGTAACCAGCATCACTCCTAAAAAAAACAATATCTTAGTAACAGAACGGAGCAGGGAATTAAAAGCATAGTCAAGCACCGACAGTCAGCACCATCAATACACACAACAGATAAACTAGACTGTGTTTGCTACTAATAGAACTGTCAGATTTGTCACAGGAAACATCAAAAAATTACACCAACGCTACCAAATTGTTAAGCTCCAAACAGATGCCCGGCCCCATCAAGACCAGATAACAAGTCCACTGCCCGAACCAGAACTCATGGACTGCACTTGCGACTACAGTCAGACTCCATCCAACAAAGCACACAACAGAGTTGGAAGTGAGAAATTATCAGTGAAGTTGGATCAATCGCGCTCACCACTCCTTGGAGAGCACCTCGTAGGCCTCGACCACCTTCTCCACCGGCGCAAACCTCTGGATTCCGAGCGCTGCGACCAAACCAACCAATCAATCCAACAAATCTCAGAACGCGTGCGAGAGCGCGATGCAGGGGGGAGGGAGCGGGGGAGGGGGGCTCTGACCGTCGTAGTGGGAGGGCGGAAAGGATTTGGGCAGGACAAGGAGCTGGAAGAGGAAGCCGGCGGCGGCGAGGAGGATCGGCAGCCAGTAGCGGCGCAGCTCCTCCGGAATCGCCATTGGGGACAGCGCGGGCGGTAAAGGCGAGGGGGGATTATCAGGGGGTTTTGCACTTTTGCGCTTTGCGTGGCGACAAGGGCTTTGCTTTTTAATCTAAATATTTCTTTAATTAACATATACATTTCCAGACTTCTATAAGTTTTCCAATTAAACAGCTTTTAAAAAGTGGGTTTTGCATTTTGCATAGTTGTAATAGTTTGTTTTTTCAAAAGGATTCATCATAGACCATCTATGACGATTACTAAAAAACAAAAACAAATAGTGTGACACACCTACATTACTATCATGATGGGCGAAAGTGCAATCCGATGGTGCGAAAAAGGAATCTATTTCAAGTTGTATTGTCAAGAAAATACGTTTTAGCTTACACGTACAAAAAAGCCATTTTGCACAATAGCTTAAAATACCCATTTTAAGATTACACTCTCTGCTTCGTTCATCCGCTCGTGCCATAAACCACATGACAACCGCTTGGTTGTCATGTTGGATTATGCTTCACGGTGGTGGATGATAGAATTGACTAGGGGAGTTCTAGCTTGCAAATCGCTTGGCATCACCGCACGTCACTTCTTTGAACATAACTAGGCCACAATATCTAGCTATACAATCTTGAAGAGAACCCTATTTATATGTCATCACAAGCATCGACACTCATCCCTGCACAAGAGGTTGTGACCATCCTTTTAGCATCGCATTTGCTCTTATGAAATGTTCAAGTTTGTTGACCTCTATGATTCCGATCTTGAGTAAGCACTGTATAAGTCTATGTGGTATACGAATACGTATATGCCTATGTTGTACATACACTGCTGGAATCAGGGAATTTACCATGAGCCAGTTCTTTACCGTCGGCTTGCTGACATCAAAGAAGGTCTTTGTCGTCCGCTTACAAAAAACAGACGGCAAAAAACAGGTTGATGGCAAAGATACTATTTGCCATCAGCCAGTTCTTTGCCATCGGCTAGCAGACGCCGAAGAGCTGGGTGAGGTCCAGTGGATGACACTGCTGTAACGGCCCACCGACCCCACCTCTTTGCCGTCCGCTAGCGGACGGCAAACCATCTTTGCCGTCCGTTAGCCGACGACAAAGAGGTCAGAACCTAACGGCTAATAATGGCGCACCCTCGCCTCTCTCTCTTCTCTTTCTCTCTCCTCCCCCGGCCCAACTGCGCCGCGCCCCCATCTCCCTGCCCCTGACCCCCACCACGCCCCCACCGCCCCGCCCCCGGCCCCCACTGCGCCCCCGCC
>NC_041383.1:172792142-172805217 GCF_002162155.2 Triticum dicoccoides
GATCCCGCCGCGCCCCCGGCCCCCGCCGCCCCGACCCGTCGCTCCGGCAACATGCCCCGTCGCCCTGGCCACGACGCCTCTTCCCTGCGGCAGCCGCTAGAGCCCCGCCGTGAGGAAGGCCACGACGCCGCCCCCTCCCCTGCGGTGGACCTCCTCCACCAGGCCGCCCGCCCTCCTCCACCGGCCGCCCTTCCCCTGCAGTGAGTTCCTCCTCCTCCTCTTTCTTTTTTTTAGTTTTAGGTTTATGTTTAGTTTAAATTTAGTTTTAGGTTCAGTTTTAGTTTAGTTTAGTTTTAGGTTTAGGTTTAGTTCTGAAAAAAGAAGAAAATAAGAATAATTAGAAAAGGAGGAGGAAGAAGAGGAAGAAGAAGAAGAAGAAGAAGAAGAAGAAGAGGGGTGCCTCGACGTCGACGGAACCCTTAATGACATATATTTTGGTGGCATACTGTTGTAAATATTTAGTTAGGTTGATGGCAAAAACAATAGTGCTATGTTACTCATCTTCCGATTTCAATGTGCAGTTGTTTCGTCGCTGCGAGGGTCTGGTGTTCGACGAGCTCCACCCCCGCGTTTGTGGGTAAGCACAAATGACATCCCCTCCTCCCCCCTTAATTATTTTCTCTGTTCCGGCCTTCGCGCCGATGACACTAGCTAGGTAACTACAGTCGCGGATGGCGAAGGCTGCCATTAGCCACCCAACGTGGCTAACACATGGTTTTTGCCGTCCATGTTCTTTGTCGTCCGCCACAGACGATAAAGTCCTTTGCCATCCGCTTTGAGGAAGCTGACGACAAAGAACCTTTTTACCGTCGCTCTCCGTCGTCCAGGTTTGCCGTCGGTGGCGGACGGCAAAGGGCTTTGCCGTCCGCTTTTGGTGCCTTTGTCGCCTGCCATGGCGGACGGCAAATAAGCTGATTCCTGTAGTGATAGTGTTTCTAACAAAAAAAAGATAACATGTGGCACTTTATTGATTTGTCCTCATCTACAAAGAATGCCAAATACTTTCTGCAATATCATTGATATAGAATCTCATCTCTCCATCTCCTCACAAATTCAAACACAGTTCCCTTATATTAGTCACACTCACAAGATACTTGGTGTAGTTAAGGTCAAAATGCTTCAGTTTAGGCAACTTCAAGAATCAATCAAAGTTGATCTTTGCAAGCATCAACTTTTTGTAATTTGAAAACCATCCAAGACAAATTATACATGACCAATGTCTAATGTTGATTTTAAAATATACCCCTCACCTTCGTTACCTTGAATAGACTCTTTTTTTTACTTTACTGGATCTAGATGATATGTTGTATCAACAACCTAACAGTAAGTAAGCACAAAATAATTCCAGTATTAAGTTTTATGAAACAGAAATCAAAGTGGGTGATAGTGATAACTAGTCTGAATTTGTATTACAAGTATCGAATTGATCATTACCAATGTAATACACCAAATTCAATAAACAAATGATTATATATATGCATGATGTGAGGGAAGGTAAAAAAATTGCGAGAAACTTTCGATCTATTTATCTTCAATCATGGTAGTACAATGAACACAAGGAATAATAAATATTACATCCAGATTCATAGCCCACCTAGTCACGACTATAAGCACTGAAGCGAGTGAGGGAGTCCTGGATTAGGGGGTATCCGGACAGACGGACTATACACTTTGGCCGGACTGTTGGACTATGAAGATACAAGACTCAAGACTTCGTCCGGTGTCCGGATGGGACTCTCCTTTGCGTGGAAGACAATCTTGGCGATCCAGATGTTAGATCTCCTTCTTTGTAACCGACTCTGTGTAACCCTAGCTTCCTCTGGTGTCTATATAAACTGGAGGGTTTAGTCCGTAGAAGGAGGACAATCATAATCATAGGCTAGCTTCTAGGGTTTAGCCTCAACGATCTCATGGTAGATCAACTCTTGTAATACTCATATCATCAAGATCAATCAAGCAGGAAGTAGGTGTTGGAGAACGTAGCAGAAAATAAAAATTTTCTACGCATCATCAAGATCAATCTATGGAGTCATCTAGCAACGAGAGAGAGGAGTGCATCTACATACCCTTGTAGATCGCGAGCGGAAGCGTTCAAGAGAACGAGGTTGATGGAGTCGTACTCGTCGTGATCCAAATCACCGATGATCCTAGCGCCGAACGGACGGCACCTCCGCGTTCAACACACATACGGTTGGGGAAGACGTCTCCTCCTTTTTGATCCAGTAAGGGGGAAAGAGAGGTTGACGGAGATCCAGCAGCACGACGGCGTGGTGGTGGAAGCAGCGGGGATCTCCGCAGGGCTTCGCCAAGCTCAGCGAGAGGGAGAGGTGTTACGGGGGAAGAGGGAGGCGCCAGGGGCTTGGGTGCGCAGCCCTCCCTCCCCCCTCTTTATATATGGGCCCTAGGGGGGCGCCGGCCCCCTAGAGATCCAATCTCAAGGGGGGCGGCGGCCAAGGGGGGACTTGCCCCCAAGTCAAGTGGGGCGCCCCCCACCCCTAGGGTTTCCAACCCTAGGCGCAGGGGAGGCCCAAGGGGGGGGGGGCACCAGCCCACCAGGGGCTGGTTCCCTTCCCACTTCAGCCCATGTGGCCCTCCGGGATAGGTGGCCCCACCCGGTGGACCCCGGGACCCTTCCGGTGGTCCCGGTACAATACCGGTGACCCCCGAAACTTTCCCGGTGGCCGAAACTGGACTTCCTATATATAAATCTTCACCTCCGGACTATTCCGGAACTCCTTGTGACGTCCGGGATCTCATCCGGGACTCCGAACAACTTTCGGGTTACCGCATACTAATATCTCTACAACCCTAGCGTCACCGAACCTTAAGCGTGTAGACCCTACGGGTTCGGGAGACACGCAGACATGACCGAGACGACTCTCCGGTCAATAACCAACAGCGGGATCTGGATACCCATGTTGGCTCCCACATGGTCCTCGATGATCTCATCGGATGAACCACGATGTCGAGGATTCAAGTAATCCCGTATACAATTCCCTTTGTCAATCGGTACGTTACTTGCCCGAGATTCGATCGTCGGTATCCCAATACCTCGTTCAATCTCGTTACCGGCAAGTCACTTTACTCGTACCGTAATGCATGATCCCGTGATCAACTACTTGGTCACATTGAGCTTATTATGATGATGCATTACCGAGTGGGCCCAGAGATACCTCTCCGTCATATGGAGTGACAAATCCCAGTATCGATCCGTGTCAACCCAACAAACACTTTCGAAGATACCTGTAGTATACCTTTATAGCCACTGAGTTACGTTGTGACGTTTGGTACACCCAAAGCACTCTTACGGTATCCGTGAGTTACACGATCTCATGGTCTAAGGAAATGATACTTGACATTAGAAAAGCTCTAGCAAACGAACTACACGATCTTGTGCTATGCTCAGGATTGGGTCTTGTCCATCACATCATTCTCCCAATGATGTGATCCCGTTATCAATGACATCCGATGTCCATGGTTAGGAAACCGTAACCATCAATTGATCAACGAGCTAGTTAACTAGAGGCTCACTAGGGACATGTTGTGGTCTATGTATTCACACATGCATTACGATTTCCGGATAACACAATTATAGCATGAACAATAGACAATTATCATGAACAAGGAAATATAATAATAATCATTTTATTATTGCCTCTAGGGCATATTTCCAATAGTCTCCCACTTGCACTAGAGTTAATAATCTAGTTACATTGTGATGAATCGAACACCCATAGAGTTCTGGTGTTGATCATGTTTTGCCCGCGGAAGAGGTTTAGTCAACGGATCTGCGACATTCAGATCCGTATGCACTTTGCAAATATCTATTTCTCCATCTTGAACATTTTCACGAATGGAGTTGAAGCGACGCTTGATGTGCCTGGTCTTCTTGTGAAACCTGGGCTCCTTGGCAAGGGCAATGGCTCTAGTGTTGTCACAGAAGAGAGTCATCGGCCCCGACGCATTGGGAATAACTCCTAGGTCGGTAATGAACTCCTTCATCCAGATTGCTTCATGTGCTGCCTCCGAGGCTGCCATGTATTCCGCTTCACATGTAGATCCTGCCACGACGCTTTGCTTGCAACTGCACCAGCTTACTGCCCCACCATTCAAAATATACACGTATCCGGTTTGTGACTTAGAGTCATCCAGATCTGTGTCGAAGCTAGCGTCGACGTAACCCTTTATGACGAGCTCTTCGTCACCTCCATAAACGAGAAACATATCCTTAGTCCTTTTCAGGTACTTCAGGATATTCTTGACCGCTGTCCAGTGTTCCATGCCGGGATTACTTTGGTACCTTCCTACCGAACTTATGGCAAGGTTTACATCAGGTCTGGTACACAGCATGGCATACATGATAGACCCTATGGCCGAGGCATAGGGGATGACACTCATCTTTTCTCTATCTTCTGCCGTGGTCGGACATTGAGCCGAGCTCAATTTCACACCTTGCAACACAGGCAAGAACCCCTTCTTGGACTGATCCATATTGAACTTCTTCAATATCTTATCAAGGTATGTGCTTTGTGAAAGACCTATGAGGCGTCTTGATCTATCTCTATAGATCTCGATGCCTAATATATAAGCAGCTTCTCCAAGGTCCTTCATTGAAAAACACTTATTCAAGTAGGCCTTTATGCTGTCCAAAAGTTCTACATCATTTCCCATCAAAAGTATGTCATCCACATATAATATGAGAAATGCTACAGAGCTCCCACCCACTTTCTTGTAAACGCAGCCTTCTCCATAAGTCTGCATAAACCCAAACGCTTTGATCATTTCATCAAAGCGAATGTTCCAACTCCGAGATGCTTGCACCAGCCCATAGATGGAGTGCTGGAGCTTGCACACCTTGTTAGCATTCTTAGGATCGACAAAACCTTCCGGCTGCATCATATACAATTCTTCCTTAAGATAGCCGCTAAGGAATGCCGTTTTGACGTCCATTTGCCATATCTCATAATCATAGTATGCGGCAATTGCTAACATGATTCGGACGGACTTCAGCTTCGCTACGGTTGAGAAGGTCTCATCGTAGTCAACCCCTTGAACTTGTCGATAACCCTTAGCGACAAGTCGAGCATTATAGATGGTAACATTACCATCCACGTCCATCTTCTTCTTAAAGATCCATTTATTTTCTATTGCTCGTCGATCATCGGGCAAGTCTATCAAAGTCCATACTTTGTTTTCATACATGGATCCTATCTCGGATTGCATGGCTTCAAGCCATTTGTTGGAATCTGGGCCCGCCATCGCTTCTTCATAGTTTGAAGGTTCACCGTTGTCTAACAACATTATTTCCAGGACAGGGTTGCCATACCACTCTGGTGTGGAACGTGTCCTTGTGGACCTACGAAGTTCAGTAGTAACTTGATCCGAAGTACCTTGATCATCATCATTAACTTCCTCTTCGGTCGGTGCAGGCACCACAGGAACATCTTCCTGAGCTGCGCTACTTACCGGTTCAAGAGGTAGTACTTCATCAAGTTCCACTTTCCTCCCACTTACTTCTTTCGAGAGAAACTCTTTCTCCAGAAAGGACCCGTTCTTAGCAACAAAGATCTTGCCTTAGGATCTGAGGTAGAAGGTATACCCAATGGTTTCCTTAGGGTATCCTATGAAGACACATTTTCCGACTTGGGTTCGAGCTTTTCAGGTTGAAGTTTCTTGACATAAGCATCACATCCCCAAACTTTTAGAAACGACAGCTTATGTTTCTTCCCAAACCATAATTCATACGGTGTCGTCTCAACGGATTTAGACGGTGCCCTATTTAAAGTGAATGTAGCTGTCTCTAAAGCGTATCCCCAAAATGATAGCGGCAAATCGGTGAGTGACATCATAGATCACACCATATCCAATAGAGTGCGATTACGACGTTCGGACACACCGTTACACTAAGGTGTTCCAGGCGGCGTGAGTTGTGAAACGATTCCACATTTCCTTAAGTGCGTACCAAATTCATGACTTAAATATTCTCCCCCACGATCTGATCGTAAGAACTTTATCTTTCGGTCACGTTGATTCTTTACCTCACTCTAAAATTCCTTGAACTTTTCAAAGGTCTCAGACTTGTGTTTCATCAAGTAGACATACCCATATCTACTTAAGTCATCAGTGAGAGTGAGAACATAACGATAGCCTCCGCGAGCCTCAACGCTCATTGGACCGCACACATCAGTATGTATGATTTCCAACAAGTTGGTTCCTCGCTCCATTGTTCCGGAGAACGGAGTCTTGGTCATTTTGCTCATGAGGCATGGTTCACATGTGTCAAATGATTCGTAATCAAGAGACTCCAAAAGTCCATCAACATGGAGCTTCTTCATGCGTTTGATACCAATGTGACCAAGGCGGCAGTGCCACAAGTATGTGGGACTATCATTATCAACCTTACATATTTTGGTATTCACACTATGAATATGTGTAACATCACGTTCGAGATTCATTAAGAATAAACCATTGACCAGCGGGGCATGACCATAAAACATATCTCTCATATAAATAGAACAACCATTATTCTCGGATTTAATTGAGTAGCCATCTCGTATTAAACGAGATCCTGATACAATGTTCATGCTCAAAGCTGGCACTAAATAACAATTATTGAGGTTTAAAACTAATCCCATAGGTAAATGTAGAGGTAGCGTGCTGACGGCGATCACATCGACCTTGGAACCATTCCCGACGCGCATCGTCACCTCGTCCTTTGCCAGTCTCCGCTTATTCCGCAGCTCCTGTTTTGAGTTACAAATATGAGCAACCGCACCGGTATCAAATACCCAGGAGCTACTACGAGTACTGGTAAGGTACACATCAATTACATGTATATCACATATACCTTTGGTGTTGCCGGCCTTCTTGTTCGCTAAGTACTTGGGGCAGTTCCCCTTCTAGTGACCGTTCCCCTTGCAATAAAAGCACTTAGTCTCAGGTTTGGGTCCGTGCTTTGGCTTCTTCCCGGCAACTGGCTTACCGGGCGCAGCAACTCCCTTGTCGTCCTTCTTGAAGTTCTTCTTACCCTTGCCTTTCTTGAAACTAGTGGTTTTATTGACCATCAACACTTGATGTTCCTTTTTGATTTCCACCTCTGCTGATTTCAGCATTGAAAATACCTCAGGAATAGTTTTCACCATCCCCTGCATATTGTAGTTCATCACAAAGCTCTTGTAGCTAGGTGGGAGCGACTGAAGGATTCTGTCAATGACCGCCTCATCCGGGAGGTTAATGTCCAGCTGGGACAAGCGGTTGTGCAACCCAGACATTTTGAGTATGTGCTCGCTGACAGAACTATTTTCCTCCATCTTACAACTGTAGAACTTGTCGGAGACTTCATATCTCTCGACCCGGGCGTGATCTTGGAAAACCATTTTCAGCTATTCGAACATCTCATATGCTCCGTGCTGCTCAAAACGCTTTTGGAGCCCCGGTTCTAAGCTGTAAAGCATGCCGCACTGAACCAGGGAGTAATCATCACTACGCGACTGCCAAGCATTCATAACGTCTTGGTTCGCTGGGGCGGGTGCGTCACCTAGCGGTGCTTTCTAGGACATATGCTTTCTTGGCAGCTATGAGGATGATCCTCAAGTTCCGGACCCAGTCCGTATAGTTGCTACCATCGTCTTTCAGCTTGGTTTTCTCTAGGAACGCGTTGAAGTTGAGGTGGACATGAGCGTTGGCCATTTGATCTACAAGACATTTTGCAAAAGTTTTTAGACTAAGTTCATGATAATTAAGTTCATCTAATCAAATTATTTAATGAACTCCCACTCAGATAGACATCCCTCTAGTCATCTAAGTGATCCATGATCCGAGTCAACTAGGCCGTGTTCGATCATCACGTGAGACGGACTAGTCATCATCGGTGAACATCTTCATGTTGATCGTATCTTCTATACGACTCATGTTCGACCTTTCGGTCTCTTGTGTTCCGAGGCCATGTCTGTACATGCTAGGCTCGTCAAGTCAACCTAAGTGTTCTGCATGTGTAAATCTTTCTTACACCCGTTGTATGTGAACGTTAGAATCTATCACACCCGATCATCACGTGGTGCTTCGAAACAACGAACTTTCGCAATGGTGCACAGTTAGGGGGAACACTTTCTTGTAATTATTATGAGGGATCATCTTATTTACTACCATCATTCTAAGCAAATAAGATGCAAAAACATGATAAACATCACATGCAATCAAATAGTGACATGATATGGCCAATATCATTTTGCTCCTTTTGATCTCCATCTTCGGGGCGCCATGATCATCATCGTCACCGGCATGACACCATGATCCCCATCATCATGATCTCCATCATCATGATCTCCATCATCGGGTCTTCATGAAGTTGTCACGCCAACGATTACTTCTACTTCTATGGCTAACGGTTTAGCAATAAAGTAAAGTAATTTACATGGCGTTATTCAATGACACGCAGGTCATACAAAAATAAAGACAACTCCTATGGCTCCTGCCGGTTGTCATACTCATCGACATGCAAGTTGTGATTCCTATTACAAGAACATGATCAATCTCATACATCATATATATTTCATTCATCACATCCTTTTGGCCACATCACATCACAAGGCATATGCTGCAAAAACAAGTTAGATGTCCTCTAATTGTTGTTGCATGTTTTTACGTGGACGCTATAGGTTTCTAGCAAGAATGTTTCTTACCTACGCCAAAACCACAACGTGATATGCCAATTTCTATTTACCCTTCATAAGGACCCTTTTCATCGAATCCGATCTGACTAAAGTGGGAGAGACAGACACCCGCTAGCCACCTTATGCAACTAGTGCATGTCAGTCGGTGGAACCTGTCTCACGTAAGCGTACGTGTAAGGTCGGTCCGGGCCGCTTCATCCCACGATGCCGCTGAAACAAGATAAGACTAGTAGTGGCAAGTAAATTGACAACATCTACGCCCACAACAAAATTGTGTTCTACTCGTGCATAGAAACTACGCATAAACCTAGCTCATGATGCCACTGTTGGAGAACGTAGCAGAAAATAAATTTTTTCTATGCATCACCAAGATCAATCTATGGAGTCATCTAGCAACGAGAGAGAGGAGTGCATCTACATACCCTTGTAGATCGCGAGCGGAAGCGTTCAAGAGAACGTGGTTGATGGAGTCGTACTCGTCGTGATCCAAATCACCGATGATCCTAGCGCCGAACGGACGGCACCTCCGCGTTCAAAACACGTACGGTTGGGGAAGACGTCTCCTCCTTCTTGATCCAGCAAGGGGGAAGGAGAGGTTGACGGAGATCTGGCAGCACGACGGCGTGGTGGTGGAAGTAGCGGGGATCTCGGCAGGGCTTCGCCAAGCTCAGCGAGAGGGAGAGGTGTTACGGGGGAAGAGGGAGGCGCCAGGGGCTTGGGTGCGCAGCCCTTCCTCCCCCCTCTTTATATAGGGGCCCTGGGGGGGCGCCGGCCCCCTACAGATCCAATCTCAAGGGGGGGCGGCGGCCAAGGGGGGGACTTGCCCCCCAAGTCAAGTGGGGCGCCCCCCACCCCTAGGGTTTCCAACCCTAGGCGCATGGGAGGCCCAAGGGGGGCGTACCAGCCCACCAGGGGCTGGTTCCCTTCCCACTTCAGCCCATGTGGCCCTCTGAGATAGGTGGCCCCACCCGGTGGACCCCGGGACCCTTCCGGTGGTCCCGGTACAATACCGGTGACCCCCGAAACTTTCCCGGTGGCCGAAACTGGACTTCCTATATATAAATCTTCACCTCCGGACTATTCCGGAACTCCTCGTGACGTCCGGGATCTCATCCGGGACTCTGAACAACTTTTGGGTTACCGCATACTAATACTCTACAACCCTAGCATCACCGAACCTTAAGCGTGTAGACCCTACGGGTTCGGGAGACACGCAGACATGACCGAGACGACTCTCCGGTCAATAACCAACAGCGGTATCTGGATACCCATGTTGGCTCCCACATGCTCCTCGATGATCTCATTGGATGAACCATGATGTCTAGGATTCAAGTAATCCCGTATAAAATTCCCTTTGTCAATTGGTACGTTACTTGCCCGAGAATCGATCGTCGGTATCCCAATACCTCGTTCAATCTCGTTACCGGCAAGTCACTTTACTCGTACCGTAATGCATGATCCCGTGATCAACTACTTTGTCACATTGAGCTCATTATGATGATGCATTACCGAGTGGGCCCAGAGATACCTCTCCGTCATATGGAGTGACAAATCCTAGTCTCGATCCGTGTCAACCCAACAGACACTTTCGGAGATACCTGTAGTATACCTTTATAGCCACCCAGTTACCTTGTGACGTTTGGTACACCCAAAGCACTCTTACGGTATTCGAGAGTTACACGATCTCATGGTCTAAGGAAATGATACTTGACATTAGAAAAGCTCTAGCAAATGAACAACACGATCTTGTGCTATGCTCAGGATTGGGTCTTGTCTATCACATCATTCTCCCAATGATGTGATCCCGTTATCAATGACATCCGATGTCCATGGTTAGGAAACCGTAACCATTAATTGATCAACGAGCTAGTTCTAGAGGCTCACTAGGGACATGTTGTGGTCTATGTATTCACACATGTATTACGATTTCCGGATAACACAATTATAGCATGAACAATAGACAATTATCATGAACAAGGAAATATAATAATAACCATTTTATTATTGCCTCTAGGGCATATTTCCAATAGTAGGGTATTACCTCCATCAAGAGGGCCCGAACCTGGGTAAAACATCGTGTTCCCTGCCTCCTGTTACCATTAGCCTTAGACGCACAGTTTGGGACCCCCTACCCGAGATCCGCCGGTTTTGACACCGACATTGGTGCTTTCATTGAGAGTTCCTCTGTGTTTCTGCTACAAGGCTTGATGGCTCATCTCATTGTCAAGGACAACATCACCTCTGGGGGAGCCCTGGCGGTAGGTCAAACTCTCCGACTAGGTGGCTTCGTCATGACCGCCCGATCGGCTGCCGCGCCGACGATGACTTCTCGGGTCATCAAAAACAGCCTCCACGTCAATTCGGAACTCGTCGAACAGATGGATCCAATGGAGCTCTCCTCCCTTAATGAGCTCTTGGATCGCATCGCCGCTCTAGGAGTCACTACAGACTATGATCGGATTGGGTTTAAACCTGACCAAAGGGATATTAAATCCCCACCGGGCACCCATGAGATAGCGGTAGTGGAAGAGCCACACATGGATTATCCCTCTACTTTGAGGACGAACTATGTCCGGATTACCGAGCTCTCTGAGCCGAATACCCGTTCGCGGGAGTACGTGACCCAGACCCCGAACTTAGAATCGGGCAACGGGTCAGAAAAATTGGGCAACATCCCAGAGTCCGAGCTGCCAAGCCCGGAAGCTCCTCTGCCCCTGGATATCAGATCAAGTCAGAATTCGGACTTAACTACGCCCACCCACCCTGACTTATGCCATCTTTCCCATATCAGACAAGAGCCCCAAGAGACAGTACATTACTACTAGGCCAGATTCTTCCTTGTGATAAACAGGGTCAAGGACTGTCGCGAGGAAGACGCAATCTCACTTTTCTGCAAAAATTGCACGAACAAAGGGATCCTTAATGCTATAAGTCTTCATGACATAGTACACTTTGCTGACTTAGCAGCCATAGTACAGAAATACCGTGCGATGGAAAGCGCCTGGAAAACCTAAACAAACTTCTGGGATAATCCGGCTCTCACTAAACCCTTCGTCTGAACTAAAAGGGCAAACTCTCGTAAGTTACCCGATCCAATTCCCCAAAAAACCAAAGCCCACTCCAGGGCGTGGAACCGTATTGGAAGAATGGCTCAATGGGCCATGGAAAATTCACAGCACGCCGGATACCACGCCAACGCGTAGCCTTAGAGCATGCCTTAGAGCATGTTGGATACTCCGGCAGGTAGCGAAAAGCGGCGAGGATCTTCTTGTAAACCATAAAGCAGAGCAACATCCCGCAGAAGACAACAATGCGGTACTGACAGTCTTCGAGACTTTCGTCTCAAATAATAGGCGCAAGCGAGCTCATCGAAGTTTCGCTGAAGTCTGCCACGTGGCAAAAATAAATCCGTGGAGCGACACTACTATAACCTTCAGTGCCAGTGACGGACCTCAATTCCAAACAGTCCAGGAACCAGCCGCTTTGGTCCTTAGCCCAATCATGGACAGCTTCCGGCTCACCAAAGTACTCATGGACAGCGGAAGCGGATTAAACCTGATCTATGAAGAAACCCTCAATAAGATGGAAATTGGTAAAAGCCGCATTGAGCAAAGTAGCACAACCTTCAGGGGAATCATCCCTAGTCGGGAGGCACGGTGTAACGCCCCGGATTCGATGCGCCAGGTGTCTTCCAGTTATTCGCCGTCGTTGCCATGTCATTTGCTTGCGTGTTGCACTTTGCCATGTCATCATCTGCATTTCATATCATGTCATCATGTGCTTTTCATTTTGCATACATGTTCGTCTCATGCATCCAAGCATTTTCCCCGTTGTCCGTTTTGCAATCCGGCACTCCTATGTCCTCTAGCGTCCCCTTTTGTCTCTTGTTGTGAGTGGGTGTTAAAAATTCTCGGAATGGCCCGAGGTTTGTCAAGCGGCCTTGGTATAGCACCGGTAGACCGCCTATCAAGTTTCGTGCCATTTGGAGGTCGTTTGATACTCCAACGGTTAACCGGGTAACCGCAAAGCCCTCTTTGTGTTGCAGCCCAACACCCCTCCAAAGTGGCCCAAAACCCAGCAAACTCCCCTCCATGCTCTCGGTCGTTCGATCACGATCGTGTGGGCGAAAACCACACCTCATTTGGAGTCTCCTAGCTCCCTCTACCTATTTATAGACCCTCTCCCCCGAAATTCTCGGTCTAACCCTAGCCTCCTTCTCCTCGCGCCGCCGGACGAAATCCCCCGCCGCCGGACATGTCCGCTCCGCCGCCCCCGACCAACCACAATGCACCAGGTCGCCCTCGCGCCCGCTCTCTCTCTCCTCCGCCGCCCACGGCCCGCCAGGCCCTCGCGAAGCCCGCCCGAGCCCATCTGGGGCCCGGGTCGGACCCCGCGCCATCCTG
>NC_041383.1:172805650-172812774 GCF_002162155.2 Triticum dicoccoides
CGCCGTCGCGGATCTCTCCGCCGCCGTCCCAGCCTCCCTGCCGCGCCCGCACCCTCAGGAACCCGAGCGCCTGGCCCCCGCTGCTCGCCGCCGTTCGTGCCCCGCCGCCTCCAGCCACTCAAGCTTCGCCGCCTCCGCCGCCAGCAACCCCGCGACCGTATCCCGCCGCCTTTTCCCGTCTCTGCCCCGTCCCCGCCGTCTGCCGGCGTCCCGCCTCGCCGGAGTCGCGGCGCCGCCCCTGCCTCGCTCGATCCAGGCGGGATCGAGGAGGAGGACGAGCCCAGCCACCGCATGGGCCCCAGGGCCCATCTCCACAAACCTGGGCTTCGTCCTGCTAGGTGAGCCCCGCCAAATCCCGCCCCATGCGTCTCTTAGCATCTCGCGCCCGATCTGTTTTTTTGGGAAAATATTCCAAGTCCCTGATATTTTGCATAATCATGCCATGTTCAACGCATTATAACTCTCTGTATACTGCTCCGTTTCGTGCGTGTAATATGTCAAATTGTTCGTCTCGACGAGTAATTCATTTCATTTCATTGCATAATTTTCATTTGAGCTCATCTTGATGCCCGAAATGCTGTTGGAAGAGTGCATGTTGATGTTAATCTGCTGGAACTGTTATAACATGCTCATTTGTCATTTTTGCCATGTTTGATGTGTGCATCCTATGAGGTTGATGTCTACATGTGTTTTGATCTATGCCATGCCATATTTCCAGAGGTGCAACCCATGTATTTTTGTGAATCTTGTACTGAGTGCATCGAGCTTGTTAAGTAGGGTACTTGCTGTTGCTGTTTTCCTCACTGATTCTGTTATATTTTGTTGCTATGTAAACCTGCTGCTACTAGTCATTCTATGCATAATCTGGAGATGTTCACTAAGGATGAATTGTTATACATGTATTTCTCTATCCATTCATGCCTCTGGTGGCAATTATAGCCTACTGTAACTTGTTGTTATCTTGCTCCAAAGTTGCTAAATAATGTTGCTGTCAACCTGTTAACATGAAGTTCAGTTTTGGCCATGTGCTTTTCTAGTGATCCATGCACCCTATGAACTTGTTCTTGCCATGCTTAGCTTCTCAAACATGTCTTCTTACTGTTGATTGCCTTGCCATGCCATGTATTGCTCTGTGCTGAGTGGTTCAAGCTCACCAACATGCCTACTTATCGTTGTTCCTGCCATGTTTGAATCTGTCATATAACTTGCCATGTTTACATGGGTGCCATCATATTTTCTGTGCCCTTTTGGCTCATGGTCAGTAAGGGACTTTTGTTTTATGCCATTAGTAGATTCATGCCATGCATTTGTTTGCCATGTTAAGTTCCTGTAACATGTTGTTTGATAGCTCTAAACATTGCAACTTGATGTTATTTCTGCCAAGTCTGAAACTGTTATAATTTGCAATCTTTCGATGTCATTTTGAGCATGATCTAGTGATTTCTGGAGATAGCTCAGTGTTCATGTTTTGTTATGCTTTACCTGTACTTCATGCCCATGCCTTTTGTTATTATGTTGGGATGCTGTAGCATATCGTTTTGATGCTTGCAATATGCCTAGTTGCTGTTTTGGACAGATTGTTGTTATGACTTGTATAGAGTGTATGTGTTGAAAACCGTTGCTCCGTTTTCAGTGTGCTCTATATGAAACTTGCTTGATTTTGCATGTAGTTTCATATTATGATGTTGCATCCTTGTTTTGAGGTGTTTGCTTGATGTTTGTATGTATTTTGCATCAATGCCATGTTTAACTGGTTTTGCTCATATCTTCTAGGCCGTAGCTCCAAATCTAATGAACTTTATATGTAACTTGACTAGAATTTCGTGTAGTTCATCTTGGTGCATCTTAACTTGTTGTTTAACAAATTGAACAGAAGGTTTATTCAATTCTGGACCAATTTCGAAATTTGCATATGAGGACTTACCGGAATTGTTATATGTTGCTTCCGGCCTCATTTAAACTTGGTTTGATGTGTTGCTCTTGTCTGCATCATCTCTTGCCATGAGTAGCTTCATGTAGCCTTTGTCATGCATCGTGCTTGGTTGTGCATCATGTCTTGTTCATGTGTGGTGTGTTTACCATGTTGTGTGCTTCTTTCCGATAGTTCCCGTTTCGTTGCGATCGTGAGGATTCGTTCATCTACGCTTGGTTCGTCTTCGTGGCTTCATCTTATTCATGGACTCGTTCTTCTTCCTTGCGGGATTTCAGGCAAGATGACCGCTACCCTGGATCTCACTACTATCATTGCTATGCTAGTTGCTTTGTTCTATCGCTATGCTGCGCTACCTATCTTTTGCTCTTCAAGCCTCCCAAATTGCCAAGAACCTCTAACCTTTGACACCCTTCCTAGCAAACTGTTGTTTGGCTATGTTACCGCTTTGCTCAGCCCCTCTTATAGCGTTGCTAGTTGCAGGTGAAGTTGAAGTTTTCTTCATGGCGGACAGGGTTATCTTGGGATATCACAATATCTCTTATATTATTAATGCATCTATATACTTGGTAAAGGGTGGAAGGCTCGGCCTTATGCCTGGTGTTTTGTTCCACTCTTGCCGCCCTAGTTTCCGTCATACCGGTGTTATGTTCCCGGATTTTGCGTTCCTAACGTGGTCGGGTGATTTATGGGACCCCCTTGATAGTTCGCTTTGAATAAAACTCCTCCAGCAAGGCCCAACCTTGGTTTTACCATTTGCCTCACCACCACCTACTTTTCCCTTGGGAGTAATTAACCCAAGGGTCATCTTTATTATAGCCCCCCCGGGCCAATGCTTGTCTAAGTGTTGGTCCGAACTAGAGTCCTTTGCAGCGCCCCCTCAGGGAAACTTGAGGTCTGGTTTTAGTTGTACGGAGTACTCATCCGGTGTTGCCCTGAGAACGAGATATGCGCAGCTCCTATCGGGATGTCGGCGCGTCGGGCGGTCTTGCTGGTCTTGTTTTACCATTGTCGAAATGTCTTGTAAACCGGGATTCCGAGACTGATCGGGTCTTCCTGGGAGAAGGAATATCCTTCGTTGATCGCGAGAGCTTATCATGGGCTAAGTTGGGACACCCCTGCAGGGTATAAACTTTCGAGAGCCATGCCCGCGGTTATGTGGCATATGGGAATTTGTTAATGTCCGGTTGTAGATAACTTGACACCAGATCCGAATTAAAACGCATCAACCGCGTGTGTAGACGTGATGGTCTCTTCTCGGCGGAGTCCGGGAAGTGAACACGGTTTCTGTGTTATGATTGACATAAGTAGGAGTTCAGGATCACCTCTTGATCATTACTAGTTGACGACCGTTCCTTTGTTTCTCTCCTCGCTCTCATTTGCGTATGTTAGCCACCATATATGCTTAGTCGCTGCTGCAACCTCACCACTTTACCCCTTCCTTTCCCATTAAGCTTTGCTAGTCTTGATACCCATGGTAATGGGATTGCTGAGTCCTCGTGGCTCACAGATTACTACAACAACAGTTGCAGGTACAGGTTGCAATGATCATGACGCGAGAGCGATGTTTGCTTGTTTTGGAGTTCTTCTTCTGCTTCTTCGATCAGGGGATAGGTTCCAGGTCGGAAACCTGGGCTAGCAGGGTGGATGTCGTTTGAGCTTCTGTTTGTGTTTCATCCGTAGTCGTATGTTGATCTTATGTATGAGATGATGTTGTATTCGTGTGGCATTGTATGCCTCTTGTATCTATCCCTACCTATTATGTAATGTTGATGTAATGATATCCACCTTGCAAAAGCGTTTCAATATGCGGGTCTATCCTTGGTGGGACCTTCGAGTTCCTTTTGGATAGGGTCGCATATTGGGCGTGACAAGTTGGTATCAGAGCCTCGACCGACCTTAGGAGCCCCCCTTGATTAATCGTGTAGTTTGGCCGTTGTTGGGTCTAGAAGAAAACTATTTTGAGTCTTAGGATTATATATATCGGATAGTAGGATTCTTTTTACTCCTCAGCCCTCTTCGTCGCTCTGGTGAGAAATCTTGACGTAGATGTTTTGACTTACACCTCTTCTCCTTCAAATTTTTCTTTAGGATCACACGGTTAGTTTTCGTTCATTATCCATCCTCTTTTGTCCGGTGCATCTCTTGTCAAGTCGACTCGAACTTCTTTGTCTTTGGGAGATCAATCCTCAGCTCTTTTCAATCGATGTTGTTTCCCTGTCCGAAGTTGTCCTTGTTTTTCCCACCCGCCCACCCTTTTTCTCCTCGGAACCGGAGTCCGTAATCGAGTATCCATCCTACTCACGCGAAGTCTTTGCTTTCTATCCTCATTGTTTTCAACCGGTGTTTTCTCTTCAAGATATTCTTCGTTTTTCCCCTTCCAAGTTGCCTTTGTTTTTCCACCCTCCCACCCTTTTTCTTCCCGAAGTCTGACTCTCTCTCGACCATCTATTTCTTTCGCTCGGAGCCTCTTCAGTCTTCCCTCAATTATTTCAACCGGTGAATTCTCGTCTCGTTCGTCATTCTTCATCTCTTTCTTTTCCGGTGGACTCAATTCTAGTTTTTTGTTTGGGTTGATCATATTCTTTTCCCTCGGATCAAGTGTTTTCCCTGCTCGTTCGCCTCTCGCCAGTTTATCCTTCCGGAGTGTCCAAGACATCTCAGGAGATTTGTCTGTGTTTGAATTAATTCGAGGTTGTCACCTCATTCAAATATTTCAATTGTTCCGGTGCATCATCTATCTTTTCAACAATCCTTTCCAACGGTGTTTTCTCTTTAGTGGGCCCTAACCCACATGTCTTTTTCCAGGATCTTACCCGACTCTTCTAATTATTACGGAGTTATTCTCAAATTATTTTCAAAATGTGACGTAAGAATGGATCCCATCAGTCACATGCTTTTTCCAAGATCTCGTTCAAATTCTTTTCATTGTTGGCTCAACCTCTTTGGTTTTCATTCTCCCGGAGTATCTCAGTAATTTTGGTGGTGTTTCTCATCGTCATTTGAAGACCGAAGAAGAGTTTCTCCTCTAAATCTTGTCTGTTCTCTCGAAGTTTCGTGGTTCTAGCTTCATATTATCCTCTCGATTTATTCCATTCGTCAGATATTCTTTTCTTACCCATCCGGAGTATTTCAGGAGTTGATTTCTTTTCATTTCACCAGAGGCCATCATTCCAGTTATCGTTCTCTATTTATCCCGGTGTTTCGTTCAAATGTTCTTTAATCAGCTCATGATCTCTTTGTTCTTTTGCATCTAAATCCCCTCTAGCATATTTGTTCTTCTAATTCTTTCCGGTGATTCATTCTCTTTCGTCAGTCATTTTCGAATTCTTACGGTGGTTCATTCAAGATTCTTTTCCTTGATTATCATGTTAATTCATTCGTTCTTTCAATCCTACCGGTGATTCATGAAGACTTTCTCAAGTTTGAGATATGTCACTTCTCAATTCTTTTTCAAGAAGAATAAGTAATATGTAAATCCATTGCTTGTCATCAATTTAATTTTATGAAGGATAAGCATACAATAAATCTTATTCTTATTTCTCCAAGCGAGTAATCCCTTTCTTCGGAGTTTGTTCTTGAGGAATAAATTCTAGTTCCAAGTGTTTTCATCTTTTCTTTTCCGGAGTTCAAATTTTCCTCGGCCATCTCGTCGGAACCTCCATCTAAATCACCACAAGGCTCATCTTATTCTTTCATCCTTCATTTCTATCTCATCACCCTTTTGTCACCGGAGTTCTTCATGATTTAATTCATTCTTCAAGAGTTCATCAAGATTTTGTTGGAGGAATTCAAGTATCTTTTCTTCTCGTGTCTCGAAGTGTAAGTAATTCTCCGTATTCTTTTGAAGTGGAGTTTTGCATCTCTTCGTTCTTCTCAGCTATCCAATCATTTTCCGTTTGTGGTCGATGATCACCTCATAATTTCTGAGAGGTTATCCATGAGTCCACAACAAGCTTATTCTTTTCGTTGTTGAATTCCTCAACAACTCCGTTTAAACATTCCTTCTAAAGACGCTTTCAATTCCATTCGTGGCACAAGCTGTCAATTTCTTCTCCGTTCTTTCATTCAACTCCTACAATTCTTTTCGGAGGCTTTGTGTCATGGCTTCATCAAGTATCATTCTATCCTCTAAAGTTCATATTCTTTTCCTTCCATCTTCAGCCGGAGTGCTACCTAAATCCTTTCAGTCTTATTCGTTTCTTATCTCGTTCTAACCGGAGTGGTTTCATAGTCTATCTGATTCAGTGAGCTTTCGATTCTCGTCATTCTCGTTGTTCCTCTCTTCTTCTCGAGTGCTCTCGATTCTTTGCTTCTTCTCTTGAGTTCTTATTTCACCTCATCCCTTTTCCCCTCCGTCTCGGTCCTAAGATCTCGGGACGAGATCTCTTGTTAGTGGAGGAGTGTTGTAACGCCCCGTATTCAATGCGCCAGGTGTCTTCCAGTTATTCGCCGTCGTTGCCATGTCATGTGCTTGCGTGTTGCACTTTGCCATGTCATCATCTGCATTTCATATCATGTCATCATGTGCTTTTCATTTTGCATACATGTTCGTCTCATGCATCCGAGCATTTTCCCCGTTGTCCATTTTGCAATCCGGCACTCCTATGTCATCCGGCGTCCCCTTTTGTCTCTTGTTGTGAGTGGGTGTTAAACATTCTCGGAATGGCCCAAGGTTTGTCAAGTGGCCTTGGTATAGCACCGGTAGACCGCCTGTCAAGTTTCGTGCCATTTGGAGGTCGTTTGATACTCCAATGGTTAACCGGGTAACCGCAAATCCCTCTTTGTGTTGCAGCCCAACACCCCTCCAAAGTGGCCCAAAACCCAGCAAACTCCCCTCCATGCTCTCGGTCGTTCGATCACGATCGTGTGGGCGAAAACCACACCTCATTTGGAGTCTCCTAGCTCCCTCTACCTATTTATAGACCCTCTCCCCCGAAATTCTCGGTCTAACCCTAGCCTCCTTCTCCTCGCGCCGCCGGACGAAATCTCCCGCCGCCGGACATGTCCGCTCCGCCGCCCCCGACCAACCACAGTGCGCCATGTCGCCCTCGCGCCCGCTCTCTCTCTCCTCCACCGCCCGCGGCCCGCCAGGTCCTCGCGAAGCCCGCCCGAGCCCATCTGGGGCCCGGGTCGGACCCCGCGCCATCCTGCTCGCCGCCGCCTTCCGCCGCCGCTCCGGCAGGAGCTCGCC
>NC_041383.1:172812976-172824616 GCF_002162155.2 Triticum dicoccoides
CGGAGCCCGAGCTCCTCCCGCCTCCGGCACCTCGCCCCGCCGCTGCCGCGGATCTCTCTGCCGCCGTCCCAGCCTCCCTGCCGCGCCCGCGCCCTCAGGCACCCGAGCGCCCGGCCCCCGCTGCTCGCCGCCGTTCGTGCTCCGCCGCCTCCAGCCGCTCAAGCTCCGTCGCCTCCGCCGCCAGCGACCCCGCGACCGGATCCCGCCGCCTTTTCCCGTCTCCGCCCCGTCCCCGCCGTCCGCCGGTGTCCCGCCTCGCCGGAGTCGCGGCGCCGCCCCTGCCTCGCTTGATCCAGGCGGGATCGAGGAGGAGGACGAGCCCAGCCACCGCATGGGCCCCAGGGCCCATCTCCACAAACCTGGGCTTCGACCTGCTAGGTGAGCCCCGCCAAATCCCGCCCCGTGCATCTCTTAGCATCTCGCGCCCGATCTGTTTTTTTTTGAAAATATTCCAAGTCCCTGATATTTTGCATAATCATGCCATGTTCAACGCATCATAACTCTCTGCATACTGCTCCGTTTCGTGCGTGTAATATGTCAAATTGTTCGTCTCGACGAGTAATTCATTTCATTTCATTGCATCATTTTCATTTGAGCTCATCTTGATGCCCGAAATGCTGTTGGAAGAGTGCATGTTGATGTTAATCTGCTAGAACTGTTATAACATGCTCATTTGTCATTTTTGCCATGTTTGATGTGTGCATCCTATGAGGTTGATGTCTACATGTGTTTTGATCTATGCCATGCCATATTTCCAGAGGTGCAACCCATGTATTTTTGTGAATCTTGTACTGAGTGCATCGAGCTTGTTAAGTAGGGTACTTGCTGTTGCTGTTTTCCTCACTGATTCTGTTATATTTTGTTGCTATGTAAACCTGCTGCTACTAGTCATTCTATGCATAATCTGGAGATGTTCACTAAGGATGAATTGTTATACATGTCTTTCTCTATCCATTCATGCCTCTGGTGGCAATTATAGCCTACTGTAACTTGTTGTTATCTTGCTCCAAAGTTGCTAAATAATGTTGTTGTCAACCTGTTAACATGAAGTTCAGTTTTGGCCATGTGCTTTTCTAGTGATCCATGCACCCTATGAACTTGTTCTTGCCATGCTTAGCTTCTCAAACATGTCTTCTTACTGTTGGTTGCCTTGCCATGCCATGTATTGCTCTGTGGTGAGTGGTTCAAGCTCACCAACATGCCTACTTATCGTTGTTCCTGCCATGTTTGAATCTGTCATATAACTTGCCATGTTTACATGGGTGCCATCATATTTTCTGTGCCCTTTTGGCTCATGGTCAGTAAGGGACTTTTGTTCTATGCCATTAGTAGATTCATGCCATGACTTTGTTTGCCATGTTAAGTTCCTGTAACATGTTGTTTGATAGCTCTAAATATTGCAACTGATGTTATTTCTGCCAAGTCTGAAACTGTTATAATTTGCAATCTTTCCATGTCATTTTGAGCATGATCTAGTGATTTCTGGAGATAGCTCAGTGTTCATGTTTTGTTATGCTTTACCTGTACTTCATGCCCATGCCTTTTGTTATTATGTTGGGATGCTGTAGCATATCGTTTTGATGCTTGCAATATGCCTAGTTGCTGTTTTGGACAGATTGTTGTTATGACTTGTATAGAGTGTATGTGTTGAACCGTTGCTCCGTTTTGAGTGTGCTCTATATGAAACTTGCTTGATTTTGCATGTAGTTTCATATTATCATGTTGCATCCTTGTTTTGAGGTGTTTGCTTGATGTTTGTATGTATTTTGCATCAATGCCATGTTTAACTAGTTTTGCTCATATCTTCTAGGCCGTAGCTCTAAATCTAATGAACTTTATATGTAACTTCACTAGAATTTCGTGTAGTTCATCTTGGTGCATCTTAACTTGCTGTTTAACAAATTGAATATAAGGTTTATTCAGTTCTGGACCAATTTCGAAATTTGCATATGAGGACTTACCGGAATTGTTATATGTTGCTTCCGGCCTCATTTAAACTTGGTTTGATGTGTTGCTCTTGTATGCATCGTCTCTTGCCATGAGTAGCTTCATGTAGCCTTTGTCATGCATAGTGCTTGGTTGTGCATCATGTCTTGTTCATGTGTGGTGTGTTTACCATGCTGTGTGCTTCTTTCCTATAGTTCCCGTTTCATTGCGATCGTGAGGATTCGTTCGTCTACGCTTGGTTCGTCTTCGTGGCTTCATCTTCTTCATGGACTTGTTCTTCTTCCTTGCGGGATTTCAGGCAAGATGACCGCTACCCTGGATCTCACTACTATCATTGCTATGCTAGTTGCTTTGTTCTATCGCTATGCTGCGCTACCTATCTTTTGCTCTTCAAGCCTCCCAAATTGCCAAGAACCTCTAACCTTTGACACCCTTCCTAGCAAACTGTTGTTTGGCTATGTTACCGCTTTGCTCAGCCCCTCTTATAGCGTTGCTAGTTGCACGTGAAGTTGAAGTTTTCTTCATGGCGGACAGGGTTATCTTGGGATATCACAATATCTCTTATATTATTAATGCATCTATATACTTGGCAAAGGGTGGAAGGCTCGGCCTTATGCCTGGTGTTTTGTTCCACTCTTGCCGCCCTAGTTTCCGTCATACCGGTGTTATGTTCCCGGATTTTGCGTTCCTAACACGGTCGGGTGATTTACGGGACCCCCTTGACAGTTCGCTTTGAATAAAACTCCTCCAGCAAGGCCCAACCTTGGTTTTACCATTTGTCTCACCACCACCTACTTTTCCCTTGGGAGTAATTAACCCAAGGGTCATCTTTATTATAGCCCCCCTGGGCCAATGCTTGTCTAAGTGTTGGTCCGAACTAGAGTCCTTTGCAGTGCCCCCTTAGGGAAACTTGAGGTCTGGTTTTAGTTGTACGGAGTGCTCATCCGGTGTTGCCCTGAGAACGAGATATGCGCAGCTCCTATCAGGATGTCGGTGCATCGGGCGGTCTTGCTGGTCTTGTTTTACCATTGTCAAAATGTCTTGTAAACCGGGATTCCGAGACTGATCGGGTCTTCCTGGGAGAAGGAATATCCTTCGTTGATCGCGAGAGCTTATCATGGGCTAAGTTGGGACACCCCTACAGGGTATAAACTTTTGAGAGCCGTGCCCGCGGTTATGTGGCAGATGGGAATTTGTTAATGTCCGGTTGTAGATAACTTGACACCAGATCCGAATTAAAACGCATCAACCGCGTGTGTAGCCGTGATGGTCTCTTCTCGGCAGAGTCCGGGAAGTGAACACAGTTTCTGTGTTATGATTGACGTAAGTAGGAGTTCAGGATCACCTCTTGTTCATTACTAGTTGACGACCGTTCCTTTGTTTCTCTCCTCGCTCTCATTTGCGTATGTTAGCCACCATATATGCTTAGTCGCTGCTGCAACCTCACCACTTTACCGCTTCCTTTCCCATTAAGCTTTGCTAGTCTTGATACCCATGGTAATGGGATTGCTGAGTCCTCATGGCTCACAGATTAGTACAACAACAGTTGCAGGTACAGGTTGCGATGATCATGACGCGAGAGCGATGTTTGCTTGTTTTGGAGTTCTTCTTCCGCTTCTTCGATCAGGGGATAGGTTCCAGGTCGGCAGCCTAGGCTAGCAGGGTGGATGTCGTTTGAGCTTCTGTTTGTGTTTCATCCGTAGTCGGATGTTGATCTTATGTATGAGATGCTGTTGTATTCGTGTGGCATTGTATGCCTCTTGTATGTATCCCTACCTATTATGTAATGTTGATGTAATGATATCCACCTTGCAAAAGCGTTTCAATATGCGGGTCTATCCTTGGTGGGACCTTCGAGTTCCTTTTGGATAGGGTCGCATATTGGGCGTGACACACGGTGTGCGGGAAAAAACACACTGGATGTGGTATTCGGCACGCCGGAGAATTATAGGTCTGAAGAAATCACGTTCCAAGTGGCCCCGTTCAGCAGCGGATACCACGCCCTTTTAGGGCGGTACGCATTCACGGGCTTTCAAGCTATACCCCATTACGGGTACATGAAGCTCAAAATGCCCGGACCCAATGGAATCATCACTCTAGCTAGTGATCCGGACGTCGCACTCCGCGCCGAAAATAAAACTGCCGCACTAGCTCTAGAAGCATTATCCAAAGCCCTAGCGGCCGAAGAACTAAGAACGCTGCGTGACATAGTGGACAGAGACAACGTGATACTCGACAAACGACCCAAGTCCACCTCATCCAAGCCCGCAGACGAGATAGTCAAATTCCAGGTCCATCCAACGGACCCCACAAAGATAGCTTCCATCGGGACACAGTTGAGCCCCACAATGGACGCCGCACTGTGAGACTTCCTACGCGAGAATTGGGACATTTTGCCTGGCATCCTTCAGACATGTCGGGCATCCCACGCAGGCTGGCCGAACAAAACCTCAATATACTGAAAGGATACAAGCAAGTCAAACAGACTCTTAGGCGCTTCTCAGAGCCTAAATGGCAAGCCATGGGAGAAGAGCTAGCCATGCTACTTGAGGCCGGATTCATCAGAGATATAAAACATCCGGATTGGCTGGTTATTCTGGTAATGGTACCAAAGAAGGACAAATCCTGGCGCCTATGTGTCGATTTCAAAGACCTCAACAAGGCCTGCCCCAAGGATCCCTTCCCCTCCCTCGCATTGACCAAATCATCGACGCCACCGCCGGACACGACTCACTATGTTTCCTCGACGCATACTCTGGATACCATCAAATAAAGATGGCGGAATCCGACCAAGCCGCAACGGCCTTCATAACGCCATATGGCCCCTTTTGTTTCAACACTATGCCTTTCGGGCTAAAAAATGCCGGCGCAACCTATCAACGTATGATTCAGACATGCCTGGAGAAGCAAATCGGCAAAACAGTGGAGGCATACATGGACGACGTGGTCATAAAAACAAGACACGTCTAAACTTTAATAGATGACTTGAGACTCATGTTCGACAACCTCCGAACATACGACATCAAGCTCAACCAGAAAAAAAATGTGTTTTTGGCGTACCCTCCGGGAAGTTGCTCGCTTCATCGTTTCCAATAGAGGAATTGAAGCAAATCCGGCAAAAATCCAAGCTCTGTCGCAGTTGGCTATCCCAACAGACCTCAAGCATATCCAGAAACTAACTGGATGCGTGGCTGCCTTAAGCCGCTTTATCTCCCGATTAGGAGAAAAGGCACTACCTCTTTACCGCCTTCTTCGACGCACCGAACACTTCAAGTGGACGGATGCGGCCACAGCCGGACTGGATGAAATAAAGACCCTATTGGCCAGCAATCCAGTCTTGACCGCGCCAAATACTAGTGAACCTATGCTATTATTGATGGGGAACATAGTAATTTCAAAAAATTTCCTACGCACACGCAAGATCATGGTGATGGCATAGCAACGAGAGGGGAGAGTGTTGTCCATGTACCCTTGTAGACCGTAAGTGGAAGCGTTAGCACAACGCAGTTGATGTAGTTGTATGTCTTCATGATCCGACTGAGCCAAGCACCGAACGTACGGCACCTCCGAGTTCAGCACACGTTCAGCTCGATGACGATCCCCGGGCTCCGATCCAGCAAAGCTTCGGAGATGAGTTCCGTCAGCATGACGGCGTGGTGAGATGATGATGTTCTACCGGCGCAGGGCTTCGCCTAAACCCCGCGACGATATGACCGAGGTGGAATATGGTGGAGGGGGGCACCGCACACGGCTAAGGAACGATCCGTAGATCAACTTGTGTGTCTATGGGGTGTCCCCCCGCCCCGTATATAAAGGAGCAAGGGGGGAGGCCGGCCGGCCCAAGGGGGGCGCGCCGGGAGGAGGAGTCCTCCTCCTAGTAGGAGTAGGACTCGTCCTTTCCTACTCCTACTAGGAGGGGGAAGGAAGGGGAAAAGGGGGGAAGGAAAGAGGGGGGCGCCGCCCCCCCTTCCTAGTCCAATTTGGACCAGAGGGAGAGGGGGTGCGCGGCCCACCCTGGCCGCCCCTCTCTCTTCCCACTAAGGCCCATGTGGCCCATTAACTCTCCCGGGGGGGTTCCGGTAACCCTCCGGCACTCCGGTTTTCTCCGAAAACGTCCGGAACACTTCTGGTGTCCGAATATAGTCGTCCAATATATCAATCTTTATGTCTCGACCATTTCGAGACTCCTCGTCATGTCCGTGATCACATCTGGGACTCCAAACAAACTTCAGTACATCAAAACTTATAAACTCATAATAAAACTGTCATCGTAACGTTAAGCGTGCGGACCCTACGAGTTTGAGAACTATGTAGACATGACCTAGAACTATTCTCGGTCAATAACCAATAGCGGAACCTGGATGCCCATATTGGTTCCTACATATTCTACGAAGATCTTTATCGGTCAAACCGCATAACAACATACATTGTTCCCTTTGTCATCGGTATGTTACTTGCCCGAGATTCGATCGTCGGTATCCAATACCTAGTTCAATCTCGTTACTGGCAAGTCTCTTTACTCGTTGCGTAATGCATCATCCTGTAACCAACTTCATTGGTCACATTGCTTGCAAGGCTTATAGTGATGTGCATTACCGAGAGGGCCCAGAGATACCTCTCCGACAATCGGAGTGACAAAACCTAATCTCGAAATATGCCAACTCAACATGTACCTTCGGAGACACCTGTAGTACTCCTTTATAATCACCCAGTTACGTTGTGACGTTTGGTAGTACCCAAAGTGTTCCTCCGGTAAACGGGAGTTGCATAATCTCATAGTTACAGGAACATGTATAAGTCATGAAGAAAGCAATAGCAATATACTAAACGATCAAGTGCTAGGCTAAGGGAATGGGTCATGTCAATCACATCATTCTCCTAATGATGTGATCCCATTAAATCAAATGACAACACATGTCTATGGTTAGGAAACATAACCATCTTTGATTAATGAGCTAGTCAAGTAGAGGCATACTAGTGACGTTATGTTTGTCTATGTATTCACACATGTATCATGTTTCCGGTTAATATAATTCTAGCATGAATAATAAACATTTATCATGATATGAGGAAATAAATAATAACTTTATTATTGCCTCTAGGGCATATTTCCTTCAATTATACATAGCTGCAACACATCAGGTTGTAAGCGCAGTGCTCGTCGTCGAACGAGAAGCAGACGGATACATGTTTCCGCTCCAAAAGCCGGTATATTACGTGTCCACTGTCCTCACTCCATGCAAATCCCAATACCCACACTATCAAAAGATAGCATACGCGGTCTTCATGGCATCCTGAAAGCTACGACACTACTTTCAAGAGTGTTCGATTACGGTGGCCTCCGAAGTACCACTCAACGACATAATAAACAACCGCGACGCCATGGGACGAATTGCTAAATGGGCTATCGAGCTCCTTCCGTTTGACATAACATACAAACCACGGCGGGCCATTAAGTTGCAAGTACTGGCTGACTTTGTCGCCGAATGGACAGAAGCCGAACTCCCTAAAGAGTACGGCGCATACTCCAGTTGGATCATGAACTTCGACGGCTCTAAAATGCTGGCCGGATTGGGAGCGGGCGTAGTCCTGACATCCCCCACCGGAGACACGGTCCAATACGTACTCAAAATATTATACACAGACTCCAACAACGCAGCCGAATACGAGGCTCTATTGCATGGTCTTCGGATGACAGTCTCCATGGGTATTCAACGCCTAGAAGTGCGTGGGGACTCAAACGTCGCAATATCACAAATAAACGGAGATTTTGATGCCAAGGATCCGAAAATGGCGGCCTACCGTAATGCCGTCCTCAAAATGTCAGCTCGGTTCGAGGGGCTCGAATTCCACCATGTGGCCCGAGAAAACAATCAAGCGGCGGATATCCTCGCCCGCATCGGTGCTAAACGCGCCCCCGTCCCACCTAATATATTCTTGGAAAGACTGTTGAAGCCATCCGTGGTATGGGAAGGGGAGTCCGGCAACACCAGTTCGGCTCCGAATACAACCCCAGATTCCGAACCATCTGACGTAATCGGGGGCTCCTTCATCGAAATAACACCTTCAACCCACGAAATCATGGCTGTCATCGCCCCGTGGATCGAGCCCTTCTTGGCCTACCTAAATAGGCAGGAGCTCCCCGAGGACCAAAATGAAGCACGTTGTATTGTGCGGCGTTCCAAGGCCTACAAAGTCCATGAGGGAGAGCTCTATAAGAAAAGTGCCACCGGAGTGCTCCAAAGATGCATCTCCGAAGAGGAAGGGCGGCAGCTCTTGGCTGAAATCCATGCCGGACTCGGCGGGCACCATGTTGCGGCTCGGGCACTTGTCAGCAAAGCCTTCTGTACAGGTTTTTATTGGCCGACAGCCCAGGCAGATGCACAGGACCTTGTCCAACATTGCGTCGGTTGCCAGCTCTTCGCCAATCAGAGCCATATGCCCCCTACCGCTCTCCAAACATCCCCATAACTTGGCCCTCGGTCTGGAGGTTGGATATGGTCGGACCTCTTAAAGGGGGGAAGCCATAAGAAAAAAAACCTATTGGTCATGGTGGACAACTTCACCAAATGGATAGAAGCCAAACCAGTTAAAATGGCCGAATCCGGACCAGTGATAGACTTCATATCAGGGGTTGTACACCGTTACGGTGTCCCCCACAGCATCATCACTGAGAATGGCTCAAACTTCACAGCCGATGAAGTGAAAACTTGGTGCGACAACATGGGCATTAAGCTCGATTACACCTCCGTCTATCATCCCCAAACAAACGGCCAGGTCGAACGTGCAAATGGTCTCATCATGAGCGGCATCAAACCCAGACTAGTGTGATCCTTGAAAGAATTGGACACGCACTGGGTCGAGGAGCTCGACTCTGTACTCTGGGGGCTGCGGACCACGCCGAATCGGATATACACCATTTTTTATGGTGTACGGCGCAGAAGCAGTACTACCCTACGACATAATCCATGACTCACCTCGCGTGCGCATGTACGAAGAGAAGGAAGCCGAGCTAGATCTGCAAGACAACTTAGATGCCCTGGAGGAGGAGCGCGACGTCGCAAAAGCCCGTTCCGCATTCTATCAGCAGCAGGCTCGAAGGTATCAAAGCAGAGAAGTGCGGGCCAAAACTTATAACGTTGGCGAACTCGTTCTACGCCTACCAGAGAAGAAGGACAAGGTCAAACCCAAGTGGGAGGGTCCCTTCATCATTGATAAAGTTCTCACCGGAGGAGCGTACCGTCTGTGCAATGCATCCGATAACAGACTCGAGCCGAACCCATGGAACACGGCCTGACTCCGGAGATTCTACGCCTAGTGCGAAACTCAGTGTTCGTCTCCTTACCCCCGCTCTTTCAATTATGTTCTCCCTTTTTCCTTTCTCGCCCTTTTTACCTTCTTCACACAAAGTATTAAATACAGTGCGGATGCTCGGATCGCTCCGGCCGCACTATGTGTGCTCACCATACCCGGGGGCTTCCTATACAGAAGCTAAATATAATTACTTTTATGGCTTCCTGCCTACCACATATGCATCCTTTTTCCATATGCACCTTTTCTTCACCATTATATGCATCGATATGACTTAAGATTTGGCCATGCTGGGTTGCCTGGCTCTTGTGTTTATGCCCTACGTTCCCGTTAATTCGGCTAGGGCATAAGGGGAGCACCTCTACGATTGTTACTGCCGGTTCACCCGGATGTGTACCTTAGACTGGGTGAAGCCAAAATCTAGCATTCTTAAGGGAATATTCGGTCGGTGAACAAAAGATGTTTTTTTTTCATTTATTACAACGTGAATCCCCAGATGTTTTGTATCCTTCGCTTCTATTCGCAGTTTGGACATGCACATCGATGCATGCGTACCCAGGGAAAGGAACCCCTAACGGAACTATTCTCTCTGGAAGATGTTTCTTACTACCCATGTAATATAAAATAACTAGTTGGGTACTTGTCTGTTTAAGCACTTATGACCCCTACGCCTGGTTTCTACGCATACCCCGGTTTTACATAACTGAGCGGGTATTCGGATACACCCTGGACTGTAGGGTCCGGGGGCTGAAGCGAAAAGGTCCGCCATGACAAATGATTTTTAATCCGGCTAGGGACTACATATGTCCATTGAATTACATAGTCACTTGGACTGGCTATATTCTTCCTCTATACCATCCAACAGGCTATCTAGCCTACAATCTTGTTGGGAATACTTTGCGGCTAATGCTACTTGGTCATACACCAGACTTACAGGAATCTCTTGCCCATCTGGCCCCACCGGTCCGACTTCGGCCATATGGTTCGGGTCAACCTTGGCGTATCGCATCTTCACCATGGCCCAGGCTTCCCTTGCACCTTGTCGGCAGGCTGATACCTTCCATAACCGGAAGCGCCGCCGTGCTCCTTTGAGCATATCCACGAGCTCCCCCATGCCTCTTGGCAGGGAAGCGGATGGCCACAAGGCCTGGCAATACCCTGCATCACCTGCCGAGCTCGTCCCTGCAGTTGTGAGAGATCTTGCAGCAAATCGCCTGCGGACCCGGGCATCTCCTCTCCAGGACGGCCCGTCAGCATACCTACAGACATAAACTCTTTTAATACGCTTCCTCACCGAACTATACTGCAATTCGTTTAAGCACTTACCATATATGCCGCGACGAAGCCTCCTATTCTCCTTCACGGAGTCCGCAAGCTGAGCTCGAACATCTGCTAATTCAATGCCCAGCCGGATGTTGGCATATTGGAGATTATTTTTCTCCTGCCTAACCTGCGTAAGCACACGCTCGCCAGCCTTTAGCTGTCTTTGGAGATGTGACTCACTATCTTTTCCGATTTCTGGATTCTCCCCGGGATTGTGTACAAAATTTTCTGTTAGACTTATAAAGCAAGACAAATACTAACTGGTATATGTCCTTAAAATTTCTCTATTGAGATAAGTGTTACCAGATGAGGCCTTCCGGGATTCCTCTAGTTTGGCAACAGCGGCCTTCAGCTGGGTCTTGCACTCCTCTAGCTCACGAGACAAATGGGTATTCTTCTCTACAAGAACCTGTGCATACAGTGATCCTTAAATCAGTTGTTCCAACTGTTTCAAGTCTCAGGGGCTACTGATATACATGCTTATCAAATTTTCTTACCCGTATATCTTTTGCATCTGGTCCGTCGCTCGGGCGAGTCCATCTTGGGTAGCTCGGATGTATGCGTCTCCTGAATTGAAGGCATTGAATGCCTCTTCGGAAAATATACCATTGCGAAGTACGGCCCGTCGGCGCCGGTGATTCATGGCGCTCTCTACTTCGAAATTTGTGGCGGAGAGCCTATCCGCATCCTCTGTCGGAGGACAATTCGGCATCGGCCCCGCATTGGCCTCCTCTCTTGAAGCCGGTTCTGGAATCCGGCTGGTGGAGGCGTGACCGACAGGATCTCCGGATATAGTCCGTCGACTACTCTTTCTGCCAGGACACGATGGACGCTGTTACATTTCAAACATGATAATCACAAAGCAGATTTTAACTATACCTCTGCGACGATGTTTCGACCCCAACCGCCTTCCTCTTGAGCCTGCCTAGCCCGGATGCCCTTTGCTGACGAGCCCCCAGGGGCTCGGGGCTCGACGCCGTATTCCGATGGTCGTCTCTATAAAAATAGGATATTTGTGCATAAGGCATGGTATAAGGAAGGAATCCTCTTAAGAAGTCA
>NC_041383.1:172824828-172898831 GCF_002162155.2 Triticum dicoccoides
GGCAGAGGGGGCGGTCGCCCCGGGCCCCCGAAGCTGAGGGGGCCCCAGGTCGTGCCGTGCAACCCAGTAATATCATCGAGAAGGGCCTCGTCCAAAACAGAACGCACGTAGAAGCAGCCCTGGTCGAGGGAAACGCAGTACGCACGTGAAGTAGGCTTCGCATCACGACGCGATTGATGCATCAAATCCTGCGACTCCCTAAAGAAAATCAATCCGTGCTTACCCTACTAGGCTAGGCGCCTGTTCCTCGCTCCAGTCGTGCGCCACCGATTCATTTTTCTGGGATTCACCGATCGAACGCCTACCCCACGCGGCCATGCCACAGCTCCCTGCTGGAGACATCCATCGCGGATTTGTCGGCTCTCAACCCCGAGAGAAGACCGCATCAGCATCGCGTTCACTGCCATGGCAAATCGATTCCAGGCCATTGCCTTTGATCCTTCCCGTTCATGATTGGAAGAAATATAACTAGAAGATTAGAGAGAATCAAAGAAGGTATGACTCTAATAGCATATGCACTCCGTTTTGCCATGATGATTGATCAATATTTATTTGAGTAAAACGTCAATATTTAGTTCTTTGTTGTTGCAATATGGCCAATTGATTAATTGGACACGGTTTAGCAATATATATTATTTATTCAGATTTGAGTCGGGGTTGCTCTTTGATCCTTCTGCCTGATACTTGGAAGAAATATAATCAGTCGATTAGGAGAATCTGAGAAGGAACGACTCTCAACATATGCGTGCGCTTTTGCCTTGATGATTCACAAATATTTATTATAAAATGATTGATAAAATGAACAATATTTATAAATGATGATCAATATCGCTTCTTCATTTTGTTGTAATTTGACCATTGACAATTGCTTGATGAGACACAATTAGCGATAGATATTATTCAAATTTCTGTTTGGGGTTATAATTTGATATATTTATTAAGAGGCCCGGGTTATAGTTTCGCCCCGGGCCCCCAAAATCTCCGGACCGGCCCTGCTTACACGCGACGCAGGGAGCAGTCCGGGATAATTGGCGATAATAGCCACCAAGGTGCCGTCGCAACTTGCCTGATAAAATGTCTCGTCGACAAGCTCCACAGATATATCCGGATCTTCTTCAAGTCCGGGGTCGAGGGCCCGGCCAGGATCCTCTGGCTGCGGAGAGGGGCTGTTGAACTCTTTCACGGCCTTCCTCAGTTCCTTCTTAGAAATATCAAGGTAAATGATCGTGATGAAGGGCGCAAGAATGGATAGAGTTGGGTAAAGGGTAACGGCTTACCCAGCTTGGGGAGTTGTACATGGAAAACCATCCCGTGGTTTGATACGGAGGAACTCCTCTTATTCTCCTTTATATAAATCGGACAGTATTCTCGCCAGAGCAGTGGCGGAGTCCGGACCTCTACGACCGCAACGGGTGGCATCATCTTCCCCGTTGAAGTGCCACATGGGCTTCCCCTGATATTGAAGTGGCTGCACCCCCCGCATTATGCATATTGATATAACCTCGACTATTGTCAGTCTTGATTGGGCCGGTGTCTTTATCCTGCTCATCAGGAAGTGGACTTCTCTGGTATCTTCCTCCTAGGGGCTCCGAGGGCGCCAACTTTGGCGTTTCTTCAGCAGAGCGTTATTAAACTCAAGGAGGCCCGTTCGGATTGGGTCCGGAAGGGGAACGTCATCTACATAAAACCACTCCGAGGGCCAGTCTTCAGATGCCTTCTTTGGAGTGCCGGACAGGTATCTGGTCTGGACGACGCGCCATATTTCGGCTCCGCCCACTTGATATATAGACCCCCCTGATTACGAGGGACGAGGAAGAATAACTTCTTCCATAACTCGAAGTGAGCCTCGCAACCTAGGAATAATTCACAGAGGGCAACGTATCCTGCGATGTGCAGCACGGAGGCGGGGTAAAGTTATGCAACTGGAGTCCGTAGAACTCCAGGAGCCCGCAGAGGAATGGGTGGATTGGAAACCTGACGCCTCTTAGCAGATACGGGACGAGGCATACCCGCTCCTCCTGAGATGGGTTAGGAGATCTCTCCGCTTGCGCCCCGCTATTGTAGGTGGCTAGTCCGGCTCGGACGGGGACCATGTACGCCAGTGGAAGAAACCCTTGGGTCTGCAACTCTACTGAATGGCTGTGGGGGACGGAACATTTTTCCCAATCACCTGGCTTAGAGCTAAGGGAGCGAGAAGAGGAGCTGCGGCGACCGGCCATGATTGAATGGTTTTTTCCGGATGCGCTTTGTTGAATGCTTGCTTAAGGGAAGAAGGTGATATTTGGATCTGAGGATCCCCGTCTCTTCAAATAGACGGTTTGCCTGCAGGGTCGGGGTGGCAAATGTAGGAATGCTCCGGCTCCTCGTATTCTCTCGCCACGTGGAGATGGCATTATTGAAGCATAGAAGCCGAGGAATACCACATTGATGGGAAGCCGGACACTGTTCGCTACAACAGGTACTCTAGATTCGGAGATGGAACCCGCCTTGCAATGATAAAGACAATCTGCGCGTCGGACTCATCGTCATTGAAGCCTGGTTCAGGGGCTACTGAGGGAGTCCTGGATTAGGGGTATCCGGACAGCCAGACTATAAACTTTGGTCGGACTGTTGGACTATGAAGATACAAGACTCAAGACTTCGTCCCGTGTCCGGATGGGACTCTCCTTTGCATGGAAGACAAGCTTGGCAATCCGGATGTTAGATCTCCTTCTTTGGAACCGACTCTATGTAACCCTAGCCTCCTCCGGTGTCTATATAAACCGGAGGGTTTAGTCCGTAGGAGAAGGACAATCATAATCATAGGCTAGCTTCTAGGGTTTAGCCTCAACGATCTCGTGGTAGATCAACTCTTGTAATACTCATATCATCAAGATCAATCAAGCAGGAAGTAGGGTATTACTTCCATCGAGAGGGCCCGAACCTGGGTAAAACATCGTGTCCCCTGCCTCCTGTTACCATTAGCCTTAGACGCACAGTTCGGGAACCCCTACCCGAGATCCGCCGGTTTTGACACCGACGTCGAGCCAAAGACGCGCCGCCGTCTTCGTCCCTCCCTCGCCGGAGCCAGACACAACTTGTTGTAGTAGACAGTCGGGAAGTCGTCGTGCTAAGTCTCCATAGGACCAACGCACCAGAACAACACCCGCCGCCGATGAAGAGAAGCTTAGATCGGAAGGATCCAACCTGAAGACACATGAACAAAGACTGGATCCGAGCGGATCCACCAAAGACAACCACCGATCGAATCCCACGAGATCCACCGGAGACACACCCTCCGACGATGCTAGACGCACCATCGGGACAGGGGCTAGGCGGGGAGAACCTTATTCCATCTTCAAGAAGCCATCACCGTCTCGTCTTCCTGAGCAGAACACATACTCTAACAAAACTTGAAGATGCACATAAAAACGGAGCCCTCCCGCCGGCAAGGGCCAGGATCCACCGCACACCCATGGTCCTAAGGCCACAGGAGACGTGACAGATCGGCGGCGCCGCTGCCGACGGGAGGCAGAAGGCCTAGCTGCCTTTTCTTGGAGGAGAGACAAAGGGATGAGAAATAAGGGAAGGGAAGTTACTAATACACTCATAACATTAAGCTTCAGTGTCTGTGACTTAACAAGAGATTTTTACATGCATGTAGTTACTGGAATTATTTCCATTTCAATCGCAAGAGTTGCATATCAGTATCCTTGTGATTTTTCTAATTGTAAATTTTAACCAATAAATAAATAAAAATTGCCAATTCATTAAGTTTCATTAATAGTAACTAGCAACTTAAGCCTCAAACCATTAAGTTTCATCCTTTGTAACTTAGCACAACACTTTTTTAGATACATAAGGGTACGTCCATCATTTTTTATCTGCATTGTATGATTCCAGATTATAATATTTCATACCACGCAGACATATATGTCCAACAGATGAGTTATTCCAAGTAAACAAGTGAGTAGAATAACACATAGGTAGCAACATAAACGTTAATGATGAGATTCAACGGGTATTCAAACATTAAAGAACTCTATAATAGCAAACAACTATGGAGATGAATATACAAGAACAACCAACCTCTTCGGTAAAATCTTCGGATATGACTCTAATCCTCTTGTTGATATCATTGACATCTTTGAATCGGTGAGAATAACAAACGCTCTGTGCTTTTTCCTTCACAAAAATGCTGGTCCAAGATGATTGTTCTTGCATGAGAACAAGGGAGTACAAGAATAGACAACGAGCAACAAGACCGACACGATGAATGTACATGATGAATCGTTTTTTGCCCATCCCTGGTACTATTACATGTTACATTCTGTAATCCGATGTTAGGTGACCTGATACCAGCATATATGCGACCCACATATATAGGTATATCGGACCGATTTACAAATGCATTGCACACATATAACGAACGTTATACAAGAGCAAATAACCCATATACACAAACGACTTTTCGAATATTGGTGCAGATTGGCGGACGAGAATCCGTGTGCCCCCGCCCCTGCGTGACACAAATCCTCTCCGATGGGTGCGGGTTATGAATTGTGAGAGTGCCAGGAAATAAACACGGGCCCGTGATTGTCCCTCCAAATTATTGCAAGAAAATAAATGGACACTGTTGGATAGGAAATCTAATTGGACATTGTAGACCATTTGCACTCACGTGGATCAATCAAAGATGTTCGCACATTACAGCATTAGTATTTTAATGTTGATTCGTTTCTCCTGGAAATATTCAGCCAACTTTTCCCTCTTTATTCTGAAATGCCCCTCTAAAAAGATCAGTCACTGGATTATATGGAGGATCAATCAAGCCTTTCGAATTTTGGCGATTGAAACTTGTTTACTGTCCTCTAGATGAAAGACCCATCATTAATAAAATATCTTTCTGGCAAAAAAATGTATTTTAATAAAAAGTACATGGTGCAGGTAGAATGGTGTCTCTTTGTGGACAGATATTGAAAAATAAACACAATGATTATTAGATCAACGCATGTTACAAAATTCAGTTTACGACTTCTAACAAATGCGACCACTGTGTTAGAAAACTAACGTAACAAAACATAACATTTCAATTTACTAATGCACTTCAACACTTTTTTGAACTTTGCAACTCTGTGTTTAAAAGTACAAACTTAATATTTAAGCATTTCATATAAACTCACTAAAAACATCATATAATCCTCGCGACAAGGTACGGCTTTTATGCTACTTTTATCTGAAGTTCACGAAGGACGCACTAGAGACTTAGACAGTGTACACTTTAGCTAGACGCTCAATCTGCGAACTAGTATCTGGCTAATGGCTAGAAGCCTAGAACTCAAGAAGAAAAGGCATGGATCACGCCGCCGCCCCCACCGCGGCCTTCTCTCGGTGGGCCAGGACGCTTGGGTCCGGCAAGCTGACGATGGATCCTCCCGCCGGCGCCTTCCCCGGGAGGCGTCGGCCTCAGCTGCGGGGCCAGGGAAGAAGCGTCGTTAAGGACCATGACTTCGCCGCCGGTGCTCTCCGCCGGCGCGCTAGGTGGCTGCCGCGTGGGGCCGATCGCCCCGCTGCAGCCTTCCCTCTGAGGTGGCGGCGATCTCTCCGCCGCCTGCCTCATGAGCTGGTCGGGCAGGACCGACACAGGCTGTACCAGCTGAACTAGCTGGGGGAGGAAAGCGGGTGGAGCGGCGGACGCCATTGCTGCGCGTGGCCGTGGAGACAGTTCACTGTTCACAGTCTCAGTGATCGCGATCGAGAGCGTAGAGGATGTTCTGCACTCCTCTCTTTCGAGTTAGCTGATGGATGCATTGGTGCAGCGGATGAGCGGAACTTATAATGCCGCGCGTACGAGGATCGGTCGACGGACGCGGAGCAAGACCGATCGAGCAGTGACCAGACCTGGTTAGCCGCTGAACAGGTCTGCGGAATGGAAACCTCGCACGCGCGCTCGCGTGTTATGGCATGCTCTTCCGGGCTACCGGAGAACCACGTCCGTGGATTGACCATATCCAACGCGCGGGATGCATCGGTTGGTTCCGACCTGGCTACGGTCAAGAACCCGACCAAGTGCCCCGGTGTGAAAGCCTACTACTGCATTTCTATCCTGGATACAATAAGCTTCAGCAACGGCCAAGTCTGGAGGCAGCATACAGTTTGCTGCTGACATTGAACTAAACTACAACAGTGCTGGTTAGATTGTCAAATATACTTCAAATATATATACTCCCTATGTGTAGTCAAAGTTTGACTACACCGGTGCATGTCAGAGACGTCTAAGTTCTAAAACTGAGGGACGTACAAAGCGTATTTGATTCGGTCTCAAGTCACAGCTGATTGATCCCCGGGTTATTGTTATGACCTTAAAGGCTAACAAAATCCCGCTTTGACCCTTGCTCACAGGCGATCCGCACTCCTTATGTTATTAATGAGCCATTGGTGGGACAAAATTACTGTTATGACCTTAAAGGCTAACAAAATCCCGCTTTGACCTCGTTCGAAAACAAATTTCGTTTCTAACCTTTTTAGGTGACGCCAACATCCCTGGCGTCTGGGTTGCGAAGCAGACGCCACGAACCCTGGCGTCTGGACCCTGGCCCGCACTGCCCGCCTGCCCGTTGACCCGCTGACGTGGCAAAGGGGCCAGACGCCAAGGACCCTGGCGTCTGGCCCTGATAGGTTTACACCACGCGCGGGCCCAACCCACCCATCCCCAACCTCTCCCTGGCGGCGACCGAACGCAAGAACAGAGGGACTTTTCTCTCGCCCCTCTTCTCCCTCACACCAAATCCCCCCTTGATCTACTCCATCCTCCACCCAAATTTGTGGATCTGAGGCCCCCAAGCATCCTTGAGGTATTCTCCCCCATTCCCTCCAATTTGTTTTGATTAGAACATCTCTTTTTGGTTGCATTATTCATCATTGGGAGATGTTAGATGAGTACTTGTTGTTTTTGTTTTAGTAAATTTTGTGTAGTTGTTAGATGGTATAGTTGATTTGTAGATAGTAGATGATGTGTTGTTGAATATGTATGCAATTTGAAATTGTTTGGTTCATATGTAGATTATCCTATTGGCTTATTTTTTTTTGCAAAAGAGATGATGAAATTGATGGTTGTATGTGACATGATTTGTTCCACAGATTGGGTTGTATAAATTAGATGTTATGTATTTGCATATGTTTTGAATATGAGTGTTTTAAGGGAGAGAGAGATGTTGCATATGATAAAATTTTGCATATGGTTATGTGACACCATATTGTTTGAGAATTTTATTTGATTGAAAGATGATGTGCGTATATTTGAGAAGATGATGTATGCATGTGCTAGTAAATTAGCTATATGTTGAATATATAGATGGCATAATATTTGTATGAATCTGAGAAAGACTACTTTGGCAAGCAAATATATTTAGAAAAAATATTATATGTGTGAAGTGGATGAAGAGATATTGTTCATATATTTGAATATTATATTTGTGAAGTGGGTGAAGGTATGACAATATAGTTGAATATATAGGTGGCATAATTTTTTTTGCAAAAGAGATGATGATGATGGCGGATATTATTCATATATTCATAGATGATTATATTTGTTTTTTGCAAAAGACATAATTTTTATTGTTTGATATTGTTCATATATTCATAGATGTTTGTGATTTGTTTTGTAGGATGGCGGATGATGATGAACCTTGGTATGCCGGATTAATCGATGAGTGGGATAAGAAGCATCGTGCTCGTGCCATTGAGAATGGAAAGGTAAGAAGCAAGACTTGTCAAATTTCTTTGTTTCTCATGTGTGTTCTTGTATTGATCAAAACATCACTTTATTTGCAGCTTGTAGTTGCTATGCGCATGAGGGGTCATTCCGCTGATGGCTTTACTTACGACCCGCGGTACGAGCCTTATATTCGGAGATTGGGTCTTCTCCCATTCGTGTTGCAGTTTAAGCGACGCGCTCCGCCGGTGAACCACGCGGCGTTGACCGCACTTGTGGATCGTTGGAGGCCGGAGACTCACTCGTTCCACCTTCTATGTGGGGAGCTGATGATGACCCTAGAGGACATGGCTATGATAAGCGGCCTTCCTATCGACGGACAAGCTGTTACCGGTCATGTCAGCGTCGTTAATCGGCGAGAACGGACAGGCATTTTAATTGGTGTTCAGCCCGACGACCCTCAAGAAGGCAAGGCCGATACCGCGAGAGTGAGGCATTCTTGGCTAAAACTAGTCAGAGGAGACACCAATCCGTGCCCTGAGGGTGCCAATGACGTGGTTGTGCAGCAGTACACGCGGGCCTATCTTTGGTATGTACTAACCAAGGTGGTCTTCTCAGATGCAACCGGAAACTCGGCCCTGTGGACGTTCCTGGAGCTACTCAATAACTAGGATACCCAGTATAGCTGGGGTTCGGCTGCACTAGCATATTTGTATCGTCAGGTAAGAGATATTTGCAATCATTTATCTTGCATTTGTCATGTGCCTCCATATCTAACAAGTTTGTTTGATTGCAGCTTGACTTGGCATGTCGTAGGAAGGGAGATACATCCTCATTGGCTGAGTTTGTTTGGAGCCTATCAGTGTGGATGTGGGAGCGGATCCCGGTTGGACGCCCCGATTTCAAGAACCCCAGCATGCCAAACCCACGGGGTAATCATGATGGGGTGCATGATGATGATCCATATCGGCGCCCTACGGTTGCGTACTATTGGGTACAAGTGACAGTGTACACAGGAAGCTCGCATGTGCGATACAAGTGCTATATGAACGAGCTGGACACCTTGACTGCTGAGCAGGTATTGAGAAGTTCGATGAGACAAAATTTAGTCAAGAATGAAACTTGTATCTAACAATGTATCTCTTTGTTTTGCAGGTACATTGGTTGCCTTATATGGAAGATCGTGGCTTTGATCTTAATGAGATGTGCACGCGTGATAGCCATCTTTGGCGGGCGAGGTGCCCAATGATATGCTTCTTCGCAGTCGAGTGGCACTTTGTAGACCGTGTGGCAAGACAATTTGGAAGAAGACAAGGCATTCTAATTGAGGAGAGCATGGAGGAAATGCTATCTCTGCATCGGTGAGCAAGCATGTCCTTGAGTATGTAGTAGAGCATTGAATTAGTCTATGTTTGCTAATGCTTTGTACCGTGCATCATTTGTAGGTTCGATCGAAGGAACAATCAGGACATATCTGATTGGGCAAACAAACACCGTGCGTGGATACAAATTTGGGATCAAAGAGACACGTTAGTGCAATTAGAGAATAGACCTCACAATCAGTCAGCATATCAGAAGTATCAAGTGTGGTATGCGGATCGTTACCGGTTAAAGCTAAAGCCTGGTTGGACTCACGAGGAGTGGTCGGAGTTGGTGTCTGAAGACCCGGAGACTGCAGAAGGTTATCAGACCTTCAACACGGCTGTGAGAGACACCAGAGGGGCTCACGTTGACTATGCACCGATGCATGACGAAATGGTAGTCTGTTTGACCTATTCTAACATACTTGCATCATGTTGTCTTCTTTCAAATACATAAGTTTGGTGTGTTCATGAATTGCAGGGCATAGAGTTGCTTCTGTGCGTCAACGATGCCAATGTTGCACTGAGTCATCCACCTGGTGGTGCATTATCTGAGAGGACTCTTAGAAGCACGAGGGAGGTTAGTCGCAATATATTATAAAAGTTTTTTTTTCGCGGATTAGTTATTTGCATCTCATATCATAGCATATTTTGTGTTGTCGCAGAAGTTCAAGAAGCGGTTCCATAAGATGGCAGCTATGCTTTCTTGCCATGGTACTCAGTCCAGTGACGTGTATGCACCTGGTAGCCGCGCCGCCAGAGCTAATAAACGACGTTATGTCCAGAACAAAGAGGACATAGAGGAGGAGGTCAATGAAGAGGAGCCACCACATCAAGAGGAGCCAACACATCATGATGAGCAGGAGTATGATGCAACACATCAAGAGGATCATGAGTATGATGTTGATGCTCCACAACCATCACAGGTTACACAACCGACACAAGGGAATGCCCGCTCTAAAAAAGGCAAAGCAATAGCTAAGACACCGGGCCAGAAAGGTAGAAAGAAGATATGGAACACTCAATTCCATAGTCCGGAGTATCCTCATCAATTTATGCCTACGGGAATGCAAAGATATAAGTCCAACAATGATGCGGAGGCGGAGGAGGCTAGCGAAGAGGAGGAGCATGAGGTTAGCGAAGAGGAGGAGCATACACTTGCAGATATCGTGAAGAAAGGAAGGAAGAAGTGAGCTTGTTGTAGTTTGTTTCAATGAGCTTGTTCTAGTTTGTTTCGATGAACTTGGTGTAGTCTCTTTCCATGAACTTGTTGTCGTTTCTTTCCATGAACTTGTTGCTGTTCAAATTAAGTTGCACTGGATTCGTGAAGTTGCTATGAATGTTTGACATGAATTTGTCGTTTAAAAGTAGTACTCAATGATGTGATTTATGTGAATTGTTGTTTCCTGTGATGTCTATGAATTCATTGATTGCCATGAAATCTGTCAAAAGGAGGACTCATTTAGTCATTTATATGCACAGGGTACCAGACGCCAGGGTCCTTGGCGTCTGGCTGTAAGTCAGGGGACCAGACGCCAGGGTCCTTGGCGTCTGGCTGTAAGTCAGGGGACCAAACGCCAGGGTCCTTGGCGTCTGGCTGTCGACTGACACCAGAAACAGGGTAAAGCAGGGGAGCCAGACGCCAGGGTCCTTGGCGTCTGGTCCTGGTGCAGACCACTTGTCTTTTCACTTGTAGTTTTGTCTTTTCACTTGTAGTCTCGAATAACATACATACATAAGCATTGCATAGTCTTTTCATACCACTATAGTTGAACACACACACAAGGTTCATGACCACGATGGTGTACGATAATAGCAAATGACAAACATAGTTCATGACCACGATGGTCTACGATAATAGCAAATGACAAACATAGTTCATGACCAGGATGGTCTACGATAATAGCAAATGACAAACATAGTTCGTGACCACGATGGTCCATGATGGTTGAAACGACATGAACATCACATATAACTCGGTTTCCTGTAGCAATGCAAGTCAACAACCTCTTAGTTCTCCTTCTACCCTTCGTCTCCACCTTCAGAAGAGGGTATGGCCTAATATGAGGGCCATGGTACTCAGGCCACTATGATTGGTCCAAGAAAGGGCGAAATCTTGGCGCCCATGTCAACCTACTAGCTTCCAGATGGAACTCTTACATCCGCACGGTTTTTCCATCACAAACATGTATGTTTCTCGCCTTCACTGCCGTTATCAAATGCGAGAATGGCCAATGATACTTACTAGGCCTCTCGCACTGGCGCCACCGAGTCTTCAGTTTCACCTCAAATGCAGCACCACCATATTGTCTACCGTCTCGTGTTGTGCCACCTGGCTCATCAATTTGATAGATCATTTCAATTCTATCGAATATGATAACTTGTTGTCGTGAAGACTTGCTTGCTTGTAACTGCAACCATTCATCAACCTTTTCCGGATAATCCTTTTTTCCACCTATCCATTTTGCAGTCTCTTCAGAATGCCTCTAAAAGTACTCATTAAGCTTGAAGAAGGTGTACTCCACTATTGCAGTCACCGGCAATGCACGAGCACCCTTCAACACATTGTTGAAACATTCTACCAGATTGCTTGTCATGTCGCCATATCGCCAACCACCATCGTCATGAGCGTGTGCCCACTTGTTCTTCTCGCTTAAATTCCTAGTTAAGAAGTCTTTTCCCCCTTCGTTCACCGCTGCAAAGAGTTTGTTGTACCGAGCATCGAAACCTTGGGTGGTGAAGGCCACACATACATGGGTAAGGTCTTTGCTGAGCTCCTTGCTCTTACATGCCCGGTAAAAGTTGGCCACGAAATGCCTCATGCACCATCTATGGTGAAGCTTTGGAAATCCTGGAATAACAATGTCCATTGCCTTGAGTATGCCATGATGCCGGTCCGATATGATGCATACCTCCCTAGCCCCAATCACATTGTGCCTAACATGACCCATGAACCACTCCTAGTTGTCTTGGTGCTCGGAAGGCACCAAAGCAAATGCACACGGCAACACGTTGTCGTTTGATGAGTGTGCCATTGCTACCATTAGTGTGCCCTTGTATCTACCGGTCAAGAACGTGCCATCTATAGACAAGACCGAACGACAATGCTGAAACGCCTCCACACATTGTCCATAACTCCAGAAGGCACGGTGGAACACTCCCTCGTGATCCTCAACCACATGAAACATGCCCGGGTTCCTATGTGCAATGGCGGCCAACAATCTGGGAGTTGGTTGTATGCTTCTTCATAACCACCATACAACATCTTAATAGCATTTGCCTTTGCCTTCCATGCCTTTCCATACTTGACTGCATAACCAAATTGTTTTTTCACCGTCCGCATGAGAAACCTCACTTTCACAGTGGGATCAAAGCCTATGTCTTTCATCCAATTGTATCCGAGATACTCAGATGTGAGTTGACGATGTGTCTTTCTAAGTCGTTTAGATGGAGGTTTGCATCTATGAGTGGCAACACAACTTTTTAACACCCATTCTTCGGTTTCTTTAAGCTTTCTTGCACGAACCTTCCATGGGCATCCTTCTTGCTCACACACCATGGTGTAATGCAACTTCATGTCGGAGTGCTCAACATAAAATGGCCTATGGTTTCTAATGGCATAGTCAGCCAACCAAAACTTCAGCATAGGCAAGCTCATAAACTTCACTCCTTTCTTCAAATAAGCATTCTCGTCCTCATTCTCCACCTTGGTTCTCCTGGATCCGGGCATGGTGTTGGCTCAATCGCCGTCATTCTCATTCCACCGTCAACAACAGCTTTATGGGCAAGGCTGAGATCTTTAAACAAGTGAGTTCTTTTTTGTAAGCCCGTCAGCTCAAAGTGGATTTGGTTCTCCTCCTTTGTGAATCCATCCTCGTCCAACTGTTCAACTGGACCCTCGTCATCCGAGTCATACGCATATTGACGCCTAAAAGGCAAGTCGCGATCCATGTCCTTTTGCGCTATGTACGCATCCAAGTCACCAACATCATTACCATGAAACCCTTCCTCTTGCTCTTCATCGTCATCATAAGCATCTTCATCCTCTTGAATTACTCCGTCACTAGCAATCACCTCAACTTCATTTGCTTGGCTAGTTGGTGGTTGGCTAGAAGCATTGGGGGCATACAACTCAACCTCATTTGCTTTGATAGATGGTACACGGGGACGTGGTGGGGGATAAACATTGGGGGCATCAACCACAACCCTATGCTCAACAAGTGGCACCATTGTCCTCTCGCTCATGTCATCCATTGGGGAAGAGACATGCCGGTTCAAATCAAAGGTAAACCGAGGAGATTCAACCTTGGTGGCAAACAATTCAAGTGACTTGTCTTCCGATTGGGATACTTTTTCCTTGTATACATCCCAATGCAAATCCGAGGTGATAGGCATACTTTTCAAGCGAGATTTGGCTCCAACTCCAACATCATACCTTCCTAATAACTTAACATCAACATTGGTGTCCATCCACTTCAAGACTTGTCTCACTTTTGCAACAACATCCTCATAGCTAGGGCTTGTATCAAAAACCAATGGTTCCTCACCCGTGTCGGCATTGTTACTCAAGAATGCCTCCTTGTCAATGTAATGAACATTAACAAGTCTCTCCATCTAAAAATAACATGAATGCATTTAAGACTTCAATGAGAATTGGTGTTTATCCAAATACATCTTATTATATCCAAATCATATCAACACTAAATTATTGGTGATGTCCACAAAAGTATACTAATTAACACACACTAAGCAAAGTTAACCATAATCACTAACTAACCCCAACCCCCAATCTTTCTACTCAACAAACATATATTCCTACTACACACCATGCATAGCACTATATTATCAAAGTTAACCAAGCCATTCACACTAACATAAGGGGGAGAAAACATGAACTAGGGTTCCACCAACATGTATAAAATGCAACCAAAATAACAAGATTTAACAAAAAATAATTGGATGATTTGGGGGAGATTAACAAGAGCAACAAAGTGATGGAAAGATCCACCTAAGGTATGTACCTTTTGGAGAGGATTTGAGGGGGAGCTTGAGGGGTAGGAGAGAGTGTGAGAGCTCCAAGTGTTCTTCAAGCTCGGTTGTGGATTGGGGAAAGTGTGTGAGGTGGGTCCCACACACTCTCCCGTGGGTTATCCACTTACCAGGGCCAGACGCCAGGGTGCCTGGCGTCTGGCCCCTTTGCCACGTCAGCAGGTCAACGGGCAGGCGGGCAGTGCGGGCCAGGGGCCAGACGCCAGGGACCCTGGCGTCTGCTTCGCAATCCAGACGCCAGGGATGTTGGCGTCACCCAAAAAGGTCAGAATTGAAATTTCTTTTCAAACGAGGTCAAATTGGGATTTTGTTAGCCTTATAGGTCATAACAATAATTTTGTCCCCATTGGTGGACTGGTAGAGCCGTCTTTATCCCTCCAGAGCTATGCTTCAGAAGTATAATATTATATTCTTCGTGGCATACAATTTATATTTTGCTAGTTAAATCTATGATTAAAATTAAACACAAAATACAAGGGGCCTAATAAACCCGGATGTGGGAAATACCCAGCTGGAGCATACAATCGGAAACGTTTGTTCTCCCATGGATGACAATGTAGTAGTTTCTGACGGGACCTCCTGCACCCTAGGCTATTATTATTTTTCTTGTAAAAGGATGTTATTATGCTTTCTTCGCACTTGTTGACGTGTGCATCTTGTTATACAGAGATCGGGTATTTTCTCACAACGGTTGTATCATGAAAATGCCCGTTACTGAAAAAAGATGATCTCATCAACATTTTGAGCTCTGAACAAATGCAAATCAATAGTGCTGCAAGTTAAGTACCAGGTTGTAAAACCTACCAAAATTGTTGATATTTGAAACAAACGCGTAATTTCCTATCCAAGACATATACATGCATTACAACACCGTAGCTCCAAACAACAAGGGCTAGCCATCTTCCCATTTTTGCACTTGGAACTAAATATACAACAACAGCGCAACCTATCAACATAAACACAAAAATTCACCACAAGAAATTCAACACACAAACACGGATCAATCATCCAGCTGGTCATTCGTGGTCGAGATCGACCACAGACTCTTGAACATTGCTGCCGACTGGAGGGAGAAGTCCGACACGATGCGGAACAGCTCCGGCAGGTTTGTCCGTAGGAGGCTCAGGGATTTCTCCCTCACCACCTTGCATTGCTTCGTGTATGCCTCCTCCAGTTCTTTCAGTGAATTCTCCAGCTTCTCCATGGCCGCCTTCCGCTCCGCGAGCGGGTCGGCGCGCGTCCCGTCGGGATTGCCGGCCTCAGGAGGAATTCCTGCTCTCTTCTCCATGTACTTCCGCGCCCAGTCCTCGAACTGTCTGCTCTTCCTCTCATGCTCCTTCCTCGTGTCCTGAATCCTTTGCCTCAGCTTTATTTCCTCGTCCTGGTGCACCAGGATTATGTGTACCACCTCCGAAAATGTGTGTATGGCCTTCCTAGCATCCTCGTCGGGGAGCTTCCCGAGGATATCGTGCCAAGCATGGAGAAGCCTCTTGATGGGAGGCGTCGTCTCGACTGGCTGCGACGAGTTGGACTTCAGGTTGGTATCAATGGGGATCACATTCAGCTTGATCCAGCTGTAGAGGTTTCCGACGTACTCCTTCTGAGACGTCATGAACTTGCCGTACTGCACGTGCCACTCCTGAACGACCTGCCATAGCTGCACAGTCCTTTCGTTGTGCTGTTCGCTTGTTTCCCGTGCCGCAACCGAGATGTCGAACGATTTGAGCTCGGAGATGATCTTGAGCTGTGCTTTGTGGTGCTTGTACATTGCGTCCCACATTTTCCCCATCCTGTCAGTGAGAAAATAACACAATTCAGTGCTCCATAGTCTAATGTTTCTTCTTACAGAGAAATTTACACTCATAACAGGAGGTAGTAATTTTTCCCCCAAAATACTCCCTCCGTTCTAACATAAATTAAGTTCTCGCATTGTCCTAAGTCAAACTTCATTAAGTTTGACCGAGTCTATATTAAAATATATCAACATCTAAGAAACCAAATTTGCTTCATTAGATTCCTTGTGAAATGTATTTTCATATTATATATATTTGATATTGTAGATTTTAGTAGATTTTTCTACGGAGTTCGTCAAACTTAGAAAAAATTCTAGAACTTCAATTATTTTGGAAGGGAGGAGTATTACAGACACTTGGGAGCTTCGTCTGTCAAGGTACTGGTGCTTTAGATGTAACTTCCCCAGGTAAACATAGAACGGTAGTGTGCAAATTAAGAATATATGGAATATTTAGATGCTTCTTTAGGAAATGAGGATCTTCCTGAAATGTTTATGTCATGATTCAAGAAAGAATGAAATAAAGTTCCAACATGTCAAAAACTGAAACACTAAGCAACTGGCTTACCAGCAAACCTTACAATAAACTAAACAATACACAGGTTAATACTTTTAGTAAGAGTTCTTGAGTGCAGAACACTACTACCTAAACTGCCCCAACGTCTTATATTTAGGAATGGAGGCAGTATTTAATTACCAGATACTGTAACTCAAGCAAAAATACAGCAACAAAATAGAAGGTTCCATGAAGAGGTATCAGTAACATGCTTAAATGTACAAACTTGAATAGAATAAATGACGTCAAAATTGCAAAGTAAAAGCAAGGTTTACCCCTTCACAAGTTCAAGAAGTTTTGGGTATAGTTGTTGATCTCGCAGCCGATTAATCTCTGCAATCGTGGACTCCATTGTTTGCAAATCGACAACATATCTTGTATGCAAGTGACTAGCAGCAGATTTAGTCCTTTCAAATGATGAAGAACTGACCCCACGCTGCTTCTTCTTGTTCAGAGAAGCTAGCTTTTGTTGATATTCCATTTTGATAACCTCAAACTCCTGCGTCGATGACAAACTCATCAGATGTATGACGAAAACAGCTTAGACAATGAAATGAATGCCACCATGCAGAATTCAAATGATTTGAGCATCCTAGGACACATAACATGGGTAGGAGGATGGAGTTATCATGACTACAGTGGTTTTATACACGGATACCACAAATATATGTATATATACAAAAGATGATGTTTTTTTATTTTTTCAAAGAGCTACCTAGAGCATGTGCTCTGAATTTACGTTTCGATTTTTACCTTCACTTCGTGGGATAGTTTTTTCTCCCATGCAAGCAGCTTCTCGAGAACGGTAGCGTGTGTTTCGCCTTCGGCGTCGTCTAACTCATTCTTCACCTGTTCCGGTTGTGGTATCCCTTTAAATGAGCGGTTCCAAGTGATAACTTGCATCACTCTAGCAGAATGATCCACAAATCCTAATGAGATGGATGACATAGAAATAACCAAGGTTAGTCATTCTCTTTACAATATTGTGTAACCTGTACTTGTAGAACATAACTCAAGCGGTCCTGAAAACAAGCATGATGGAGACTGCTCAACGGAGCATAAAAGGCAATCATGGAGTATAGACAGACAGACAATCAAGTAATGAACTACCTAATTGTAGCCCCTAAAAAAAATCATTCCCCTGAATCTATGCATGTGTAACCTATATGGATTAGCTGTTCTGTCGTTTAGCCGCTAAATTAGTGTGGCTCCACTGTAACCACAATTAACAATGCATCATTCCATTCCAATAATCAACGATGCAACAATCTTGTTGTTCTTGAGATTGCTGATTAGTGAGGTCTATTGAAAGTCTTAGTCTATCGTGTCGACCAGTTAAACTTGTTCCGTAAGCAGCATAGAAGTAAACGTCTTGGACTTCTCTACAAACTTGCTCAAGCAGAGAAGTTTATGTTTCCAAAATTGAATGTCGGTAAGATATTCGTCAATGAGAGTGACAGAAAATAAACTGATCGATATTTTCTACTAGCTCGAATTGTGGAGTGAATTCTTGGTCTGACCAAACGGATGAGAGCAGCGTGCGTGGGGTGGGTGGGTACCTCTCGTTTCGGCGAAGTTGGAGTGGTAGTGCATCCGCGCCGCCTCCAGCATCTTGGACACCTCGTGTGCGCTGTCCGATGCCTTGAGAAAATGATCGTCGAGGTCGCGAAGGATGTCGCCGAGCCTCGCCGCCGCCGGCGCTGGCATCACGACCGTCCTACTTTTCTTGCCCTTCTGTGTCAGCGCCCTCCGCGTCCCGGCTTCGACCATCGGCTTCTTGCCCTTCACGTCTTCGGCAGCCGCGGGCGGCGCTGGTGGTGGACGCAGAGGCTGCTCCTCTGGCTCGGGGGGAGGCGGCGGCGGCGCGGGGGCCTCCGCCCGCTCGGCTGCCCACGAGGCGGCGGTGGCTGCGCTGGGTGCCAGAGTGGGTGGCGGGACGGTTAAGCCGTCCGGGGACCCGAAAATGATCTCGCTCCAGGAATCCCCCTGCGCCGCCTTGCGCCTCGTGTCCGGCGGCAGGGAGGGCGGGGGACGCGTTGGAGCGGGCAGCTGCGTCGGAGGCGGTGGCGGCGGTGGCGGGGGCTGGAGCTGGCCATCGTCCTCCGGCTCCGGAGGGCGCGCGTCCTCGCCTTCGTCCTCCTCCTCCATGATGGGCGCCTCGCCGGAGGGCTTCTTCTTGATCGCCGGCGGGAGCGGCAGGTCGGGCGCGCTCATGGACCTGACGAGCGACGGGGCGTCCTCGGGCGGGCCCGGCGGGGGCGGGGGCGGCGGGAGCGCGAGCGCGGCCGCCTCGGCGCCGGAGCCCCCGGCGGAGGACAGGACCGCGGCGGCCGAGGCGGAGTGGCGCAGCGCGCCCTCGTGCGCCTCGCCGCTGGCGTAGTCGGAGAGCGCGGCGCCGACGTTCCGGAGCGCGGCCGCGTGGCCCGCGTGCGCCCCCGAGAGCGCGTGCCGCGCCTCGACGGCCGCCCGCAGGAGGTTCTTCCGCTCCCGGCACCGCTCCACGGCGCCGTCCGCGTCCTCCTTGGACTGCCCGCACCCCATCGCCGGCCCTGCTCTGCTTCCACTCACACTGCCTCCCACGGACGGCGAGGACGACGACGCCTGCTCTGGTTTCCTTGGCGCGGAGGGTTTGCGTTGCGTTGTGCACTTGGGCGTGACGAGGATTCTGGTTCTTTTGGGGGTGGACGGGCGGATACTTTTGTGCTTTGGAATAAAGCTGGGGGGGCTCCAAAGGAGGCAGGCCTACGGTCGCCGTCGTCGCCCAGTGGATCGCATCACAGGTGGAGGGCCACGGCGGTGGGCGACACGTTCGATCTCCCTGCTGCTTTTAGATTAGATCTTCTCTCCAGTACGGAGCAGCGCCACCGTGTGCCGCTCAATGGGCAGGTAACGCAGGAACTGTTCTTCTCTGACCCACGAGCCAGTCACCGGCGACGAGTGATCCTAGCTGACTGGATAAATATCAAGGAGCCGCCGCCATTAACGAACGCTGTTGGACGAACTGTCACAGATCCACTGACTATGTCACTAGGACAACAAAAAAAAGGCTTTCTGCGGCGTAAGTGTGACTAGGAGTACATATACATAACCCTTTTTTGGATACATATATACATAACTATTTTTTGGACGTGGCTAGTGGGCGCCCGAGCGCCCGTTGGTGGGATCTGGCGCTTGTCCAAATATGAAAGTAGCAGCCAATGTGCCATGTACAGTCCATCAGAAAAGAAATCTTGTCCATGCGTGCATTTATTTGGGGGTTTAAAAAAATTTTAAAACACTGTAACTTTTGATTTAAGCGTCAAAATCCAGTTCCACTTTCACAACTGGGTTTCCCGCGATGAGTTTTTCAAAACTAGATCTCATATCGATATGTTTCGTTAAACTTTTTTTTGAAGCAACTTTGGGTACGATGGAGGCAACTTTAGTGTTATAGGAAGCAACTTCAAATTTTTGCCTTGTAGGTGTGCCTATAAGGTTGGTTTGTGTAAAAAAAAGAGAAAATCACACAAAAACATGAGGCACCTTTAGTGCTACATATAAGCAACTTCATTGCACCATGTGTATCAATGAATTTTGCTAACATTATCCCACCTTGCTTATCGTTTTTACTCAGTTGCCTACCGTGGATGGCCAATTGCCTACCACTGATGCCCAGTTGTCAACAATACTGTGAAAATTGGTCTACCATTGATGCACGGTTGCCTACTATTGGTAAATAGTTGCCTATCATTGTTGCTCAATTTTCTAACTTTGCAAATTAATTACCTAGAATATTATGAAGTTATTTATCACAAGGCAACTCATGTGTACTCTTAGTCTAACTTGGTATCTAGACAAAACGATGATATAGGGAAAAGTCAAATTCTCCATTGATGAGGTTAATGGAGGCAAAACAAGGACAATGACTTTCAAATTGTTATGCACTCGAGTATCACACAAAAACCGTTAGCAACTTTTGAGGTGTTTTTGTGCAACTCTGGTGCATTCGACAAGTAACTCATGTGTTTTAAACCATTATTATATCTGAAGATTTCAATGATTTTCATGAGCAACTCGTGCAAAAATTATGAACAACTTGCGTATGTTTGTGGGCAACTGTCTGGTCACCCCTTATAAAATATTCTCATCACACTAGATGCAAGTTCTCATATGCCCCCACTTATGCAACTAGTCCACACCCATGACCTAGATAGCCAACATTCACACGCTCAGTAGTATTGCGGGGAGACTCCCCTAGAAAAGGAATGCACAAGGCAACCATCCATCGCAATATAGTTTTAAAATTTGGAATCATGATAGACAACTTAGACCCCACAAAAACTTTTCAAGATTGTAGGCAAATTAGGTCCCTTGATGGACAACTTAGGTCTCATCTTACCTCACTATGCAACTGGTCCTCACATTTTGAGTAACTCCTTCTCATTGTGTGAGCAACTCATTCCCATCTTATGAGCAATTCATGTATTCGTCAACCTCTCGACCCCACTCCTCTCCAACCCCGCTCATCACATGTGTGATAGTTAAAAAAACCCCGAAAGAACTCTAGTATTAGTACTTTAGGCACAAAAGCAGTGAAACGTCATATCATAGAAAGAGTAAAAAATGGCATCACAAAAACACATAGGGTTATCTAACTTATACTATTTTTGCATGTAACTTCGTGCGAAAAATATGATCAACTTACATAGATTTATAGGAAAACTGTCAGATATGCCCCCTATGCAACTTCTGATCCCCCCTAGCAACTCGATGTCACACTATGTGCAAATCCTACTTATTTTTGTGTATGCAACTATACATATCTGTATATAGAAATTGTTCTTGCGAACTCTCAGCAACTTCCCCCTAGCAGAAATCCACACAACTATTCTAGCAAAGATCCAAAGCAACTATTCCTAGCAAAAAATCCAAACAATTATCCTAGCAAATCCTATCAATTGTATTAACAAAACACAATGCAAAATTGTTTCTAGCAAAACCAAGCACATGTATTAGCGAACCACAATGCAAAACTGAGCAACTCTCCTACAAAACCAAGCAACTGTTCTATCCAATCCAAGCAACCGCATTACTAAAAGACAACTATGAGAAAATTGTCCTAGCAAAACCAAGCAAACTGTCCCTAGCATTACTACTTGAATTGTCTACTTCAGGTAAAAAAAACATATGACCAACTTGAATAGGCTTTGTGGACAACTATCTGACCCCCACCCCCTCCCAATGCAACTTATCTATTCTAGCAAAAATCCAAAACAACTCAGTTACAAAGAAAAACACAAAAATAAAAAAAAACTGTTCTAGCAAAAAAACAAGCAACTGTTCTAGCAAAACCAAGCAACTGCAATACAAAAAACCAAATGCAAAAACCTGTTCAAAACAAATCCGAGCAACTGCCTAACAATGATGCCCTCGCTAATTAGTTGGCTAATATACTAGGAGAAGTTGTCTGTCGGTGTAGCTCATATTTCCTATACTCTGAAACATAGTGTTAGCATACTTGATAGTGTGGTAGACAACTTATTTGTCAATTTAGTGAACATGATAGTCATGGGAGGCTACTTATAAGGACTTCTCGTTGATAGGCAATCATAGTAGGCAAACTAAGAAGAAGTTGCTTTCCTATAGCACTAAAGTTGCCTCATCAGCACTCAAAGTTGCTCTAAAAATGAAGTTCGCCGAAACATACCCATGTGGGATCTAGTTTAAACTCGTCGCGAGAAACCCAACGGTGAAAACGAATCTAAATTCCGATACTCGAACCAAAAGTTATGGCTTTTTAAATTTTATAAACCAAAATAAATGCATGTACTTTTCCTTTCTTACTGATTTATGGAATGTAGGGAGCATTTGAAGGGATGGGGACCAAATACTTTCCTTTTTTGTAGTGTAACGATGACAAGGGATGCTAATTACCTTTTATGGTATGCCTGCTCGGATGCACCGCTGAGTTTTTTGTCGCATATAGCGTGCGCTCAATTAGCCCAATTAGTGCAGCTGCACTAATAAGCATTTGGGCTTTTTTTGCGGGGAATATATACATAACTTTAAGTGTGACTAGGTTAACTAAAAAAAGTGTGACTAGGAATAGGTAATTTTTTTTAAGTCGGTCCCTAAGGATCTTGATTTATTAAAAAGAAAGAGGGTAGCCCGGTTAATTAAGTGTAGTAGAAAACTTAGTTAAAACCGTCAGAACAGTCCACATAGGGCAACCCTGGCTGACCTGGACACGAAGATACTACAAAATTGCCGTAGAGAAGAAACACAAAGTTAAGGTCATCACCAAGCTTCATCGTCATTACTCCTCCACGGGCCAGCGAATCCATCTTCATCATCGATTTTCGCCAATGAAGTCCTCAAATGCCACAACCCATGTCGGCCCATGCCAAACAATCGACCACCGATGCAGCCGTGCAGGCGTCCGAACAACTCCGACTTAGAAGACAACCAAACACAAGGAAAATGTGAAGAGCTAACCCCAACCAACGCCTCCTCGAAGACCACCAATCACTTATCATCTTCACAACCTAAACTCCACGACAACATGGGGATACACAGAAGAAACCTGCCGAGCATGCCGGGAAAAGCCAACAACCAAAGCCCTGCCATAACCCTACAGAGCTTGCCATCCTCATCATTGCCAAAATAGAAAGTCGCACCACCACATCGTCGGCCGGGCACCCACCGACCACAATGTGCGTGTGTGCATTCATAGGGGTGAGTATATGTGCGTGTATATGAGCATCTGCGATTGTATTGTGTTTAAAAAGGATAAAATATGGCACAAGTTGCTTAAATGAAGAAAACAAGTGAAAACCCCTTAAATGAGGTAGTCTAAAAAAATGACAGGATGAGGGTCAAAATGAAGTTAACTCATTAGTTTTCCTCTAAAGATCCAACTATTGTTGACAAATAGGTAGCCAAATTGTGCAGCTGGCTGAAAGAGGAGGCAAACGAACGAAAGCAAGATGAAATTAACATAAGACTCAAATGTCTTCTCGATGGAAATAAATAGTCACATTTGGGGTTCCCACTATTACTACATGGCTAGTCAACAAATGTCCAAGTAAGTCAACACAGTCCAAGGTGATCAACATAAGCCCAAGGCGGTCACCGTAAGTCCAAACAATTATTTAATCCTGACTTGAAGAAATCCAACATATCTGACTTACCCCTTCGTCTCTCCTCCCAAGCGAACATGTGACTGGGGTCCTGACGAACAAGACGATCACCATCGGAGGAGAGGTGGCTAGGGTCGATCTCTGGTTCAACATCATCTTCTGCGACGTGCTCGCCGAAAACCCCAGGCTTTGCATCGTTAGACTGCCGCCACCGACCACAGTCGGAAAGACGACGCCCACACCATCGATGGTCAACTTGGGACATTGCCATCATCGACGGGTTCATCAACTACGTCGAGCTGCACAGTTAGAAAGACGACGCCCACACCATCGATGGTTGGATGGCCGCCAAATGGAGCATCAAGATCACAAGCTCCTTGGCAGAGGAGTGACACATGGACTACCAGGTCGATTTCTTGAGGATCTCTAGGGCATCTAAGAGCATCTCCAGCCATTTGGCCCTTAGGCGCCTGAAATATCATCGCCTGGGGGTGCGCTGGCAATATTTTCGACGTGGGGGCTGTTGGTTTCCCAACCGCCGCCCCAAGCCCAACCCAGACGCCATCTTTTTGAAAAGTAAACTCATCCAAAATCTGCCAAACACGACAAAATTCGGCCAAAATTCGACACATATGGGGCGATTTCATTGATATTTGTACATAAAAATTTTAAAACATAATTCAAAACTACTGCGCCGCCTTCCGCCGCCCCTCCTACAGGCCGAAGAACGTGCCAAAGGCGCTGTAGTCATCACCATCATCGGCCTCCTTCATCACGCCACCACCGCCCTTGCTGCACCCCTGCCTTGCGTCGCCTTGGCAGACGGGTTTGGTTGAAGACGGTGGTGCGTCGTCGTACTGTCCTCGAGGATGATGACGCCGCCCGCGTCGCCGCCGAGGCGCTGGCGTTCCGTCTCCAGTTTGACGTAGTCCTCGCGCGCCCACTTGAGCACGACCTCGTCGTCGGCGGAGGCCAAGTCGTTGTGCTCGCTCTTCACGGCGACGAGCCCCGGCTCCATATTCGGCTTGACGAGGCGGGAGGAAGAGGAGACACGACCGCCCTCGTTGATGACGAGGGCGCCGCCGTGGGTGCACCAACCTAGGGTGTCTCCACGGGCTCGGCCTTGACGCTGGCGAGCGCCGGCGATCCGGACGAGTGGGAGTGGGAGGAGGAGGAGGAGGATGACCCACCCGCCATGCGCCATGGTAGCCAAATGCCGCCTGTCGGAGTAATGGGCCACGGGTAGGCTCACCCGAGTCCTTGAATTTATCAAGACTTTGGGACAGCTTCGCTTACTGCGCCCCGAGCTGAAGCTCCGCCCTCTGGGGGCCGTCTGGCTCAACGGCCGACCACCAGAGGGCGGCCAACCACCAACAGACGGAATCACGAGCGGCGGACTCCAGCCGGCCGGCCTCTACGGAAGACGACATCTTGCAGGCGGCCACCGTGCACCCTCAGAGTTTGTGCCTCCATCAAGAGGACGAGACAGGGCGTGGCAACAGTGAAGCCCTCACCCCCGAATCCTGGGGGTGGCATGGCTACAGTGTCCCGTACGGGCGGAGATCTCTGCACGGCGTGGCACTGTTGCCACTCTCCCCTGACATCACTCTGGGCAGGCGGAGCCCTGCTCCCCACGACGGCCTGTCGGTACGGCCCGCAGGCTGCTGGCCCTACCGGGCAGTAACATCCCAGAAGACGGCGCACGCCAAACCAGACGGACCGGAGGAGGGCTGACCTCTAGCAGGCGGCCGTCCCCTCCCTCGAAGCCCATGCACCATTAACTTGATGAGCAGGATCTCCCACCAGGTGGCAGGGACTGTAGCCACACTGAGATGACCAAGCCAGCGTCATTAGCAGCACGACTACAGTGAGCAGCCACCAACCAGACCCGCCTGCGGCGGAAGCGGCCTGTCGGCTCCATACCAGACCGGTCGGCGGGCCCTTGTAGTCCGCGGAGAAGCCGGAGGCCGGAGATGCTGACAGCCGGGCCCAGCAGCCAGCCAAATTACCATTGTACCCCTGGGGGGTAGGCCTATATAAACCCCCCAGGGCACCCATGCAAAGGGTTCCCACCCCATCAGACCTAGCCACATTTCTAGGGCAGGAGAGAGCTAGCCTTACCTTCTCCTTCCTCTAGCACATAGCTCAAGGAGCAATTTTGTATCACTTGTGCCTTTAGTGATCATGCGGAGACCCCGCAGAGTAGGACTAGGGGTGTTATCTCCTAGGAGAGCCCCGAACCTGGGTAAAGTATGCCGGGGTTCGTGTCTACGCCTCATCCCGCTTCCGGGCACCGGGGACGTTCTACTCGCTCCCACCATGATAAGCCATCCTTTGGCATATGTCGCACCCAACCCCCGACATTTGGCGCCCACCGTGGGGTGAGGTGCACCGTCTCCCAGAGACCTGCTCTCGACGGGAACCTTGTTCCTTCCTGGCGAGCGAAGCCAGCCTAGCACGCCCGACGGCGTCAGCCTCGACGCCCTGCATGGTGCAGAGATCGCCTGCACAGCGAGCTGCCTCGCCGACCTCGTTGGCGAGATTCACCTCTCCGACGAGCCGGCCTCGGACGCGGGCACGGGCTGCCCCGAGAGCCTCCTCGACCAACTTCACGTCACCAATGAGCCTGCTGTGGACCTGGAGTCTGTTGGCTCCACCGACCCGATGATTGTCGACTCCGACACGACGTCCCTTGATGCGTTCCCCACCAACGTGGTGATCTATGATGAGCCGCCTCCTCGCAAGCACAGAGGCGGGAGCACCGTCATGGAGGTGCTCGTCATTAATAGTGGCGAGCGCTCGAACGGAGATGCTCGAGACCCACTCGATGCGGCGCTGCAAGACTTGATGGCGCCCATCCCAGAAGACGCAGATGCTGAGATGCTGGAGGCACGCCGCGTCCAGCTTCTCGAGAGGGCTGGCCGGCTGGCCAGCATGCGACGCCTCTCGGACGCCTATCGACGGGAGATGGACCGGGCCGTCGGCGGCACGCTGGCTCCTGGGGGGCCTAGCCGCATTGGCCCTGTCCGGCAGTGTGGCGGGACCATCGCCAGCATGTTCGGGGCAGAACGCCCCATCTACGTCACGCCTGCAGTGAACATCCGGGCCACCCAGGCGGTGACGGATGAACTGGACAAATACGAGGGCGACGAGCGTCGCCACATGACGGAGCGAGTCCAGCAGCTCCTAGACGCGGCTGCCGCGTTGCATGAAGCCTGCTGCCGCACCGAAGAGCCCGCACCGCGGAATGACGAGCCGCCCCTTTGCAAAGAACATGACACGACATCCCGGACGCCGACTAGCGGCGCCCGTGGAAGACGAGGCAACGAGTTGGCGGCCAGCCGAAGCCGGACTCGCCTTTCCATCGAGCGTGACGAAGACGGCCGCCCTCGAGCGGTGGAGCGCCGAGGCGATCCTCCGCCTCCTCCGCCTCGTGGAGCAAGACATCCCACTCCGCCGTCTGTCACACACCCGACACTCGGCGGCCGCCTTGGCCGCCGAGAGGGAGTCGGAGAAAACGACGCCTGCCATCGGATCTACCACCTCAACCGATCCCTGGCGCTAGAAGAAGAAGACACACTGGGCCCGCCCTGTTTCGGCCCATGAGTCCGGGATGAGCACCTCCCTCGAGATACGCCCAAGTACACCGGCTCCGTGAAGCCGGAGGATTGGCTGGTCGACTACTCGACAGCCGTCAGCATAGCAAACGGCAACAAGCGTGTTGCCGTGAAGTACGTCCCACTCATGCTTCAGGGCACTGCCCGAACGTGGCTCAACAGCCTGAAGCCCCGCAACATCAACAGCTGGGTTGATTTCACCAAGGCCTTCATCCGCAACTTCACCAGCACCTACAAGCGGCCTCCCAAGCCCCGACAGCTCTCCTTGTGCGTCCAAGGGCCCACAGAATCGACTCGCGACTACCTCACGCGCTGGGCCGAGCTGCGCAACTCCTGCGAAGGCGTGCACAAGGTGTAGGCAATTGAATACTTCACCGCCGGGTGCCGAGAGGGCACCCTCCTCAAGCATCAACTCCACTGCGACGAGCCCGAGATGCTCGACGAGCTACTGATCATCGCCGACAAGCACGCCACGGCTAACTCCTCCATGAAGGCGGAAATCCTAGTTGATGCATCCGTCAAGGTGGCACCTTAGGCCCCTCAGACTCCGGCTGGTGACACCAGTCGGCGACAGCAACCAGGTGACAACAAGCGGAAGGCTACCCAGACGGCTTTTCCACCAGCCGGCAGGTGCCGACGATCGAGGATCAGCAGCCGAAGGGGCAGCCGGCACCCAAGCGGCAGAAGGGCGGCAAGTCCAATTGGTTGCCCGCCTTCTCTTACGAGCAAACTTTAGATGCACCCTGCAAGTTCCATAGCGGCGCAAAGCTGTCCAACCACACCACACGGAAGTGTCATTGGCTCGCCATAATCGCCAAGGGAGATGGACTCCTGCCTCCTCCGCTTGCCGGACCGCCGCCTCCTCAGCCCCAACAGCCGGCGGCCCGACCAGTCGGCGCCAACAAGACGAGTACCTAGAGGAACACGGAGCTTATATTGTGTTCACCAGCGTGGCTGATGATAGATGCAACAGACGGCAACAACAACAAGAAGTGCAAGCAGTGGCCTCCAACACTCCAGAATTCATGCATTGGTTTGAGAAGCCTATCAGTTGGAGCAGGGCCGACCACCCGGAAGTGATGCTTTCCCTAGGTTCATACGCCCTGGTCCTAGATGCTACCTTTGCAACGGAGAGGCGGGCAGCACGTTTCTCCAGAGTCTTGATAGATGGCGGCAGCAGCATCAATATCCTGTACCGTGACACGATGGAGAAGTTGGGAATCAAGCAGAAGCAGCTCATCCCCAGTCGGACTGTCTTCCATGGCATAGTCCCTGGCCTTTCCTGCTCACCAATCGGCAAGACCCGGATTGATGTTCTCTTTGGAGACAAGAATCATTTCCGCCGTGAGCCAGTCTGGTTTGAAGTGGTGGACCTTTAAAGCCCCTACCATGCACTGCTTGGCCGACCAGCTCTGGCCAAGTTCATGGCAGTCCCCCACTATGCCTACCTCAAGATGAAGATGCCGAGTACCAAGGGGATCCTGACCGTAGTCGGAGATTACAAGAAGTCGGTCGCTTGCGCCGCAGATAGCAGCCGGCTAGCCGAGTCCCTCGTGATCGAAGCTGAGAAGCGACTCCTTAACCGGGTGGTGGCGTTGGCAGGCAAGAAGCTGGAAATGTCACCCATCCCCAAGGAGTCGGAGGTTGAGGGCTCGTTCAAGCCGGCCAAGGAAACAAAGAAGATACCCTTGGACCCGGAGCACCCGAAGAGGCACGCTGTCATAGGTGCAAACCTTGACAGCAAATAGGAAAGCGAGCTCGTCGATTTCCTCCGTGAGAATCGGAACATCTTTGCATGGTCTCCCAAAGACATGCCGGGTGTTCCGACGGATTTCGCCGAGCACAAGTTACATGTCCGACCTGACGCCAAGCCGGCCAGGCAGCCCTTGTGCCGCCTGTCAGAAGAGAAGAGAAGAGTTGTCGGAGAAGAAATAGCCCGGCTTCTAGCAGCCGGATTCATCATGGAAGTGTTCTTTCCAGAGTGGCTGGCCAATCCAGTCCTAGTATTAAAGAAGAATAAGCAGTGGCGCATGTGCGTCGACTACACTAGCCTCAACAAAGCTTTCCCCAAAGATCCCTTTGCTCTGTCAAGGATTGATCAAGTGATAGACTCCACAGCCGGATGCGAGCTATTGAGTTTCTTGGATGCATACTCAGGGTACCATCAGATAAAGCTGAACCCGGATGACAGGCTGAAGACCGCCTTCATCACGCCGTTCGGAGCCTTCTGCTACCTGACCATGACGTTCGGCTTGAGAAACACCGGCGCCACGTTTTAGCGTTGCATGCAGAAGTGTCTCCTCAAGCAACTCGGCAGAAATGCCCATGTTTATGTGGATGATGTGGTGGTGAAGACGGAGAAGCGTGGCACGCTGCTAGAAGACCTCAAGCAAACTTTTGAGAATTTGCGCCGATTCTAGATCAAGCTCAACCCTGGGAAATGTGTCTTTGGAGTACCGGTCGGCCAGCTCCTTGGCTTTATGGTCTCAGAGCGCGGCATAGAGTGCAACCCGGTGAAGATCAAGGCCATTTAGAAGATGGAGGTGCCCACCCGACTGCTGGACATGCAGACCTTCACCGGCTGCCTGGCATCAATTAGCCATTTCATCAGTCGGTTGGGCGAGAAGGCTCTCCCTCTGTACTAACTTATGAAGAAGACTACTTTTTTCGAGTGGAACGACAGGGCGGACGAAGCCTTCTCCCAGCTCAAGAAGATGTTGGCAACCCCGCCTATCCTGGAAGCTCCAACTGAGAAGGAGCCCATGCTCCTCTACATCACTGCCACCAGTCGGGATGTCAGCACAGTCATTGTGGTAGAGTGCAAGGAGGAGGGCAGAGCATTGCCGATCTAGAGACCGGTATATTACTTGAGTGAAGTATTGTCCGCCTCCAAGCAAAACTACCCGCATTATCAAAAGATGTGCTATGGCGTGCACTTTGCCGCCAAGAAGCTGAAGCCTTACTTTCAAGAGCACCCAATAACCGTCGTCTGCACGGCTCCGATTGCTGAGATCCTGGGAAACCGGGATGCTTCTGGCCGAGTGGCCAAGTGGGCCATTGATCTGGCCCCTTACACCATCTACTACCAGCCTCACACCGCCATCAAGTCGCAAGTGTTGGCCGACTTCCTCGTCGACTGGGCCGAGACCCAGTATGTACCACCAGCACCAGACTCCACCCATTGGCGGATGCATTTTGATGGTTCGAAGATGCGCACCGGTCTGGGAGCCGGCATCGTCCTCACCTCTCCCAAAGGCGACAAGCTCAAATATGTGTTGCAAGTCCATTTTGCCGCCTCCAACAACGTAGCATAATATGAGGCACTCATACACGGACTCCGGCTTGCCAAGGAACTCGGCATTCGCCGGATCCTGTGCTATGGTGACTCCGACTTGGTGGTCCAGCAGTCGTCAGGCGACTGGGATGCCAAGGACGTGAATATGGCAAGCTACCGTTTCCTCGTGTAGCAACTCAGTGGATACTTTGATGGGTGCGAGTTCCTTCACGTGCCAAGAAATGAAAATGAGCAAGCGGATGCTTTGGCATAGATCGGCTCCACCCGCCAGGCGATACCAGCCGGCATCGCCTTGCAGCGCCTCCTCAAGCCGTCTGTCAAGCCATCTCCAGAGTCCGACTCCATTTTCGTGCCGGCCCCTCCTGAAGCAGTCAGATTTGACTTGAGGATACCAGAGGCCGGCACGGGGACTTTGGCAGGTGGCCCGGGGACTGCAGCCATCGCACCCGGCCCGGGAATTCCCGAGCCCGGCCCGGGGGCTGCAGCAGTCGGCTCGGGGACTTCTTCAAGACAGCAGGCGGCAGCCGACTCCAACCCACCGCCTCCCAGCCCAACTACACTCGTACAAGTTGCTATCGTAGCAGTTGGAGAAATAGCAGCACCATCATGGGCTCAACCCATCCTTAAATTCTTGGTAAACAAAGAGCTGCCAGCCGACGAGACCCTGGCCCGACAAGTGCAACGACGGGCGGCGGCATACACCATAGTCAACAAAGAGCTGGTTCGGCGCAGTGTCGCTGGAGTGTATTAGCGCTGTGTGGAGCCGGACCAGGGCCAAGCAACCCTTAGAGATATTCACCAGGGTGAATGTGGTCACCACGCGGCCTCGAGAGCACTCGAGGCCAAAGCTTTTCGCCATGGTTTCTTTTGGCCGACTGCTCTTGAAGAGGCCAAAGAATTGGTCCAGAGGTGCCAGGGGTGCCAGAGATTCCGCTCCAAGCCACATTTGCCAGCTTCTGCACTCAAGACTATTCCCATTGCTTGGCCATTTGCTGTTTGGGGTTTAGATATGGTGGGACCATTCAAGACAGTCCGTGGCGGCATGACTCATTTGCTTGTCGCCGTGGACAAGTTCGCCAAGTGGATAGAGGCCAAGCCAATCAAGAAACTGAATGGGCCGACTGCCGTGACTTTCATCGCCGACATCACCACTCGGAACGGTATATCGCATAACATCATCACCGACAATGGCATGAACTTTGCCAAAGGAGCCTTGGCTCGTTTCTGCGCGACACAGGGCATACGACTGGACTTAGCGTCCGTTGCCCACCCGCAGTCAAACGGCCAGGTTGAGCGAGCAAATGGCCTCATCTTGTCCGACATCAAGCCCCGACTGGTCAGGCCTCTTGAGCGTTCGGCCGGCTGCTGGCTCGATGAGCTGCCGGCCGTCCTCTGGAGCCTGCGCACAACTCCAAACAAGTCGACCGGCTTCACGCCCTTCTTCCTCGTCTACGGTGTTGAAGACGTCATCCCGACGGACATAGAGTTCGACTCCTTGCGAGTCACCATGTACACCAAGGCGGACGCCAAGGGGGCGCGAGAAGACGGCGTCGATCTGCTGGAAGAGGACCGGCTGTTGGCACTCAGCCGGTCTGCCATCTACCAGCAGAGTCTGCGCCGACACTACAACCTCAAGGTGAAGCCAAGATCCTTCCAAGAGGGAGACCTTGTGCTCCGGCTGATCCAGCGAACAGCCGACCAACATAAGCTCTCGGCGCCTTGGGAAGGCCTCTTCATCATCAGCAAGGTGCTGGGCAACAACTCCTACTATTTGATCAACGCTCAGAAGCCCAGAGCGCAAAAGAGATGACTCAGGCAAGGAGACGGAGAGGCCGTGGAATGCAAACCTCCTCCGAAGATTTTACAGTTGAAAGCAGTATGTATCACGCTACCTTTTGTATTATGTACAAAGACTCTAGGCCTCCCAAGACGAACTCGGGGACTGCCCTTTCCTTTATCTATAAGATAAGTGTTATGCCCATGTGTGTGCCTTCTCATTATTTCCGCCTAGCACCGGGTCAACCAGTCGGCCCGGAGGTTTGCCGCCTTCTACTATATGCCGCCTCCTACAGCCGGACAAGTAATGTGTTGGCACCTAAAACTTCTTCTGTCAGAAGCCATAGTTCGCAGAGCGACTGCATGGCGGGCAGAGGCGGCAACAGTGCCCACATGAAAAATGGTTAAGGAAAAAGCACATATAGCTGAGGCCGGCACCATACCTGCCCGGCCAGCTGCCGAGCAGCCGGCCGGCCGGCCTCTGCCTCCCTTGCAAAAACCTCCAAACGGCTAAGTACTTGCCCTCCCGCAAAAAAGCTAAGTACTCAAACCATTCGCAGTCCGCAGAGCGGCTGCCTGACTAGCAAGAGGATAGCTAAGGGAGGGTGGCAAAGGAAAAAAAGCAAGGAGTACACGCAAGGAAAGTTAGAGATCGGCAGCATAAAGCATAAAGTTGCGATAGAATATTTACATAGATAAAGGCCCATCGGCCGACATTCAGCAAAGTTTGATATACACCCCGCGGGTGGAATTGTGCGAATTTAACAAAAGTATTCATACTAGCAAGCAGGGAAAGAAAAAAGATAAAATCCCTAAGGAGCAGCGGAGGATTCCGGCTGGGTGCTGGGGTCGGCGGTGCCGGTTGGCGCAGCAGACGGCTCCGATTGGGCACTGATGTCGACAGTGCCGGTTGGCATAGCAGACGGCTCCGACTGGATGCTGGGGTCGACGGTGCCAGTTGGTGCAGCAAGCGGCTCCGGTTGGATGACGAAGTCAGCTGCGCCGATTGGCGCGACAGGCGGCTCTGGCTAGGCACTGGAGTCGGCAATGCCAGTCGGGGTGGCGGAAGGCTGGATGACGGAGTCGGTGGTGTCTGTCGGAGGCACGGGCGGCTGGTCGGTCACCACCTGGCCGCCTCTAGCAGCAGTCGGCGCTTTCGACCGTGGGTCATTGCTTGAGGCCCGGTCGGGGTGGGGCTGATCATCCGCACCAGCCTCCGACATGTCGATGTCGCTGTCCTCTTCCTCCTCCTCCTCCTCATCCTCCTCCTCCCCCTCCTCTCCTTCATCGCTGGAGTCGATGACTTCGGCCGAGTCCTCGCTGTCCTCCGAGTTCAGCCCAAGCCATTCTTGCGGGGCTTCGCTGCCTTCCTCGACCACCTCCGGAACGAAGATGCTGGTGTCGGTGAAGTCGGCGATCGCCGCCGCCCTGTTGACAAGCCCGGCCTCCACCGCTGCCAGCTCCTCCTGCGCTTCCCGCCGAAACGTGGCCAATTGGGCTAAGTCTAGCCCAGGATACCACGCCTTGACAAACTCAAGAGCGCGGCGCGCTCCTGCCCGGGCCGCAGAGCCCTTCCAGGCCTCCAGGCGGCCGGCCGCCACCTCCAGTCAGTCGGTGGTCCCTCTTGGAGTGCGCGGAGCCAGCAGGCCTGGCCAGAGGGCGGAAATCGCCTGGGCCCTGACGTGCTGAAGACGGCGCATCACTTGATGGGTGGGCCGAAGACGGGCCTGGATGCTGAGGATCTTCTCATTAATGGTCCGAGGGGCATCAGCAGCGATCTACGCGCCTTCCGCCTTCCGCTCCTCGCGCTGGGCCTCGATGGCTTGGCTCGCGGCGACAGAGTGACCCGGGAAGAAATCTGCTTGGGCAGAAAGCAAGGAAAAACAAAGTCAGAAACAAGCAGTCGGCTTAGAAGAGGCCGGCAGCTCAAGACAAGGAACAAGAAGAATAAAACTCACCGTCGACCAGGTCCTCGATGCTGCTGAAGCAGGCCGTCGTCTGCGCCTCCTTGTCGGCCCAGGCGGCACGCTCGGTTTCAAACTTGGCAAGGAGATCGGCCTCCTTCGCCTTCGCATCCCGCTGGGCCGTCTTGAGAGCCTCCATCTGCTCGGCGAGTTTGGCGACCAGCCGGTCCCGCTCCTCGGTCATCTTGCTGCACTCTGCCTCCTTGCCGCGCAGAGCGGTGTTGGCTTCGCCCAGCTACTGCTGCAAGGCGGCGTTGGCCTCGGAAAAAAGGGAAAGAAGAAAGAGCATCAGTCAAGAAGACAAGGCGGAATGTAGTTGCCGGGGAGATCCGGCCCGACTGCTCAGCAGTCGGCCCGAATCTCGGGGACTACAGCCCGCGGGTGCGCCATCGCTCCCCCGCAGAGAAGAAGTAATTAACAAAGAAATAAACAGTGAGGAGATTCGGCCTGACTGCTCAACAGTCGGCCCGAACCTCGGGGACTACAGCCCGCGGGTGCGCCAGCGCGCCCCCGTGAAGAAAGGAAGACGGAGCTTACTCCGGCTCGGAGAGATGGGTGGTCTGCGTCTCCAGCTCTCGAACCCTGGAGTTGAAGGAGATAGCGCAAAGATTGTGGTAGTCCTGCAAAAGGGATATCAGACATGTCAACATTTGATGCTTACAAGTTAAAGTTCCGGACCGCCTGCTCAGCAGCCGGCCCGAAACTTGGGGACTACACCCAGTGGGTGCGCTAGTGCGCCCCCATGAAGAAAGCAAGAAGATCAAGGAAAAAAGAAAAAGGAAAGCGAGGGAAGCTTACGCGGATGGCTGCCCGCGACTCCAGGAAGGCTTCGTTGCAGCGCTTGAGGGCCTCGGCTTCGGCCTGGAGTTTGGCCTGGACGTCAAGGGACGCCTGGTTCAGGGCGCCCGTCCCGCCCCCGTGTATCCAGCCTGCGGGCACGGCACTGGTCGCCTCGGTGTCGGGGACCGATGAGCTCGTGGCGCCGACCTCCTGCGGCCGCGGTGCTGAGGCCGCCTTCTCAAGGCGGCGACGCGCGGGTGTGCGGACATCAGGAATCAGGTCCATCACCACCGTGTCTTTGACTGGTGGCACTGACGGTGTGGTCGGCTGCTCATCTTGCATCCCGCTGGCTGGCGGCGGCGGTGGCGGCAGCGGCGGCGGCACAAAGACATCCGGCATGCCTATGTCACCGCCCTCCCGCTCCCGGATCGGATGATTGTCGCTGGCTCCTCCGGCCGTCGCCACAAACTCAGGTGGAGGCGGCGCAGTGTTCAGGGGTGTCACGAGCAGTGGCTCTTGGCAGCGTGCGGCCTCCGCGAGCCGCTCCTTCTCTGCGGCTTCGGCCTCCGCCTGCGCCTGCGCCAGCACCCTCTTAGCAGACAAGGCGGCCTTGTCCGGCTGCTCCTTGGCCAGACGGTCGGCCTCTTCCTCACGCGCCTCCCGCGCGTTCCATTCTGTCGCCTCCCTGAGGTCAGCGGCCGGGTCAATTTGCCGGCTGGTGGAGGAGGTCACCGCCGACCTGACAACCGAGGCGACGCTCGACTTCTCGAGGATCAGAGGGGCCCTGAAGTAAGAAGACAAGTCAAAAAAGCTTTTAGGCTGGATTGGCCAGAAGATGGAAAACATGGAAAGAATACTTACGCTGACACCATGACGGGCACCTTCAGCTGCCTCTGATACTTGGCCACCTTGGCCACGGCTTCTTTCCGCCTGGTCGCCCCGGACGGGTTCTTGGGCTTCTTCGGGGCGCTGCCAAATAGGGCAGCGCCCTGCTTCCGCTTGCGCTTGCCACCACGGGCGGGCGGCCCAGTAGAGGGGCCTGCACCAATGTTGGCAGTGCTCCAGGCGGGGCGCGGCTCGTCTTCATCGTCGTTGTCGTCGGGCCAAGTCTCCATGCCGCCGCCTTCCTCGGAGCCGCCTGCTCGGCCGCCGCCGCCTGTTGCGTCGTCCGCTAGGGCGTCCGCCCCCAGGTTGGGGTCGTCCAAGTCGCTCACCGCCCTGTCTGGCAGGAAGTCACCACCCGGCCCCAGGAGGGCGGCCGTCGCCTCAGACATATAAATCTACGATCAAAAGGGAGTCGCATCATGACAAGAATGAGGCTGAAAAAACAGATCAGAAGGAAGAGATGAAGAAACTTATGGCAGGCAGCGGATCGTCGCGCGAGTACGGCCGCTTCCCGTACCGCCACTCTGCCTCTGACACCTTGAGGTCGGAGATCTCATTCACCATTCGCGCGACCTCAGCAGTCGACATCTGCTTCGTGCACAGCCGGCTGGGGGCGTGGTGCCCGCTCAACCGAAAGATTGGATGAGGGCGGCTCTGGAGCGGGAGAACCCGGCGCTCAATAAAGGCGATCAGGAGGCCGGAGGCCACGAGGCCCTTCGTCTCCTGGAGCACCCGGAGTCGGCCGATGGCGGCCGCTGCATCCGGCGACACCGGCTTCGGCTTGTAGCCCCAGTTAGGCCGGAGCCCGGTGGGAGGGCCGGCCTCGTAGGCCGGCAGATTGAGGAAGTCGGCAGCCGGATCTACGTTCTCGACATAGAAGTAGGACTGCTACCACATCTTCACGGACTGCGCCAGCTTGATGACGGGGAAGGCGTTCTGCTTCGCTGGCCGGCGCACGGCGACGAAACCGCCACACTCGGCTGCCGTATCCTTGGCGGAGGTGCCGAGCTTCCCATAGAAGAACGCTCCCTACAACTCGAGTGTGGGGAGGACGCCGATGTAGCCCTCACATGCCATGACGAAGGAGGAGAGCAGGGTCATGGCGTTGGGTGTGAGATGGTGAGGCTGGAGGTTGTTGAAGTCGAGGAAGGAGAGGAGGAAGCCGCTCACCGGAAGGCCGAAGCCGCGGAGGAAGTGCGAGCGGAACACGACCCGCTCGTTCACCCTTGGCGCCGGCGAGATCTCCTCCTCCGGCGGCACCCGCGCCTTGACGAATGCCGTGTTGGGCATCTGGCGCGTGTCGTGGAGGAAGGAAATGTGATCTTCGATCACAGTTGACTCCTCCCAATTGCCGCCCTTCTCGCGCGCCATGGCTTCGGGCGGGTTGCGTGAGGAGGAAGGATGCGTCGGTGACGAACGACGGCGGCAGCTCCATGGCAACACTGAGCAGCAGCGACGGCTATGGAGGAGAGAGCAGAGTAAGAAGAAAGAGTGGGAGGGGGCGCACAAGCTTTGCCGCACCCCTCCCTTCCCCTACTTATAGCCCTCGGGCTACGAAGCCGAGGGGGCGGGGCGTGGGTCATGGGATTAACTACGCCCACGGCCCCACGTCCCCCATTTATCGCACGCATTCACCACGCCGCCAATGGTTGTGGGAATTGCAACTGCCCCCCTCGGCACAACAGATCCGCCCGGGTGCCAAGGCACGGTAGTGGCGGGCCCGACCCACTGTCACGTCCCATCAGGGGCATGGGGTGGCAGGCCGGCCGGGCTGGCGTGCGCCGCGTGGCGTGTCTATGGAGGGTGGCAGCCCGGGAAGCTTAGCAGGCACGCCACCTGATTTCCCACCTTGGAGTTCAAGATCGACCAAATAGTTCCGCCTAGGCAAGGCCGGCTTCAGCAGTCGGCCAACCACAAGACGGATCAACGCTCTCCCGGAACTCGGTGAGGGGGGGGGGAAGCCGCTGAGACTTCGCGGCCCCTCGACCACAACGCCTCACCGGCTTCGGGGACTACTGTCGGAGTAATGGGCCACGGGTAGGCTCACCCGAGTTCCTGAATTTATCAAGACTTTGGGCCAGCTTCGCTTACTGCGCCCCAAGCTGAAGCTCCACCCTCTGGGGGCCGGCTGGCTGAACGGTCGACCACCAGAGGGCGGCCAACCACCAACAGACGGAATCACGAGCGGCCGTCTCCAGCCGGCCGGCCTCTATGGAAGACGGCATCTAGCAGGCGGCCACCATGCACCCTCAGAGTTTGTGCCCCCATCAAGAGGACGAGACGGGGCGTGGCAACAGTGAAGCCCTCACCCCTGAATCCTGGGGGTGGCGTGGCTACAGTGTCCCGTACGGGCGGAGATCTTTGCACGGTGTGGCACTGTTGCCACTCTCCCCTGACATCACTCTAGGCAGGCGGAGCCCTGCTCCCCACGACGGCCTGTCGGTACGGCCCGCAGGCTGTGGGTCCTATCGGGCAGTAACATCCCAGAAGACGGCGCACGCCGAATCAGACGGACCAGAGGAGGGCCAGCCTCTAGCAGGCGGCCGTCCCCTCCCTCGAAGCTCGTGCACCATTAACCTGATGAGACCAGGTGTGGCTATAGTGATCTCCCACCAGGCGGCATGGACTGTAGCCACACAGAGATGACCACGCCAGTGTCATTAGCAGCACGGCTACAGTGAGCAGCCACCAACCAGACCCGCCAGTGGCGGAAGCGGCCTGTCGGCTCCGTACCAGACCGGTCAGCGGGGCCCACCAGGCGGCAGGCCCCAGTAGTCGGCGGAGAAGCCGGAGGCCGGAGACGCTAACAGCCGGGCCCAACAGCCGGCCAGATTACCATTGTACCCCTGTGGGTAGGCCTATATAAACCCCCCAGGGCAGTTATGCAAAGGGTTCCCACCCCATTAGACCTAGCCACATTTCTAGGGCAGGAGAGAGCTAGCCTTGCCTTCTCCTTCCTCTAGCACACAACTCAAGGAGCAACTTTGTATCACTTGTGCCTTTAGTGATCATGCGGAGACCCCGCAGAGCAGGACTAGGGGTGTTATCTCCTAGGAGAGCCCCGAACCTGGGTAAAGTACGCTGGCGTTCGTGTCTACGCCTCATCCCGCTTCCGAGCACCGGGGACGTTCTACTCGCTCCCACCATGATAATCCATCCTTTGGCATATGTCGCACCCAACCCCCGACACCGCCACCGCTCCGGCGGGGGACAGGCGTCGGGGCCGCCGAGTACTGGAGCGGCAGTTGGTTGCCGCCCTTGAGGTGCTCGAGGACGAAGTACAACGTCGGCCCGGGGACGCCCCACCACAGGCGGCGGCCATCGGCATTGTGGTGCCCCCTTACCAGCGCATTGTTGGTGGAGGTGAGCTGCTCCTCGTGGCAGCGTTAGAAGTACGCCGCCCAGCTGGCGTGGTTGTTGGCGGCGTACTCCAGGCGGCCGCGCACCTCCTTCGGCAGGGAAGCCCAGACGCGCTCGATCTCATCGTGGAAGTGGGCAGGGTGGTCGGCATGGGGCTGCAGGGGGACTAGGACACCTCCGGCGCTAAGCCTCCACCGCCCTAGCGCGCGCATGTTAGGTGACACCGGGTAGTTTGCCTCGTGGAGGAGGAGTGCCTCCCACTCGTGCAGGGTGCGGCGGCCGAAGCCGTTGGCCGCCGCACCGTTGCTGGGGAAACCCTCACCCATTGACGGATGTAGACGCGGTGGCTGATGTCGGGGGGACAGAGAGAGGGGATGGGGCGGTGGCGATGAGAGAGGGACTGCGGGCGAAGGAGGGTGTGTCCATCGGCAAGGAGGGGTGGCTTTTTATAGTTGCTGGGGGGAAGATGCGTGTGTATGCGTGGTGAGAGGGGGACGACGCATCGCTGGGCCATCACTGCGCCGCCCGTGGGGAATCAATGGAAGGCTGACCGGCGACAGCCTTGGCATTGATTCCCTACGGGAAACGAGACACTGAGGAAGACAAGGTGCGACTGGTCGCTCACTCGGAAGGGGGGGGGGGGGTTGGGGCGCCGTACTTTTGTGCCAAAAACGCTTCCCCCAGTGCCCACATGTGTCCCCTGATGTCTACTACACAACCTTCTTCTTGTAGACGTTGTTGGGCCTGCAAGTGCACAAGTTTGTAGGACAGTAGCAAATTTCGCTCAAGTGGATGATCTAAGGTTTATCAATCCGTGGGAGGCGTAGGATGAAGATGGTCTCTCTCAAGCAACCCTGCAACCAAATAACAAAGAGTCTCTTGTGTCCCCAACACACCCAATACAGTGGTAAATTGTATAGGTGCACTAGTTCGGCGAAGAGATGGTGATACAAGTGCAATATGGATAGTAGATATAGGTATTTGTAATCTGAAAATATAAAAACAGCAAGGTAACTAATGATAAAAGTGAGTGTAAACGGTATTGCAATGGTAGTAAACAAGGCCTAGGGTTCATACTTTCACTAGTGCAAGTTCTCTCAACAATAATAACATAGATAGATCATATAACAATCTCTCAACATGCAACAAAGAGTCACTCCAAAGCCACTAATAGTGGATAACAAACGAAGAGATTATGGTAGGGTACGAAACCACCACAAAGTTATTCTTTCCGTTCAATCCATTCAAGAGTTCGTACTAGAATAACACCTTAAGACACAAATCAACCAAAACCCTAATGTCACCTAGATACTCCATTGTCACCTCAAGTATCCGTGGCATGATTATACTATATGCATCACACAATCTCAGATTCATCCAACCAATACAAAGTACTTCAAAGAGTGCCCCAAAGTTTCTACCGAAGACGCAGGAAAACGTGTGCCAACCCCTATGCATAGGTTCATGGGCGGAACCCGCAAGTTGGTCACCAAAACATACATCAAGTGGCACGTGATATCCCATTGTCACCACAGATAAACACGGCAAGACATACATCAAGTGTTCTCAAATAAAGATTCAATCCGATAAGATAACTTCAAAGGGGAAACTCAATTCATCACAAGAGAATAGAGGGGGAGAAACATCATAAGATCCAACTATAATAGCAAAGCTCGCGATACATCAAGATCGTGCCATAGAGAGAACACAAGAGAGAGAGAGAGAGATCAAACACATAGCTACTGGTACATACCCTTAGCACCGAGGGTGAACTACTCCCTCCTCGTCATGGATAGCGCCAGGATGATGAAGATGGCCACCAGTGATGGGTTCCCCCTCTGGCAGGGTGCCGGAACGGACTCCCGAGAGGTTTTTGGTGGCTACAGAGGCTTGCGGCGGCGGAACTCCCGATCTATCTTGATATTCGATGTTTTTAGGGTACGTAGGCTTATATAGGCGAAAGAAGTCGGTCGGGAGGTGCTCAAGAGGCCCACGAGACAGGGGGGGAGCACCTAGTAGGGGGGGGCGCCCCCTATCTCCTGGCCTCCTCGAGGATCTTCTGACGTGAACTCCAAGTCTCCAGGATGATATTCTTCCCCAAAATAACGCTGCCGAAGGTTTCATTCTGTTTGGATTCCATTTGATATGTCTTTTCTTCGAAATACTAAAACAGGCAATAAGATAGCAATATGGGCTGGGCCTCCGGTTAATAGGTTAGTCCCAAAAGTAATATAAAAGTGAATAATAAAGCCCGTAATCATTCAAAACAGATAATAAAATAGCTTGAATGCTTCATAATTTATAGATACGTTGGAGACGTATCAGCATCCCCAAGCTTAATTCCTACTCGTCCTCAAGTAGGTAAATGATAAAAGAAAGAATATATGAAGTGTGAATGCTAGAAGGTGCACAAGTTTGATCAATGATAATTTCAATCACCTTTTCTAGCATGATAATATGTCATAACAGTAGTTCATCTCATAAAACTTCTCATGATAAAGTAACAAGCAATTCACATATCAAAGCATAGACCATAAACTTTCTTGAAAACTAGCAAACTTCATTCTCAATCATCAAACAATTGCAATTCATCTTATTTTCAGGAATAAAAAACTCCACATACTCAACTATCATATAGTCTTCTACAATTGCTAACACTCATGCAATACTAATGGTTATGGAGTTTCAATCGGACACTGAAAAGATAGGGGCTTATAGTGTTGCCTCCCAACGTATTCACCTTTGGGTGATGTCAACAATAATAGTTCATGCTAACTTACAGCCAATTGGATATATATATCTGGATCTTCCCAACACGAGGTGCTTGCCAAAGGATAAAATGAAAAAGGGAAAGGTGAAGATCACCTTGACTCATGCCTAAAAGTAAAAGACATAAAGTAAAAGATATGCCCTTCACATAGGGAAGTAGAGGTTGTCATGCACTTTTAGGGTTGGATGCACAAAATCTTAATGCGAATGAACGTCACTTTATATTGCCACTTGTATATGGACCTTTATTATGCAGTCCGTTGCTTTTATTGCTTCCATAACAAGATCGCATAAAGCTATTTTCTTCACACCAAAAGATCATACATATTTAGAGAGCAATTTTTATTGCTTGCACCGATGACAACTTACTTGAAGGATCTTACTCAATCCATAGGTAGGTATGGTGGACTCTCATGGCAAAACTGGGTTTAAGGATATTTGGAAGCACAAGTAGTATCTCTACTTGGTGCAAAGAATTTTGGCTAGCATGAGGGGGAAAGGCAAGCTCAACATGTTTGAATGATCCATGACAATATACTTTAACTGAGATGTCGGAAAACATAACCCATTACGTTGTCTTCCTTGTCCAACATCAACTCTTTAGCATGTCATACTTAATGAGTGCTCCCAATTATAAAAGATGTCTAGGATAGTGTATTTATATATGAAATCTCTCTTCCTTCAATATTCTTTCATGAATTGTTCAAATGACCAACACAATGCTTGCTAACTTTCAATAAATTTACAACCTCTACTTTTTAGATGTGAAGTCATAACTCCCCATGGGATAAGCAAATGAGACATATATAATTTTCAGATTTATGAAATCAACTCATTCAACCATATACTCATAGGATATAAGTGAAGCACACGAGTAAATGACAAACTACTCCAAAAAGATATAAGTGAAGATCAATGAGTAGCTAAATAATTATGTAGCTATATGAAGACTCTCTCATTAAAGAATTTCAGATCTTGGTATCTTATTCAAACAGCAAGCAAAACAAAATAAAATGACATTGCAAGGATAGCACAACTCAAGTGAAGAAGCAAAAACTTAGGCTCAACCGATACTAACCGATAGTTGTTGAAGAAGAAAGGTGGGATGCCTACCGAGGCATCCCCAAGCTTAGATGCTTGAGACTTCTTGAAATATTATCTTGGGGTGCCTTGGGAATCCCCAAGCTTGAACTTTTGTGTCTCCTTAATTCCTCTCATATCATGGTTTCTCTTTTTATCAGAAGCTTCATCCACACCAAACTCAACAAGAACTCGTGAGATAGGTTAGTATAAACCAATGCAAAACCTTATCATTTTGTACTATAACAAATCACTAAAATTATTATTCCACATTGCATACTAAATGCCTCTGCATATTTAATACTTCTATCCTCAAACAGAATCATTAAACAAACAAACATATGCAAACAATGCAAACATAACAGCAATATGTCAAAACAGTACAGTCTGTAAAGAATGCAAGATTCATCATACTTCCCTATCTCCAAACATTATGAAATAAAATTCCCACTGCAGTAAATTTATCAGAGCTCAACACGCAAAAAGTTTCAACATTATACCATTCTCTGACTTCTGTAGGTAATTTTTGCAACAGCGGTAAACTTTCTGTTTTCAAACAGCAACATGTATACTAGCAAAATAAGCATGGTAAAGGCTATCCTTGACATTTTTATTGAAACTAAAGATGCAAAACATTATTCTAAATAACATCAAGCAAATACCAACAAAAGAAAATGACGCTCCAAGCAAAACACATATCATGTGGTGAATAAAAATATAGCTCCAAGTATAGTTACCGATGAACGAAGACGAAAGAGGGGATGCCTTCCAGGGCATCCCCAAGCTTAGGCTTTTGGCTTTTCTTGAATATCTTGGGGTGCCATGGGCATCCCCAAGCTTAGGCTCTTTCCACTCCTTATTCCATATTCCATCAAATCTTTACCCATAACTTGAAAACTTCACAACACAAAACTCAACAGAAAACTCGTAAGCTCCATTAGTATAAGAAAATAAAACCAATACTTAGGTACTGTAATGAACTCATTCTAAATTCATATTGGTGTAATATCTACTGTGCTCCAACTTATCTATGGATCATACCCTCCGATACTACTCATAGATTCATCAAAATAAGCAAACAACACATAGAAAACAGAAACTGTCAAAAACAGGACAGTCTGTAGTAATATGTATCAAATGTATACTTCTGGAACTCCAAAAATCCTACAAAATTAGGAAGTCCTAATAAATTTGTGCACCAATCCAGATCAAAAAGAATCAGATCATAATCATGTTTCTGTGAATTAACAAAACTAAATTACTGGTTGCAGAAGTTTCTGATTCTCAGCAGGATCAACACAACTATCACCGTAAGCTATCCTAAAGGTATTACTTGGCACTTTATTGAAACAAAAGCTATAAAACATGATTATTACAGTAGCATAATCATGTGGACACACAAGAACAGTAAGGATAAATATTGGGTTGTCTCCCAACAAGCGCTTTTCTTTAACGCCTTTCTAGCTAGGCATGATGATGACAATGATGCTCACATAAAAGATAAGAATTGAAACATAACGGGAGCACCATGAAGCATATGACTAGCACATTTAAGTCTAACCCATTTCCTATGCATAGGGATTTTGTGAGCAAACAACTTATGCGAACAATAATCAACTAGCATAGGAAGGTAAAACAAGCATAGCTTCAAAATTTTAAGCACATAGAGAGGAAACTTGACATTATTGCAATTCCTACAAGCATATGTTCCTCCCTCATAATAATTTTCAGTAGCATCATGAATGACTCAACAATATAACCAGCACCTAAATCATTCCTTTCATGATCTACAAGCATAGAATTTTTACTAGTCTCCACATAAGCAAAATTCTTCTCATTCGGAATAGTGGGAGTATCATAAGAGACTTGAACACTAAAAATTGTTTCCACATTAAAAGAGTAATGTTCAGAAAAATGGTAATCATAATCATGACAAGTTTTATAAATATAATCATCACTACTTTTTATAGCATAAGTTTCATCACAATAATCATCATAAGTAGCAACTTCGTTCTCACCATAATCGATTGAAACCTCTTCCAAGATAGTGGAATCATCACTAAATAAAGTTAACACTCTTCCAAATCCACTTTCATATTCATCACAATAAGATTCAACATCCTCCAAAATAGTGGGATAACTACTTCCTAAAGTTGACACTCTTCCAAACCCACTTTCATCAATATAATCATCATAGGTAAGAGGCATGCTATCATCATAACAACTTTGCATATCAAAACTTGGGATGCTAAAAATATCACCTTCATTAAACATAGCATCCCCAAGCTTGGGACAAACATTAATTTCAGCAAATACATTCTCAAATATTTCATCCTCATCAAACATAGCTTCCCCAAGCTTGGGCCCTTCCATATCATAAGCATAATCACTCTCATCATTAAAAATATGGATAGCACCAATAGTATAGCAATTATCATCATCACAATGAGTAGTAGGAGCAACATCATTTGGGAGGGATACCTTTCTACCTTTGTTGCTCCTTCTTTTCTTTTTCTTCTTCACATTATGTGGGGGTTCAACCTTCCTTTTTGACCTCCTTATTGATGAGATTGGTTGAATAGAAAGCTCCTCCTCGTTACCTGATTCATCATAAGAAATAATAGGAGGATATTGGGAAGTCTCTTCCCTTTCATTAGTATTCTCATCATCTTCTATTTGCTTTCTTTTCTTTAGGTAATTGGCAATATAAGGATTTTCAATGCAATTCTCTGCACAAAACATATAAATCTTTTCTAGATCAATATCAAGGAAATACTCAAGATTAAATTCTGGAATGGGCTTAGTTAAACGTTTCAACTCTTCATAACCCAAAAGCAAACTAAGTTCATTATAATGTGCAAGGAAAATCAAATCATCACAATTTTTGGACACGATTCGGTCATGAAACAATTTGCATCAGAGATGTAAATGGCCATGTTCATTGCAAAGTTCACAAGTACGGCAAAGGAAATTTAAATTTTCAGCACTCACATCAAGGCTTTCTTGCAACCCTTTAGTTTTTAAATACTTATGCTTCTTGCAATATCTATTTTCTCTATTTGGTGTGTCCATGCAAATCCAATCTACTCCACAAAAATCAACATGCTTATAAGAGACATTTTCATCATAACTAGTGCAATCATCATTAGTACTATGGATATTCAAAGAATTTATACTAACAACATTGCAATCATGCTCATTATTCAAAGATTTAGTACCAAGCATTTTAATGCATTCTTCTTCTAGCACTTGAGCACAATTTTCCTTTCCATCAAACTCACGAAAGATATTAAAAAGATGAAGCGTATGAGATAAACTCAATTCCATTGTTTTATAGTTTTCTTTTATAAACTAAACTAGTGATAAAACAAGAAACAAAAAGATTCGATTGCAAGATCTAAAGGTATACCTTCAAGCGCTAACCTCCCCGGCAACGGCGCCAGAAAAGAGCTTGATGTCTACTACACAACCTTCTTCTTGTAGACGTTGTTGGGCCTGCAAGTGCACAAGTTTGTAGCACAGTAGCAAATTTCCGTCAAGTGGATGACCTAAGGTTTATCAATCTGTGGGAGGCGTAGGATGAAGATGGTCTCTCTCAAGCAACCCTGCAACCAAATAACAAAGAGTCTCTTGTGTCCCCAACACACCCAATACAACGGTAAATTGTATAGGTGCACTAGTTCGGCGAAGAGATGGTGATACAAGTGCAATATGGATAGTAGATATAGGTATTTGTAATCTGAAAATATAAAAACATCAAGGTAACTAATGATAAAAGTGAGTGTAAATGGTATTGCAATGGTAGGAAACAAGGCCTAGGGTTCATACTTTCACTAGTGCAAGTTCTCTCAACAATAATAACATAGATAGATGAGATCATATAACAATCTCTCAACACGCAACAAAGAGTCACTCCAAAGCCACTAATAGCGGAGAACAAATGAAGAGATTATGGTAGGGTACGAAACCACCTCAAAGTTATTCTTTCCGTTCAATCTATTCAAGAGTTCGTACTAGAATAACACCTTAAGACACAAATCAACCAAAACCCTAATGTCACCTAGATACTCCATTCTCACCTCAAGTATCCATGGGCATGAAATGATATGCATCACACCATCTTAGATTCATCCAACCAACACAAAGTACTTCAAAGAGTGCCCCAAAGTTTCTACCGGAGAGTCAAGAAAACGTGTGCCAACCCCTATGCATAGGTTCATGGGCGGAACCCGCAAGTTGGTCACCAAAACATACATCAAGTGGCACATGATATCCCATTGTCACCACAGATAAACATGACAAGACATACATCAAGTGTTCTCAAATAAAGACTCAATCCGATAAGATAACTTCGAAGGGGAAACTCAATTCATCACAAGAGAATAGAGGGGGAGAAACATCATAAGATCCAACTATAATAGCAAAGCTCGCGATACATCAAGATCGTGCCATACAGAGAACACGAGAGAGAGAGAGAGAGAGAGAGAGAGAGAGAGAGAGAGAGAGATCAAACACATAGCTACTGGTACATACCCTCAGCCCCGAGGGTGAACTACTCCCTCCTCGTCATGGATAGTACCGGGATGATGAAGATGGCCACCGGTGATGAGTTCCCCCTCCGGCAGGGTGCCGGAACGGACTCCCGAGAGGTTTTTGGTGTCTACAGAGGCTTGCGGCAGCGGAACTCCCGATCTATCTTGATATTCGATGTTTTTAGGGTACGTAGGTGCTCGAGGGGCCTACGAGACAGGGGGGCACGCCCAGCAGGGGGGCGCCCCCTATCTCCTGGCCTCCTCGAGGATCTTCTAACGTGAACTCCAAGTCTCCAGGATGATATTCTTCCCAAAAATAACGCTGCCAAAGGTTTCATTCCATTTGGACTCCGTTTGATATTCCTTTTCTTCGAAATACTGAAACATGCAATAAAACAGCAATATGGGCTGCCTCCGGTTAATAGGTTAGTCCCAAAAGTAATATAAAAGTGGATAATAAAGCCTGTAATAATTCAAAACAGATAATAAAATAGCATGAATGCTTCATAAATTATAGATACGTTGGAGACGTATCGTCCCCCAGCGCGCCGGGTTCGTCCTTGTCCGCCGGCGCCAATTTCGGCCCTAACTGGAAAAATTTGGCCTTCTGGGGCGCGACTGGGCCGATTTTTATAGGCCGATGGTAAAAAAGCCCTTTGGGGGGGACTGTTGGGGCCGAGTGGAGATGCTCTAAGCTGGAGGCCAATGCCCAAACACCCTTGCATAGACTCCACATAGGCCTACCCAACCTGAGCCTTCAAGATGATTACATTGTTTACTACCTTGCCAAGATCGACTACCGGGATAGCGAGCGCGGGGCATGGGTGTTGGATGTTGACTTCAGGAACAACATGATACATGAAGTGACCAAGTATAATGCCATGGCCACTGTCGGTTTGGTCCTTGGCTACGCTGCAAGTAGGATCCCAAAATATCTCAAAGATGCTCAAACTACTTGATTATGCTTTACCGGTGCCTAACTCTGCTATTGATTTCAAAGGTCTTCCACTCCTGTCATGCATTCTTCTCTCCTCCACAAGAAAAGATCACATGCTCTCCTCCGGTCAGCGCCGTCGCCGGTCTGCCCCGTCTTTGATGGCCTTTGGGCCATGGAGATGCGAAGGACCTCGCGCCCCCGCCGGCCCTGGGTGGGAAGGACCCCACTCTCGTTCTTGCTAGGTTTAATGTCTTGGTTGGGGTTGTGCGGTGGCGGCGATGTCCCTCGATAGGAATAGTGTCTCCCATGTTCGATCCCTATCCTGATGGTGTGTCTAGCATCGTCGGAGGGTGTGTGGATGCGTGTCTCCATCGGATTTTGCAGAATACGATCGATGTTGGTCATCGTGGGTCCGTTTGGATCTGGTCTTTGTTTGGGTGTTTACAGGTTTAATCCTTCCGATCTATGACTCTTCAATGCCGATGGTTATTGCTCTGGTGCGTTGATACTGTTGGGTCTTACCACAACGACTTTTCAACTGTCTACTACAACAAGGTCTGCCCAGCTTCACTGATGGAGGGGCGACGACCATTGCGCGCCCTTCAACTTGCTCGGGTGCTTGTAGTCATCACTAGGTAGTCCATAAACTAGTTGTAATTCTTGTTACCTTTGATGCTCTTTTATTGTTATGATTGGTTCTGAATAAATTAGAAGTTTCTCCCGCAAAAAAGAAAGAAAAAAGAGTCCGTTACACAATTGGAAGTTTGCACCCCTAGGTGTTGTTGTTTTGCATGGCAATACGTATCTAATTTATAAATATTATAGTACAAGGCACATAGACATCGATCTCACAAAACTGAAAAGAATAAAGGAGACACCGATCAAACAAAACTGAAAAGAACATAACGCTAGACTATGCACAAAGAAACACCAGCCAAGAAAGAGAAATACAATCAAGACCGAAGAATCCTCCAAGCTTGACAGCAATGCCTATGACCTGCCTCCGCCGCCACCACAACAGACACCAATTGAAGGAAAAAAAATGACAGATCACCTCCTCGCCCGAGCTCAACGCGGTTCCATTGCTGATATACAACTTTATGGACCTCCAAGGTGGCTCACCAAAGACATGGCCATTGCCATTGAACGAATTGGACCAGAGAACACCCTGGACATGCCATCAAACTCCAGATCTGGCACCCCTATATGACTAAGACATCGGAAGAGGAGACCAGACACATGATATACCATATTCTAGATGCCGACGATCCAGACCACAATTTGCATCCGCTTCTCAACTATACCTCCCAAGCTCCACGTCGGCGCTCGAGCAAACGCCAGTGCAATGGCAGAGCCCGAGGACACAAGTCCACCACGAGGCTGCCGCCACCGCCACACCATCCTTTCTTGAATATACTGGTTTCCAAATTCAAACCCAACCATAGGGCGGATCGCCTCATCGGGACAGGATCTGAAGATTCTTTATTCAGCACCGCCATCGCCACCACCGAAGCCATGTCATGGAACAACCCAAAAACCTAAGCTACTAAAGCCGAAAATGATCCACACGCATGGATCCAGTGGCCCCCCTTGTCGCCGATGACCGAGATCGTCGGGGGACGGCAGTGGCAGGCGATATCGCCTTTCTTTCTTCCCCTAGAAGAAATAAAACGATTGAGGAATGTTCGCACACGAACACGCCGCTATGTACCCTCCACGCCGGGGGTGATGCACCGCAGCTCACTTCGAAGGAGACCCATCCAGAAGTGCGGTACGCAAGCAGTCCGGGGGGCGCTTTTGAGGAGCCGAAACACCACACGCGCGGGAGGGACCCCGTCAGGGTGCGCGACGGCTATGGTATGCCTTAGGTCGACCTGACCGCCTCTAGAGCCTCGTGGATTCGCAGCCCTCCATTGTTGAAGAACAACGAAGAATGAGAAGAAAGATACAAGGATGAGGGATAAATGAACACAAAATAGTAGTAGATGTGTTTGTTTGTTGTTAAATCGGCCGCCACCTCTTATCAATATAAGAGGCGTATGGACTTCCCGTACAAGAAAAGGACTACAAATCACGTCCGAATCTTTCCAAAATTAACCAACCTTAGATTTAGGTAAGTCTGGGACAACGGTTTGGTTTTAGACCCCACAGGCCACAAACAACCTTGGATGAAGATGATCCCAAAAGCAAGTTTGACCGTTTCGACGAGATGAACAACTTTTGTGTTGAACCTTTTTTGATTCGAGGTCATCTGGTGGGCTGAAACGCTCGTGCAATATAAGCAATGGGTGGCCCTACCTATCCGACACAATGTTTGATTAGGCGGGCGACTTTTGGCCTGGTGGTAGGGCTGCACTTGAATGTCTCTAAGTTTTACATACAGCCTCAGATTGAGATGATTTTATATCAAATTAACCGTTTCAACGAGATGAAGACAATTCATGTAGAAAGTTTTCTCATTTGAGGCATCCTTGAGGCGTAATCAGCCGAACAGTGCTCTGGATACAAAATCTCAGTATTTCGAACACAAATTCGGCCTTCGAGAAGAAATCGTATGGCGATGACCCAAACATCAAAGATGTTCATGTCGAAAATACGGAAGTTTTTCATGTAGATCACTTCTCCATTTGAGGCCATCTTAATTAAGTTCTTGACCGTGCCAAAATCTAGTGTCAACTCATGCCCCCCTGTTTTTCGGCAAAACTTGTGTGCCGAAAAATAAATTGCACGGAGTTTGTTCTAAGGACGATGTCAACACTCCATTGGCCATTTGTATGTACTTAGGGCGATAATTATATATCGGCCATTTCCCATTGCTTACTTGAACTTTGTTGATGCGAACTTGGGTGGAATTTCCTCAACTCATTGTTTAGTTCTCGAGCACTCCAAAAGAATACATCAATAGTACGGAAATAAAATTTCAAATACCAATGTGTATCACAAAGTCTTTCGCCGAACCATCTTTTCCACCCTGTTGCTAGGATCTTACAGATAATCAATAATGAGCTTTCTTTTGCCTGTATAAAAATTGCATTAGTGACCGAAGCAATAAGCTCCAATTCGCCCTTACCTACGTTGGCGAGAATAAGCATCGACTATTGATAGATATATGCAATACACCATGATCAACATAGTAGTTGGATGCTTGCTGTGTGAACTCATTTTGTCTTCAATTGTCATGTCTAGATATATGAGCAGTATTAAAGTAACCCAAGGTAAATTTTACATCTAGACATACATCAAAATAAATTATAAGTGATTCGTCAAAACATTGATAACCCTTGAATATTTGTTGCACTTCTCATAACGAATCACCGAACGCGTCAATGTGTAGGCGGTTGCCGCTGGATGAACAAGACCCCGTGGTAGTAGGTGGTTGCCGCTGGATGAACAGGACCCCAAGGAGGCCGCCACATGATAATCCCCAAGTGCAGGGAATCATCGTAGCAATTTCCAAAGGTGGAAGTGATAAGTATGGAGTGTCGAACCCACAAGGAGCTAAATTTAAGATCAATATTCTCTCAAGTCCTATCTGCCACTGATACGACTCTACGTATATCGAATGTTTGCTTCCAACTAGAAACGACAAATAAAACTATGTTGTGGGTATGAAGAGGTTAACTTTGCATGGTTTCAGAGAGCTAAAATATAAAAGTAGGTGCTGTTATCATAAAGTTAGAATATATTACTAAATATTATAATAGCGAGTGTGGAATAATAATGGGTCGGTGTGCGGAATTATCCTAGGCAATTGTTAACAAGATCGGTAGTCGTCATTGCAATTTCATATGAGGGAGAGGCATAAGCTAACATACTTTCTCTTCTTGGATCATATGCACTCATGATTCGAACTCTAGTAAGCATCCACAACTACTAAAGATCATTAAGGTAAAACCCAACCATAGCATTAACATATCAAGTCCCCTTTATCCCATACGCAACAACCCCCTTACTCGGGTTTAAGCTTCTGTCACTCTAGCAACCCACTATAAGCGAATCATGAACGTATTGCAACACCCTACAGCGGGAATCCCTCACGTGTGCGCGGCACGGAAGGCACAATATGACAACACCAAAATAAAACATACAACTCATACCAATCTAGATCATCAATCAGCCCAAAGACAAAGGATATCTACTCAAAACATCATAGGATGGCAACACATCATTGGATCATAATATGTGACATAAAGCACCATGTTCAAGTAGGGATTACAGTGTGGTGGGGGAGAGTGGACCACGTAAAAGAGATGAGGATGGTGATGTTGATGAAGACGATCACCGCGGCGATGATTTCCCTCCCGATGGCACTCCGGCGCCACTGAGAGAGAGGAGGAGAGGTTCTCCCCCTTGTGCTTCCTCCTCCATGGCCTCCCCCTAGATGGGGAGAGGTTCTCGCTCTGGTCGTTGGCCTTCATGGCGATGATGGCCCCTCCGAGATCGTCCCCCATGGCCTCCGGTGATGATGGCCCCCTCCGGCAGGGTGCCATAGAGGTCCTAGATTGATTTCTCGTGGATACAGAGGCTTGCGGCGGCGGAACTTCCAGTCTCTCCTCTGTTCTGAGGTTTTTAGGATTTATAGGCGGGGTTGGTGTCGATTTCACGTCAAGGGGGTCCACGGGGAGTCCACGAGGTAGGGGGCGCACCCTAGGGCGGCGCCCTCCACCCTCGTGGTGGCCTCGGGACTCCCCTCCAGTAGATTTTTGTTCCAGTATTTTTTATATTTTCCAAACATATTCTCCGTTGATTTTTGGCACATTCCGAGAACTTTTATTTCTGCAAAAAAACAACACCACAGTAGTTTTGCTGAAAACAGCGTCGGTCCGAGTTAGTTCTAATCAAATCATACCAAAATCATGTAAAAATATTATAAACATAGCATGAATACTTCATAAATTATAGATACATTGGAGACGTATCAGCATCCCCAAGCTTAATTCCCGCTCGTCCTCGAGTAGATAAATGATAAAAGAAATAATTGATGAAGTGTGAATGCTAGCGAGTGCATAAGTTTGATCAATGATAGTTTCAACCACTCTTTCTAGCATCATTATATATCATAACAGTAGCTCAACTCATAAAACTTCTCATTTTTAGGTAACAAGCTATTCACATGTTAAAGTATAGATCATAAACTTTCTTGAAAACTAACAAACTATGTTCTCAGTCATCAAACAATTGCAATTCATCTTATTTTCAGGAAGGGTCTATGTAAGAGCTTTGATTTAGCAAACTCCACATACTCAACTATCATTTAATCTTTCACAATTGCTAACACCCATGTGATATTTTATGGATTCAAAGTTTTAATCAGACACAGAGAAAGATAGGGGCTTATAGTTTCGCCTCCCAACCTTTTACCTCAAGGATAATGTCAACACTAATACTTTATGAAAACCTACACCCAAGTGGATATATATATATATATATATATATATATATATATATATATATATATACGGATTGCTCCAACACAAAGTGCTTGCCAAAGGAAAAAGTGTAAAAAGGAAAGGTGGAAATCACCATGACTCTTGTATAAGGGTAGAAGATAAAAGTAAAAGATAGGCCCTTCGCAGAGGGAAGCTGAGGTTGTCATCCGCTTTTATGGTTGGATGCACAAAATCTTAATGCAAAAGAACGTCACTTTATATTGTCGCTTGTGATAAAGACCTTTATTATGTAGTCTGTCGCTTTTATGTCTTCCCTATCACAAGTTCATATAAAGCTTATTTTCTTCACACTAATAGATCATACATATTTAAGGAGCAATTTTTATTGCTTGCACCGATGACAACTTATTTGAAGGATCTTACTCAATCCATAGGTAGGTATGGTGTACTCTCATGGCAAAACTGGGTTTAAGGGGTGTTTGGAAGCACAAGTAGTATCTCTACTTGGTGCAAAGAATTTGGCTAGCATGAGAGAGAAAGGCAAGCTCATCATGTTGGATGATCCAAGACAATATATCGTCTATTCAGATATAGGAAAACATAACCCATTAAGTTGTCTTCCTTGTCCAACATCAACTTTTTAGCATGTCATATTTTAATGAGTGCTCACCATTACAAATGATGTCCAAGATAGTTTACTTATATGTGAAATCTCTCTCTTCCTTCAATATTTTTTCATGAATTGTTCAAGTGATCAATACTGCATTTGCTAACTTTCAATAAATTTACCACCTATAATTATTATGTGTGAAGTCATTACTCCCCATGGTATAAGCATATGATATATATATATATATATATATATATATATATATATATATATATATATATTCAGATTTATGATATTCAATTCATTCAACCATTTACTCATAGGATATAGGTGAAGCACGCGAGTAAATGACAAACTACTCGAAAAAGATATAAGTGAAGAACACTGAGTAGTCAAATAATTAACTAGCCATGGGAGGACTCTCTCTCATTCAAGATTTCAGATCCAATGAGTTTATTCAAACAACAAGTAAAATGAAAATACGCTCCAAGAAAAACACATATCTTGTGGCGAATAAAAATATAGCTCCGAGTAAGGTATACCGATGGTTTTGAAGACGAAAGAGGGGATGCTTTCCAGGGCATCCCCAAGCTTAGGCGCTTGAGTCTTCCTTGAATATTACCTTGGGGTGCCTTGGGCATCCCCAAGCTTAGGGTCTTTCCACTCCTTATTCTCCTCATATCGATATCTCACTCAAAACTTGAAAACTTGAATCACACAAAACTTAACGGAACTTCGTGAGATGGGTTAGTATGATAAAGACTAAATCATTCACTTTGGTACTGTCAAAGACAAGATTAATAATTGTTCTCACACAATGCCTACTGTACCCTATCATTTTTACAATTTATATTGAGCAATATAAGCCATAGAAACTAGAAAACAAGCGAACTATGCATTGAAAAGAGAATCTGCCAGAAACAGAACAGTCTCTAATGATCTGAACAGCAACCATACTTCTGCCACTCCAAAAATCCATCCAAATTAGGAAAACATGAGCAATTTGTGTACCATGCGGACATGACCCTACAGGTTCGGGAACCATGCGGACATGACCGAGATGCTTCTCCGGCCAATAACCAATAGCGGGATCTGGATACCCATATTGGCTCCCACATGTTCCACGATGATCTCATCGGATGAACCACGATGTCGGGGATTCAACCAATCTATATAATTCCCTTTGTCCATCGGTATGTTACTTTCCCGAGATTCGATCGTCGATATCCCTATACGTTGTTCAATCTCATTACCGACAAGTCTCTTTACTCATTCCGTAATGCATGATCCCGTGGCTAACTCATTAGTCACATTGAGCTCATTATGATGATGCATTACCGAGTGGGCCCAGAGATACCTCTCCGTCATATGGAGTGACAAATCCCAGTCTCGATTCGTGCCAACCCAACAGACACTTTCGGAGATACCTGTAGTGCACCTTTATAGCCACCCAGTTACGTTGTGACTTTTGATACACCCAAAGCATTCCTACGGTATCCGGGAGTTGTACAATCTCATGGTCTAAGGAAATGATACTTGACATTAGAAAAGCTCTAGCAAATGAACTACGCAATCTTGTGCTATGCTTAGGATTGGGTCTTGTCCATCACATTATTCTCCTAATGATGTGATCCCGTTATCAACGACATCCAATTTCCATGTTCTGGAAACCATACCCATCTATTGATCAACTAGCTAGTCAACTAGAGGCTCACTAGGGACATGTTGTAGTCTATGCATTCACACACGTATTACGGTTTCCGGTTAATACAATTATAGCATGAACAATAGACAATTATCATGAACAAGGAAATATAATAATAACTATTTTATTATTGCCTCTAGGGCATATTTCAAACACGGCGCCCCCCTTTTCTTCTCCCGCTCTCTCTCCTTCCCCTCCCCCCCTCCGGTAAAAGGAAGGGGGGGGGGAATCCTACTAGGACCCCAAGTAGGACTCCTCCTACTTGGGGCGCGCCTAGGGACGGCCTCCTCTCCCTCCCTCCCTCCTTTATATGGGGGGGGAGGCTAGAACACACATCAATTGTTCCAAGTCGCGTGCGGCGTCCCCCTCCATAGTTTACGCCTCTGGTCATATTCACGTAGTGCTTAGGTGAAGCCCTGCGCGTATAACTTCACCATCACCATCACCATGCCGTCATGCTGACGTAACTCTCCCTCGACACTTTACTGGATCAAGAGTTCGAGGGATGTCATCGAGCGGAATGTGTGCAGAACTCGGAGGTGCCGTACGTTCGGTGCTTGATCGGTTGGATCGAGAAGACGTTCGACTACATCAACCGTGTTAAGCTAACACTTCCGCTTTCGGTCTAGGAGGATACATGGACACACTCTCACCCTCTCATTGCTATGCATATCCTAGATAGATCTTTCGTGATCATAGATTTTTTTGAAATTACATGCTACGTTTCCCAACAGTGGTATCAGAGCCAGGTTTAAGCATAGATGATATACACGAGTAGAACATAAAGAGTTGTGGGCGGTGATAGTCATACTACTTACCACCAACATCTTATTATGATTCGGCGGTATTGTTGGATGAAGCGGCCCAGACCAACCTTACATGACCACATTCATGAGACTAGTTCCACCGGCAGACATGCAACTAGTTTTGCATAAAGGTGGTTGGCGGGTGTCTGTTTCTCCAACTTTAGTCGAATCAAATTTTACTACGGCCGGTCCTTGTTGAAGATTAAAATAGCAAACTTGATGAAACACTGTTGTGGTTTTGATGCGTAGGTAAGAACGGTTCTTATTAGAAGCCTATAGTAGCCACATAAAAACTTGCAACAACAAAGTAGAGGACGTCTAACTTGTTTTTGCAGGGCATGTTGTGATGTGATATGGTCAAGACATGATGTGATATAAGTTGTTGTATGAGATGATCATGTTTTGTAAAAGTTATCGGCAACTGGCAGGAGCCTTATGGTTGTCGCTTTATTGTATGAAATGCAAACGCCATGTAATTGCTTTACTTTATCACTATGCATTAGCAATAGTTGTAGAAGCAATAGTTGGCGAGACGACCACAACACTACAATGAAGATCAAGGTGTCAAGCTGGTGACGATGGAGATCATGATGGTGCCTTGGAGATGGAGATCAAAGGCACAAGATGATGATGGCCATATCATGTCACATATTTTGATTGCATGTGATGTTTATCTTTTATGCATCTTATTTTGCTTAGTACGGCGGTATCATTATAAGATGATCCCTTACTAAAATTTCAAGGTATAAGTGTTCTCCCTGAGTATGCACCATTGCGACAGTTTGTCGTGCCGAGACACCACGTGATGATCGGGTGTGATAAGCTCTACATTCACATACAACGGGTGCAAGACAATTTTGCACATGCGGAATACTCAGGTTAAACTTGACGAGCCTAGCATGTACAGACATGGCCTCGGAACATTGGAGACCGAAAGGTCGAGACAATTTTGCACATGCGGAATACTCAGGTTAAACTTGACGATCCTAGCATGTACAGACATGGCCTCGAAACATTGGAGACCGAAAGGTCGAGAATGAATCATGTAGTAGATATGATCAACAAAGAGATGTTCACCATTGAAAACTACTCCATCTCACGTGATGATCGGACATGGTTTAGTTGATTTGGATCACGTGATCATTTAGATGACTCGAGGGATGTCTATGTAAGTGGGAGTTCTTAAGTAATTTGATTAATTGAACTTTAATTTATCATGAACTAGTCCTGATGGTATTTGCAATCTGTGTTGTAGATAGCTCGCGTTGTAGCTCCCCTATGTTTTTGATATGTTCGTAGATAAAAATAAGTTGAAAGATGATAGTAGCAATGATGCAGACTAGGTCTATGATCTGAGGATTATCCTCATTGCTACACAAAAGAATTATGTCCTTGATGCACTGCTAGGCGACAGACCGATTGCAGGAGCAGATGTAGACGTTATGAAAGTTTGACAAGCTCGATATGATGACTACTTGATAGTTTAGTGCGCCATGCTTTACGGCTTAGAACCGGGACTTCAAAAACATTTTGAATGCCACAAAGCATATGAGATGTTCCAAGAGCTGAAATTGGTATTTTAGACTCATGCCCGTGTCGAGAGGTATGAGACCTCTGACAAGTACATTGCCTACAAGATGGAGGAGAATAGCTTTGTCATTGAGCATGTACTCAAAATGTCTAAGTACTACAATCGCTTGAATCAGGTGGGAGTTAATCTTCCAAATAAGATAGTGATTGATAGAGTTCTCTAGTCACCATCACCAAGCTACTAGAACTTCATGATGAACTATAATATGTAAGGGATGACGAAAATGATTCCCGAGCTCTTCGTGATGCATAAATCAGCAAAGGTAGAAATCAAGAAATAGCATCAAGTGTTGATGGTTGACAAGACCACTAGTCTCAAGTAAAAGGGCAAAGGGAAAAAAAGGAAACTTCAAGAAGAATGGCAAGCAAGTTGCCACCCCTGTGAAGAAGCCCAAAATTGGACCTAAGCTGAAACTGAGTGCTTTCACTGCAAAGGGAATGGTCACTAGAAACGGAACTACCCCAAATACTTGGCGGATAAGAAGGATGGCAAAGTGAACAAAATTATATTTGATATAAATGTTATTGATGCGTACTTCACTAGTGTTCATAGTAACCCCTGGGTATTTGATACCGGTTCATTTGCTAAGATTAGTAACTCAAAATAGGAGTTACAAAATGAACAGAGACTAGTTAAGGGCGAGGTGACGATGTATGTTGGAAGTGATTCCAAGGTTGATAAGATCACCATCGCACACTCCCTCTACCTTCGGGATTAGTGTTGGACCTAAATAAATGTTATTTGGTGTTAGCGTTGAGCATGAATATGATTCGATCATGTTTATTGCAATATGGTTATTCATTTAAATCATAGAATATTTGTTGTTCTGTTTACATGAATAAAACCTTCTATGGTCCTACACTCAAGGGAAATGGTTTATTGAATCTCGATCGTGATTATACACATATTCATAATATTGATGCCAAAAGGTGCAAAGTTGATAATGATAGTGCAACATATTTGTGGCACTGCCGTTTTGGTCATATTGGTGTAAAACGCATGAAAAATCTCCATACGGATGGATTTTTGGAATCACTTTATTATGAATCATTTGATGCTTGTGAACCATGCCTCATGGGCAAGATGACTAAAACTCCGTTCTCTGGAACAATGCAGCAGGTAACTGACTTATTGGAAATAATACATATTGATGTATGCGGTCTAATGAGTGTTGAGGCTCGCGGCGGGTATCGTTATTTTCTGACCTTCATAGATGATTTGAGCAGATATGGGTATGTCTACTTAATGAAACACAAATCTGAAACATTTGAAAAGTTCAAAGAATTTCAGAGTGAAGTGGAGAATCATCATAACAAGAAAATAAAGTTTCTGCGATTTGATTATGGAGGCAAATATTTTAGTTACGAGTTTGGCCTTCATTTAAAACAATGTGGAATAGTTTCACAACTCACGCCACCTGGAACACCAAAGCATAATGGTGTGTCCGAACGTCGTAACCGTACTTTATTAGATATGGTGCGATCTATGATGTCTCTTACCGATTTACCACTATCGTTTTGGGGTTATACATTAGAGACAGCTGCATTCACTTTAAATAGGCACCGTCTAAATCTGTTCAGACGACACCGTATGAACTGTGGTTTGGCAAGACACCTAAGCTATCATTTCTTAAAGTTTGGGGTTGCGATGCTTATGTGAAAAAGAGACTGTTGGGTACACCTTCTATCACATATCCGAAGGCAAGATCTTTGTTGCTAAGAATGGATACTTTCTAGAGAAGGAGTTTCTCTCGAAAGAAGTGAGTGGGAGGAAAGTAGAACTTGATGAGGTAATTGTACCTTCACTCGAATTGGAAAGTAGTTCATCACAGAAAGCAGTTCCCATGATGCCTACACCAATTAGTGAGGAAGCTAATGTTGATGATCATGAAACTTCAGATCAAGTTAATACCAAACCTCATAGGTCAACCAGAGTACATTCTGCACCATAGTGGTACAGTAATCCTGTTCTGGAAGTCATGTTACTAGACCATGACAAACCTTGAACTACAAGGAAGCGATGATGAGCCCAGATTCCACAAAATAGCTTGAGGCCATGAAATCTAAGATAAGATCCATGTATGAGAACAAAGTATGGACTTTGGTTGACTTGCCCGATGATCGGCAAGCCATAGAGAATAAATGTATCTTCAAGAAGAAGACTGACATTGATGGTAATGTTACTGTCTACAAAGCTCGACTTGTTGCGAAAGGTTTTCGACAAGTTCAAGGAGTTGACTACGATGAGACTTTCTCACCCGTTGTCGGTGTCAAAACCGGCGGATCTCGTGTAGGGGGTCCCGAACTGTGCGTCTAAGGCTAATGGTAACAGGAGGCGGGGGACACAATGTTTACCTAGGTTCGGCCCTCTCGATGGAGGTAATACCCTACTTCCTTCTTGATTGATCTTGATGATATGAGTATTACAAGAGTTGATCTACCACGAGATTGTAGAGGCTAAACCCTAGAAGCTAGCCTATGGTTATGATTGTTGTCGTCCTACGGACTAAACACCTCCGGTTTATATAGACACCGGAGGGGGCTAGGGTTACAAAGAGTCGGTTACAAAGAAAGGAATATTCACATCCGAATCGCCAAGCTTGCCTTCCATGCAAAGGAGAGTCCCATCCGGACACGGAACAAAGTCTTCTATCTTGTATCTTCATAGCCCAACAGTCCGGCATACGCATATAGTCCGGCTGTCCGAGGACTCCTTAATCCAGGACTCCCTCAGTAGCCCCTAAACTAGGCTTCAATGACGATGAGTCTGGCGCACAGATTGTCTTCGGCATTGCAAGGCGGGTTCCTTGTCCGAATACTCCAAAGTAGATCTTGAACAAAAGAATCATGTCCGGCTCTACAAAACAAATTCCATATACCATCGTGAAGAGCATAATGTTTTCACGAGTCAAATCCGCTGACAACTATTACAACACGACATTATGTCCTCATCCAGCCATTAATTCGAATCATTTTTCCGGCCTGCTGCTTCATGCTTCGCGAGGTGGTTTTATTGGCATGTCTTGTCAAAGCGAAGATCGTGTCCCCTTATTACGGGATTCTTATCAACACAGGCGTGGGTAACCCAACCGTCCCGTTGGTATGATTTCTTGGGAATAGGCATGTTTTAAGGCCACATAGCGGACATTTGATATTCGTCATCTTTATAAGGAGGCCGAGACCCGCCTTTCCCCTCTACGTTACTCCCTCCTCCTCTCACCTCGAGCTCCAACACCCAAGGCTTAACCAGTCACTTCGAACCTTGGGCCATGTTCGGATCCAGTTTTCAGGGCCGATGGACGGCCTCCTCTATCACTGAGTAGGATATCACGAAGCTCAGGGAGGCGTGGTATTTGACCGCGGAAATCCTTCACAGGCTTCCTGCACCAGGGCAGGTTATCCCTACTCCAAGGCCTAATGAGAGGGTCGTATTTCTCCCCCACTTCCTTCGAGGGCTAGGTTTCTCCCTCAATCCTTTCGTTCGAGGGCTCATGTTTTACTGCGGACTAGATTTCCATGATCTAGCTCCGGACTCACTCCTTCACATCTCATCATTTATTATCGTATGTGAGGCTTTCCTCCATATCCCTCCACACTTTGTCTTGTGGCTCAAGACCTTGGATGTAAGGCCGAGGATAATAGACAGGAGACACGCAGAGTGCAGAGGTGCTCTGATAAGCAAATCAGCCGGTGTCGTCTGGCCAAAGGGTTCCTTCACCGCAACTTCCGGCCTATGGCAACAGGAGTGGTTTTATATCACGGAGCCTCGTGGTACCAAGTGGGTGGCTTCACCCGCCTTCTGATCCGGCCCTCCGCAACAACTTGCATCGTGGATCAACAAGGGGCTGGAATGGGGATCGCTAGATGAAGCTCAAATGCTGCGAAGCCGCATTCGAGACCTTATTAAGAAGGGCATCGACCTTGTCAAGGTAATTCAAGTTATGCTAGTCCATCGGGTCCTGCCGTGCCAGCGCCGGCCTCTCCGTATGTGGGAATCCAATCCGGAAGGACCGCAAACTATTCAGTGCTTCTTCGGCACAACGCTCGAAGGGATGTATGAATTAGTCTTCGGGTCACGGAAAAGGTGTCCGGACACCACAGAGGATGCAGGCCTCGACTTCAACCATCCGAATTCCCCGTTAAGTATTCAATTTCCGAACACGTTTTTAGTTTAAGCTTCCCATAACAAAATTGAGGAAACCATACTCCGCCAGGGTTGGGTAAGGAAGGCGGAGAGGATCAGGAGTTCGGCCCCTCTTCCCGAAAACCCAGCGGACCCGGTGTTGACCAGGATGCTGGCTCCGACACCCTATCAAGTGCCGTTGAGGGAAGAAAAGGAGAGGAGTGGAGAGGCCCAAAGCGGCCATCATTCCGGAGGTGCGTCACGCACCATATCCAGGGAAATCGGAACCCCCATGTCGGAGAGTTAACGGGGAGGAGAATCCAACATTCCTTCCCCCTACAAGAAGAAAAGAGCCACTCCCGAAGACCTGAAGGCAGAGGCTTCCAAGCGAGGGAAGAAATCCCCATCAGGGGGCCCGAATTCTAGAGGCGATATTGTCGCACAGTGCCCACAAGGGGGCCAGCCTTTAGCCGAATCGTAAGTGAACAAAGGTATTTAATAAGCATACCCCGTTCTTTTCCCGTTTTTGAGGGTAATATTTTGAAATGTATGTTTTGCAGTTCGGCCCATAGCCTCCCTCAACAATCTTCGTCCAAGGGGGATCTTCTTCTAGAGATGATGGAGAGCGAAACACCGCCTCATACTTCCTCACCCCATAAGGCGGACGATCCCGAGGTGTCGTCCCGGAGGACTTCTCCCGACCCGCAAAGGAGCGCCCCGCCAGAAGATGACTCTTCGGCCGCCCGAGGTCCGGGGTGTTCGGCTCCTAGAGAGACCAACAACACAAGTCCCAGACCATCTGATATACAGCTGGACATATGGACGGGGCTTCTGTGGCAAGCGCATATTTCAGAGGAACATCGTACCTTAATGGGTACAGTGATTGAGAGAATTTCGTCCACAAAAAGAGGATTGGATGAAGCTTTTACGAGCCTGCTAAGAGGCTTTGAGGTACATAATGTAGCCTCTTGTTTTGTACCGTAAATGCAATGTGCACTGTATATAGATAGTAGCCTCTGAGACTCTGGTTGCCCACCAAGTAGTGACGATCAGAGTATCAAAAGATAAATATGCTCAGGTAATAATTGTGCTAATTTGTATACAGGCGGCTACGGCCCCGGCCCATGCCCGGGCTGCCCAATTTGCCAAACTAAAGCGGCAACTTGATGTGGCGGATGATGACATCACGCTCGTGAACAAGCGGCTTGATGAGGCGCAAGGTATGTATTTTGGGCGGTCAGTGAGTATAAATTAGAGCATGACGCTGGAATTTATAGTATGCTTGACTGCAGATGGTGCTGCCGCCGTGGAGACCCTTCGGGCTGAGCTTGCCCGGGCCAAGGAGCAAGCCAGGATAAGCAACGCAGCTGCCGAGAAGGCAGTTGGTGAATTAAAAGCCGAACAGGCTGCTCATCGCCTGAGTGAGGAGAAAATATCCAACATGGCGCTTGAGCTGAGTGATGCCGCTAGCAAATATGCGCTTCTCGAGAAAGAGTCCAAAGAAAAAGTGGCTGACCTTGAGAAGGCCTTACAAGCGGCAAAGGAAACCCGGTCAGAGGCCAGAGCGGCACGGGAGGAGATCCGCAAGACGGGGAGATCGCGGCTGGGAAGCCCTTTCTATTACGAACTAAGTTTATTACGAACTAAGTTCGGTGATCCGAAGTATTCCCCACTTGATCAAATGTGGAGTTCCCCGGATGCATATTTGGACTTATTGAAGAGTGCTTCTGATGCGACACAATTTTTCCAGGCCCAAGAAGGCCATGAAGCGGAACGGCTTTTCTGGTCGCAGTTTAGCATGTCAAGGCGTCTGCTGCTGTTGAATGAGCAGATGGCCGAATGGGCCGAGCTCCACAGGATATCCGGACTTGCCATGAAGGCTGTCGTGGACCGGCTATGGCCTGGGGGAGCAACTGCGAACAATTATTTTGGTTTAGCGCAGCAACTTGTTTGTGCGGTGTCGCATATCGACGCTATGAAGCGATCAACGTGCATAGAAGGTGCACGGATGGCCCTTGCCCGCGTGAAGATGTATTGGGCGAAGATGAAGGCTGCTGATATTGCAACGGGGGGTCCGCCCGGGGGTAAGGACATGCAAGATCAATATTTTGAAGAAGTATTAGAGGGTGCCCGCTTGATAGAGGGTCAGTGCTCGAAGAATGTTATGTTCGAGTAACATGTATCCGAATTGCAAAAACAATGCTTATGATGAAGGTTGTGTTTATACTTTTGCTCGTAAAGTATCTTAGGACCTCCTGTGCGGCCGTTTATGTATATATGTATGTAACCTGAAAGTTTGCAATCGTCGGCTTCAGCCCCTTCGCGTATAACACGGGGGTGTTCGGAAAAGCACTTGATCACACTTGACCCAACGTCTTGGTCCGTTTAAGGAGGTGTTAGTGCGTCCAACTAGGCAATCAAACTATAGAGCTTTAACACTTTCACTTAGCCATAGGAGTTTGATGATGGGGCTACTATATAGCCCCTGGTATGTCCGTGTTTATCCGAATACGATGCATTTACATACATGACTAGGAAACCGGTCCTTCATTAATGCGGAGGAATCGCGAAGATTCCGCTGAGTCATTGAGTGGTTGACCGACTCTCGCCTTATCATGATAGTCAGTTTTCGGCTTTCTCTACTGAGGTGCTCATCCGGATGAACCAGGGCACAATCGCAGTAGTTCTCCCTTGGCCACCTTAGCCGATAGAACGGAACGTAAGGTAGCAAGCACATGATCTGGGCAAACCCAACTATTGACCCAAGACATGATTTGGAGCTGATGCATATAAGGCCAAAACTCGCGATGCCGAACACTCCCGAAGGTATTCGGACTTTTCAATATATACCGGGCTGGGTACAGCCCCCGGTAATGAACCGTAATTTCAAGGCACGTGCTATGACCCAGCGTGAGGAGAGAGCGCCTGTGGTGAGAATATAGTTCTCAAAGCACATTGCTTGGCTGCTTCTATCACATCCATTTTAGTACGGCGAATTGTAAGTTCGCAAGTGCTGCCCATATCCAGGGCGTTTTATATGCCAACATGGTATGTAACAACAAGAGATAAAAATAAGAAAAAAGGTTTACACGAGGTCTTAATCTAAACAAAAACCTTGAAACGGGGCCCTACTGCACGTCTGCACCTTTCTCTCCGTTGTGCGGTGTCCTTGAAGGGTATATCATGATGGCTTATCTGTAAAAAATAAAGAGCCAGGTGAAAAAATCTGGTACGACCGTGGGTATAATTTGTTGGCTTTGATGAACCGTGAATTGTAGCTTCTTGAGTCCGAATAGGGTCGAGCCGAACTATGGACTTATTACGTGCAGGGTGCCCCAAGCGCTAACCAAGGAATTTTGAGTGTATACTTATGTATACTGGAAAATATGTACAGTCTTCTTATGGGGCGATCTATGGGGGCAGGGCTGCTAAACAAGCGCAGGTTTATCTGAGCTTTTACTCATAGGTGTACGACGTATACGTTTGGCTGTGTCCGCGGTCTTGAGGACCGATGAGTTGTTCGGTTTAAAAAGGCCGCTTCAAGCTTCGGTTACTAGAGCCACCGCGTATTCTTCTGTACGAAGAGAGCACTCTATACTTCCGCTCACCATGATAACGCCACGCGGCCTGGGCATCTTGAGCTTATGATAAGCGTAGTGCAGGACTGCACTGAAACGGGCGAAGGCCATACGTCCGAGTAGTGCATGATAGCCACTTTGGAACGGAACAATGTCAAAGATTAGCTCCTTGCTTTGAAAGTTGTCGAGAGAGCCGAACACGACGTCTAGTGTTAGGGTGCCCGTGCAGCGGGCCTCTACGCCTGTTATTACTCCTTTGAAGGTAGTGCTGGTTTGCTTGATTCTTGACGGGTCTATCCCCATCTTGCGGACAGTGTCCTGATATATCAGATTGAGGCTACTGCCACCGTCCATGAGGACTCGGGTCAGGTGGTATCCGTCGATTATTGGGTCGAGCACTAAGGCAGCCGAGCCCCCGTGACGGATACTAGTCGGATGATCCCTGCGATCGAAAGTGATCGGACAGGCCGACCATGGGTTGAATTTGGGGGCGATAGGCTCTATAGCATATATGTCTCGGAGTGCGCGTTTGCGCTCCCTCTTTGGGATATGAGTGACATAAATCATATTCACTGTTTTGACCTCTGGTGGAAATTTCTTTTGTCCCCCCGTATTCGGCTGGCGAGATTCATCCTCGTCTTTGCTTTGCGTTCCCTTCCCCTTGTGTTCGGCATTGAGCTTGCCGGCCTACTTGAAGACCCAACACTCTTTGTTGGTATGATTAGCTGGTTTGTTGGGGGTGCCATGAATTTGGCAGGACCTTTCGAGGATTTTATCTAGGCTAGACGGACCATCTCTGCTGCCTTTAAGTGACTTTTTCCGTTGACCGAGTCTGGAGCCCCTGAATCCGGCGTTTACCGCCGTATTGTCCGGGCTTTCTCCGTTGTTCCGACGTTTGTTTTTATTTTGTCGTGGCTTTACATTGCCATCCCTGACTTCAGAAGTGCGAGGGTTGCTGGTGCTGCTACGTGCCAACCAGCTGTCCTCTCCCGTGCAAAAGCGGGTCATTAGTGTGGTTAAGGCTGCCATTGTCCTTGGTTTTCCTGGCCTAGGTGTCTGGCCAGCCATTCGTCCCGAACACTGTGTTTGAAAGCTGCTAAGGCTTCAGCGTCTGGATAATCGATGATTTGGTTCTTCTTAGTGAGAAACCGGTTCCAAAGCTTACGGGCTGACTCTCCGGGTTGTTAAGTTATGTGACTTAGATCGTCTGCATCCAGAGGTCGGACATATGTCCCTTGGAAATTGGCCCTGAAAGCATCCTCAAGTTCTTCCCAGCTTCCAATGGAATTTTCGGGGAGGCTTTTCAGCAGGTGCCGAGCTGGGCCTTTTAGCTTGAGGGGTAGGTATTTGATGGCATGGAGATCGTCTCCGTGAGCCATGTGGATCTGAAGAATAAAGTCTTCTATCCAGACCGCAGGGTCTCTCGTTCCATCGTATGCCTTGATATTCACGGGTTTAAACCCTTCATGAAATTCATGATCCAGCACCTCATCGGTGAAGCACAAGGGGTGTGCAGCACCCCTGTATTTGGCTGTGTCGCGGCACGGGCCCAACGGTTGCGGTGTTCGGTGTTGGTTCCAAACTGGTAAGTTACCTGCATATTTGATTTGATTGCCCTGATCCTGTGCGGGAACGCATTCCCTGGATCCATAAATGGACCTGGTTCTGCCAGCTCTTTTGTCCAGGTCTTCACGTAAATCATGTTTCTGGTTCTGGGTTGCGACCTCCTTTCCTTTATGGGTAAGGGGTGCGGTTTTGTGTGCGGCGTTGTTGACCGCTCTGTCTCGATTACGAGGTGGTCAGCCTGGTTGATCGACCATATTGTTATTCGGTGGTATGGGTGCAATTGCATCGTCGTCGAATTCGGGCAGCAGTTTGCATTTGGGGTAGCTATTTGTTTGGCAATTACCGCCATATTTTTCCTTAGTGTCAAGCACTTCGTTCCATTTATTATTGAGCCTGTCCTGTGTGGCTTTAAGTCATTGCTTCTGCTTCTTCAAGCTCCTTGCGGTGGCGATAAGTCTCTCGTGGAGGTGCTCTTGTTCCAATTGTTCTTCTGGGACGATGAATGCACCGTCATCCCGATTGCTCTCTTCTTTGGAGACAGGTTGATAATTGGAGTCTTCGGCATCACTGTGATCGGACAGGGCCCGCGGACTGTGTTCGCCATCACCTTGCTCGTCCAGCTCCATTGTTGGGTCCGCGACTTCTTTATTGTCTTTGGCGTCGTCCGGGGTGTTATTCCCTCTTATGCTGGTATCGTTGTTTTTATCATGGCGTTGTTTCGAGCGGCGCCGCTGACATTGGCGCTTTGGCTGCTTTCCAGGAGTTTTATCATCAACTGGGTCCTCTCTGTCATCGTCGTTGTCTTCCTTGGGTGTATCCACCATGTATATATCGTATGAGGAGGTGGTTGTCCAGCGCCCTGTAGGCGGTGGTTCCTGTTCTTCTCCGGCATCGTCGTCCATACCGGCGATGTCTTCGGAGTCAAAATCAAGCATGTCAGTCAAATCATTGACAGTGCTATCAAGTGGGTGATGGGTGGGTAACGAAGTTCTTCGTCGTCCGCTTCCCACTCAAGCCGGACATAATTCGACCAAGGATCTCCTGACAAGGAGAGAGACTTTAATGAGTTTAGCACATCACCTAAGGGCGAGTGCTGAAAGATGTCCGCGGAGCTGAACTCTAAGATCGGCGCCCGGTCAGATTCGATGGGTGCGGATACACGCGGCTCGGAGCCTATGTCCGGAGATGAGTCCGAGGTTCCGATGACACAGGCCTCATTGGAGGTCAGATCTGTGTTCGGCTCTAGCGTCGTTGAGTCCGCAACTTCCATGGAGAGGTTGAGCCTCCCATCCTCGGATGGTGCGCTCTACTCTGGATTAGGGCCAGTGCGGTTACAGGCGCAATCTCCTGCACATAGTCCGATGATAGATTTAGGTCATGTTCATCGTGGCGGCGGGGCGCGGCTGTCATAGGCTCGAATCCGTCGAAGATCAAGTCTCCGCGGATGTCGGTGTTGTAGTTCAAGTTTCCAAACCTGACCTGATGGCCAGGGGCGTAGCTGTCGATCTGCTCCAGATGGCCAAGCGAGTTGGCCCACAGTGCGAAGCCGCCAAATATGAAGATCTGTCCGGGGAGAAAAACTCCACCCTGGACGGCGTTGTTGTAGATGATTGAAGGAGCCATCAAGCCTTATGGTGGCGACACAGTGGAACTCTCAGTGAAAGCACCAATGTCGGTGTCAAAACCGGCGGATCTCGGGTAGGGGGTCCCGTACTGTGCGTCTAAGGATAATGATAACAGGAGGCGGGGGACACAATATTTCCCCAGGTTCGGGCCCTCTCGATGGAGGTAATACCCTACTTCCTGCTTGATTGATCTTGATGATATGAGTATTACAAGAGTTGATCTACCACGAGATCATAGAGGCTAAACCCTAGAAGCTAGCCTATGGTTATGATTGTTGTCATCCTACGGACTAAACCCTCCGGTTTATATAGACACCGGAGGGGGCTAGGGTTACACAGAGTCGGTTACAGAGAAAGGAATCTTCACATCTGAATCGCCAAGCTTTCCTTCCACGCAAAGGAGAGTCCCATCCGGACACGGGACGAAGTCTTCTATTTTGTATCTTCATAGCCCGACAGTCCGGCGTACGCATATAGTCCGGCTGTCCGAGGACCCCTTAATCCAGGACTCCCTCACCCGTAGCGATGCTTAAGTCCGTGCGAATCATGTTAGCAATTGCCACATTATGAAATCTGGAAAATGGATGTCAAAACTGTATTCCTTAATGGATATCTCAAAGAAGAGTTGTATATGATGCAACCAGAAGGTTTTTTTAATCATAAAGGTGCTAACAAAGTGTGCAAGCTCCAGTGATCCATCTATGGACTGGTGCAAGCATCTCGGAGTTGGAATATACACTTTGATAAGGTGATCAAAGCATATGGTTAGCATTTATGAAATTATATGCGGATAAAATATTGATGATTGGAAATGATGTAGGATTTCTGGATAGCATAAAAGGACAATTGAATAAGAAGTTTTCAATGAAAAACCTCGATGAAGCTACTTATATATTGGGCATCAAGATCAATAGAGATAGATCAAGACGCTTAATTGGACTTTCACAAAGCACATACCTTGATAAAGTTTTGAAGAAGTTCAAAATGGATCAGTCAAAGAAAGAGTTATTGCCTGTGTTACAAGGTGTAAAGTTGTGTCAGACTCAATGCCCGACTACTGCAGAAGATATAGAGAAAATGAAAGGCATTCCCTATGCCTCAGCTATAGGTTCTATCATGTATGCAATGCTGTGTACCAGACCTGATGTGTGCCTTGCTATAAGTCTAGCAGGGAGGTACCAAAGTAATCCAGGAGTGGATCACTGGACAGCGGTCAAGAACATCCTGAAGTACCTGAAAAGGACTAAGGATATATTTCTCGTTTATGGAGGTGACAAAGAGCTTGTCATAAATGGTTACGTCGATGCTAGCTTTGACACTGATCCAGATGACTCTAAGTCACAAACTGGATACATATTTATATTGAATGGTGGAGCTGTCAGTTGGTGCAGTTCCAAGAAAAGCGTCATGGCAGGATCTATGTGTGAAGCGGAGTACATAGATGCTTCGAAAGCAGCGAATGAAGGAGTCTGGATGAAGGAGTTCATATCCGGTCTAGGTGTAATACCTAGTGCATCGGGTCCAATGAAAATCTTTTGTGACAATACTGGAGCAATTGCCTTGGCGAGGGAATCCAGATTTCATAAGAGAACCAAACACATCAAGAGACGCTTCAAATCCATCCGTGATCAAGTCAAGGAGGGAGACATAGAGATTTGTAAAATACATATGGATCTGAATGTTGCACACCCGTTGACTAAGCCTCTTCCACGAGCAAAACATGATCAGCACCAAGACTCCATGGGTGTTAGAATCATTACAATGTAATCTAGATTACTAACTCTAGTGCAAGTGGGAGACTGAAGGAAATATGCCCTAGAGGCAATAATAAAGTTATTATTTATATTTCCTTATATCTTGATAAATGTTTATTATTCATGCTAGAATTGTATGAACCGGAAACTTGATACATGTGTGGATACATAGACAAAACACAGTGTCGCTAGTATGCCTCTACTAGACTAGCTCGTTAATCAAAGATGGTTAAGTTTCCTAACCATTGACATGTGTTGTCATTTGATGAACGGGATCACATAATTAGGAGAATGATGTGATGGACAAGACCCATCCGTTAGCTTAGCATAATGATCATTAAGTTTTATTGCTATTGCTTTCTTCATGACTTATACATATTCCTTTGACTATGAGATTATGCAACTCCCGAATACGGGAGGAATACCTTGTGTGCTATCAAACGTCACAACATAACTAGGTGATTATAAATATTCTACAGGTATCTCCGAAGGTATTTGTTGGGTTGGCATAGATCGAGATTAGGATTTGTCACTCCGAGTATCGGAGAGGTATCTCTGGGGCCTCTCGGTAATGCACATCATGATAAGCCTTGCAAGCAATGTGACTAATGAGTTAGTTGCGGGATGATGCATTACAGAACGAGTAAAAAGACTTGCCAGTAACGAGATTGAACTAGGTATGAAGATACCAACGATCAAATCTCGGGCAAGTAACATACCGATGACAAAGGGAATAACGTATGTTGTCTTAACGGTTCGACCGATAAAGATCTTCATAGAATATGTGGGAACCAATATGAGCATCTAGGTTCTGCTATTGGTTATTGACCGGAGAGGAGTCCCGGTCATGTCTACATAGTTCTCGAACCCGTAGGGTACGCACGCTTAACATTCGATGACGATTTGTATTATATGAGTTATGTGATTTGGTGACTGAATGTTGTTCGGAGTCCCGGATGAGATCACGGACATGACGAGGAGTCTCGAAATGGATGATAGGTAAAGATTGATATATTGGAAGGTAGTATTCGGACACCATAAATGTTCTGGAATGTATCGGGTACATATCGGAGTACCGGGGGGGGGGGGTTACCGGAACCCCCGGGGGAAGATATGGGCCATATGGGCGATAGGAAGGAGGCACACTAGCCCACAAAGGGGTGGCACGCCCCCACCAGGGAGGAGTCCGAATTGGACAAGGGGAGGGGGCGGCGCCCCCTTTCCTTCTCCCCCCTCTCTCCTTCCCCCTTTCCCTCTCCGGTAAAAGGAAAGGGGGGCCGAATCCTACTAGGACCCCAAGTAGGACTCCTCCTACGTGGGGCGCGCCTAGGGCCAACCTCCTCTCCCTCCCTCCTTTATATACGCGGGGGGGAGGGCACCCCTAGAACACACACCAATTGTTCCAAGCAATGTGCGGCGCCCCCTCCACAGTTTATGCCTCCGATCATATTCACGTAGTGCTTAGGCGGAGCCCTACGCGGATAACTGTTATGTCTCCAACGTATCTATAATTTTTTATTGTTCCATGCTATTATATTATCTGTTTTGGATGTTTAATGGGTTTATTATACACTTTTATACTATTTTTGGGACTAACATATTAACCGGAGGCCCCGTCCAAATTGTTGTTTTTTTGCCTATTTCAGTGTTTCGGAGAAAAGGAATATCAAACGGAGTCCAAACGGAATGAAACCTTCGGCAGAATCTTTTTGGAACAAACGCAATCCAGGAGACTTGGAGTGGACGTCAAGAAAGCAACAAGGCGGCCACGAGGCAAGAGGGTGCGCCCAGGGGGGAGGGGTAGGCGCGCCCTCCACCCTCGTGGGCCCCTCGTGGCTCCCCTGACAGACTTCTTTCGCCTATATATATATACTCATACACCCTGAAAACATCCAGGAACACCACGAAATCCTATTTCCACCGCCGCAACCTTCTGTACCCGTTAGATCCCATCTTGGGGCCTTTTCCGCGCTCCACCGGAGGGGTAATCGATCACGAAGGGCTTCTACATCAATACCATAGCCTCTCCGATGAAGTGTGAGTAGTTTACCACAGACCTTCGGGTCCATAGTTATTAGCTAGATGGGTTCTTCTCTCACTTTGGATCTCAATACAAAGTTCTCCTCGATCTTCTTGGAGCGGTGTGTTTGTCGAGATCCGATGAATTGTGGGTTTATGATAAAGATTATCTATGAACAATATTTGAATCTCCTCTGGATTCTTTTATGTATGATTTGTTATCTTTGCAAGTCTCTTCGAATTATCAGTTTGGTTTGGCCTACTAGATTGATCATTCTTGCAATGGGAGAAGTGCTTAGCTTTGGGTTCAATCTTGCGGTGTCCTTTTCCAGTGACAACAGGGGCAGCAAGGCATGTATTGTATTGTTACCATCGAGGATAAAAAGATGGGATTTATATCGTATTGCTTGAGTTTATCCCTCTACATCATGTCATCTTGCCTAATGCGTTACTCTGTTCTTATTAACTTAATACTCTAGATGCAGGCAGGTCGATGTGTGGAGTAATAGTAGTAGATGCGGGCAGGAGTCAGTCTACTTGTTATGGACGTGATGCCTATATACATGATCATCCCTAGATAATCTCATAACTATGCGCTTTTCTATCAATTGCTCGACAGTAATTTGTTCACCCACCGTAATACTTATGCTATCTTGAGAGAAGCCTCTAGTGA
>NC_041383.1:172899143-172964077 GCF_002162155.2 Triticum dicoccoides
TTTCAATCTACTTTTATTTGCATCTTTACTTTTTGCATCTATATTATAAAATACCAAAAATATATTTATCTTATCATACTATGTTTATTAGATCTCACTTTCGCAAGTGGACGTGAAGGGATTGACAACCCCTTTATTGCGTTGGTTGCGAGTTCTCAGTTTGTTTGTGTAGGTGCGTGGGACTTTTGAGGAGCCTCCTACTGGATTGATACCTTGGTTCTCAAAGCTGAGGGAAATACTTACGCTACACTTGCTGCATCACCCTCTCCTCTTTGAGGAAAACCAACGCAAGCTCAAGACGTAGCAGGCTCCTACTTCTATGACAAAAAATCATGATAGAAAATGGGCTTTTCGTCCTGAGCGGGCCGGGGATGCACCTGCATGACATTTTTTGGGTTGTCCATGACATAAAAAATCATGGTAAAAGTGAAGGCGAGGAAATTTTCGCGGAGTTTCCAGTTACGGTGGGTGGTCGAGGCCGAACGATGCACTATGATTTGCGTATTTCTCTCGTACATAGACATGTGAGTGTGCGAGCCATTGTCTCTAACTGAACCCGAGGGAGAGGCTTTCGCTTACTGAACCCGAGCGCATTGCAGTAGCTACATTACTGAACCGTAGCAATCGATCCCTTGGCTGTTAACACCCGAGCGATTCCTTCGCTGCTGACTGAACCCGAGTGATTTCTTTGCTGCTGCTGCTTACTGAAGCCGATCGAGCCCCCGTGCAAGATGCAACCATGCAGCCGGTGTGTTGGGTTGCCTCTCGATGAACAATGACCGTTGCTAACGCACGCGTGATACGTAGAACGAGTTGAGATATGGTGCGTCGAGCTGGTTGGGTTGACTATGATAGTTCTCGTTGGGGGTTGGATGAACATGACCCCATTGTAGTAGGCGGTTGCCGCTGGACGAACATGTCCCCGAGGAGGCCACCGCACGCTAGCCGATTGGGGTGGATGAATAGGACCCCGTGGATGCTGGATGAACAGTAGCCGGTGGAGGCTGGATGAATAGTAGCCCATGGATGAACAGTGCTGGTGGAGGCTGGAGGAAGTTGACGGTAGATGAACAGTAGCCCGTGGAGGCTGGAGCGAGGCAGTAGATGGTGGATGAACAGGAGCCCGTTTCGACCATAGGCGCTCGAACAGAAGTCTGTTTCCTCCGTTTTGCGGTACGCCACACCCCTCTTGATCAATAGGACCCCGTTTTGACTGTAGGCACTCGAAATGTAGTCTGTTTTCTCCGTTTAGCGGTACGTCAGACCCTTCCCGATGAACTGAACCCTGTTTCGACCGTACGCGGACGAACAGAAGGTCGTTTCCTCCGTTCTGCGGTATGCCAGACCTCGTTTCGGCTGTTCCGTCCAAGCCGGTTGGCTCCCGATGGACAGGACGTATTCTGACCCAGTCGGTTGCCTCCCGTTGAACACGATGTTATTTCCTCCATTCCGACCCAGCCGGTTGCCTGCCGATGAATACGACGACGTCGTTATACGTCGCTATAGCCGTATTTACTTTCTTGCAGCGTGGCTGTACGCACGTGTACACGAGACTACGTGACATGCTACGTCGGCGCGACGCAACATGCGTTCGTTGTCATAATTCGTTCAAATTTTGAGTGAGGTGCTATGGTGGGCATCCTGACTTGCTGGCAAAATTTGGTGTCATTATGAAGATGATCAAAAAATGACTTTGTTCATCGGAGGCCATTCGGGTAGGGAGGGAAGGGTTTGTTTCGAAGGACATTTTTTCGACATCATTTAAATGGACCCAATTTTTTTTCTATTGCCTAGTATCAATATGAGAAGCATCCATGCCAAGTTTTGTACCATTCGGACATTCTATGGATTTTAACCATGAAATCTTCCCGGACGCGGCGGGACGCGGCGCGACGCGCGTACATTGTCGGAATTCTTCAAATTTTGCATGGAGTACTCGGGTGGGCATGCCCACTTGCTGACAAAATTTGGTATCATTATAGAATCAACATACTTTACTACAATTCATGCATAATATTAAATACTCAAATATTTTATAAATTTATTAAGGTCAATATGAGAAATCTGGATATTTTTCTAACTTTTTGAACATTATTTTATGTTCCTAAACAAAATTTGTAAAACATAGCATTTTAAACATGTTTATACAAATACTGAATTAAAACATGTTTGAAAACATATAAACATTTAAAAGGAAAAACAATTGAAAAATAATTATGGGTAGTACTTATAGCTTTTTAGTTTCTAAAATAAATATAAAAATAACACAAACTTTTTCGAATAAGATTTTCAATTAGATTTTAAGCTCATTTTTGTTTTGAAATTCGAGAACCCATTTTTCAAAACAATAATGTTTTTTAAAATATTTGTTAACTTTCATCAATTAGAAAGAAAATAAAACTCATAAATCTAAAAAATGAAAAAGAAAAACAAATAGGGCGTCGGCCCAACTGGATTACGATTGATGGCGATAGCGGACACCCGATGGGCCGACCCAATGCCGCGCGGCTTTCAAACCAGAACTTTCATTACGTTTTCAGCACAAATATGAAAAACATAAACATTTTTTGCAAATTTCAGATCATTTTCCCATACATGAACATTTTTCATGAATGTGGATAGAACTTATAGTTTTTGAGAGAAAGCAAATTATAACTTATAGTTTTTGAGAGAAAGCAAATTATAACTTATAGTTTTTGAGAGAAACAAATCATTACTCAAAATAATTCTGAACCCCAACTTTAGTTAAACTGTGGGCACACAAGTGATAAACAAGACAAATTTTTCGACATTTGCAAACATTATTCCTAAGAAGAAGATTTCTAAAAATAACTCAAGTTTATTTGGAAGACAAACTATAATTGAATTGTGAGCTCAAATATAAAACACAATATCTTTTTTGAAAATCCTTATTTTTTTCAAAAACAAGAACGTTTTTAAAATTGATTTACATTTTTTCAATTTAAAAGAAAAAACTCATAAATCTAAAAGATAAAAAATAAAAAAGAACGTGGGCTCGCCCCAACTGGCCGACTACGGCCACACAGCGCTGGGCGACGGGCGGAGTTGGGAGTTTACCCCGACGCGGTACCGCCTTAAATACCGGCATTTCCTAACGGGCGCCTTAAGCGCCCGTTTCTTCTGTTGCCGCAAACGGGCGCACACCCCCGCGCCGCGCTGGGCCGGCCCGTTAAACTGTGGGCACACAAGTGATAAACAAGACAAATTTTTCGACATTTGCAAACATTATTCCTAAGAAGAAGATTTCTAAAAGTAACTCAAGTTTATTTGGAAGACAAACTATAATTGAATTGTGAGCTCAAATATAAAACACAATATCTTTTTTGAAAATCCTTATTTTTTTCAAAACAAGAACGTTTTTAAAATTGATTTACATTTTTTCAATTTCAAAGAAAAAACTCATAAATCTAAAAGATAAAAAATAAAAAAGAACGTGGGCTCGCCCCAACTGGCCGACTACGGCCACACAGCGCTGGGCGACGGGCGGAGTTGGGAGTTTACCCCGACGCGGTAACGCCTTAAATACCGGCATTTCCTAACGGGCGCCTTAAGCGCCCGTTTCTTCTGTTGCCGCAAACGGGCGCACACCCCCGCGCCGCGCTGGGCCGGCCCGTTTTCTTTTTTTTCTTTCTGTTAAAAAACTGCATCAAAAATCTTATTTCGGACGTGAGGGGTCGAACTCGCGATCTCTCCGCTAAACAAGCGGCGCACCAACCAACAGACCACCATACCGATTGTGTACATTTACCTATTTGTTCCCTTGTATTTACGTAGGCCGCGAGAGCCCACCAAACCAGCTTTCACTGCTCGCTGATTTCTGGGCGTTTTTTTTCTTTTATTTCTGTTTCCTTTTTCCTTTTTTCTTTTTCTTTTCTCATTTCCCTTTTTTGTTTTCTTAAAAATGCTAATTTTTTAAATTCGTGACATTTTTAAAATTGAATGAACTTTTATCAAATCGATGAAACTTTTCAAAATTCGATGAAAATTTTCAAACTCCATAATTTTGTAAAACATGAACAATTATTGAGAACATGAACAAAAATTTATATACGACGAGCGATTTTTAAATATACACTGAACATTTTTTTGGTGTCCGATGAACAATTTTTAACTACACAGTGTACATTTTTTTATATATATTGAAACAATTTAAAACATATTTATACAATTTTTTGATATAGGATGAACAAATTTTATACATTGAACAATTTTGTAATATAATCTGAACAATTTTTAACTACACATTGAACAATTTTGTGATATGCGCTGAAAAGCCATTTAAATACCCATTGAACATTTTTTGATGTACACTGAAGAATTTAAAATTGTGAACAAAATTTGAAAAAGTGAATAAATTTAAAACTATGAACACATTTTTAATCACGAACAAAAAATGAAAAATATATTTTTTTTAATTCCAGGAACTTTTTTCAAATTTGATGAACTTTTTCTAGATTCCGATGAACTTTTTCTAGATTTCGACGAACTTTTTTCAAATTCGATGAACTTTTTTCAAATTTGATGAACCGGACACTCATTCTTATACTGTTGGCGCTTCAATAGTTCACTAAAGTTAAGTTGTTCTAGTGGTTAGGCATACTCGTACAGTAAGACATGGTCTCTACTTGGAATCCTGAGAGGCGCACCTTTTTGCTATTTTTTCGTTAATTTTCACTGCGCAGCGTTCGAATAACCAGGCGCGTCGGCCTTTTTGGGCCAGGCCCAGGTAGGGAGCGCGTGGGCTCCAGTACGCGTTACGGGCGCTAAAGGCGCGGCTTAGGAGCTCCCACCCCCGTCCGCCAAACTGGTCGAACTCCTCCCAAACGCTCCCTTTCGCTGTTGGGCTTGATCGGTATGGGCCGAGTACGCATCACGCAGCTCAGCCGACGAGTGGGCTATTTTTTCTTTGATTTTTTTTTTACAAATGAACAATTCATTTTTTGAAAAACAACTCATATTTTATTCAAACCAAACATAATTCATAGTATATTTTTCGTCCCTCGATTCTTAGCGAAGTCTAGATTTAGTCCCTTAAATTTAAAACCAGACAACTTGCACCCACAACTCTTGAAACCGGACAAGTTTAGTCCCTTGTCTCGGTTAACCCGGTATCACTGTTTACTCAGCGCGGTTTTGACTAGTCTTTGTCCACATGGCGGTGTTTCTCTCTCCTACCTTTCTCCTTCTCACATTGGATTACTGAGACATTTTATCAAACACCTAGCATGCATTGAGTGTGTCGTCTACGGCTGGACCGTGTTGGCTGTTCCCATGGCTTGGGCACGTGTGACACGCCGTGAATGGCTGCTGGCTGACGCCCTGTGCGCCGGCATGCTGCTTCGCCTAGGCCAAAAGGAAGCCGCAACTCGGGGCAGTGCAAGTCAGCATCAGCATCTCCATCATGCTCTCCCCCATGTCGCTCGCAGCTCGTCGCGCAGCTCGGCGTCATCTCAACTGTTGCGCTGCGGTCCTCGCTGACCGAGCGCTCGCCGCAGCAACCGGGCGACATGGCATTCACACGCACGCCGGCGCGCCAGCTGCACCACGCCCACCATCGTCACCTTCGAGAAACTGTACAGGAGCGCCGCCATCCCGCCCAGCATGCCCGTGGTGCTGCCTCGTCCCGTTAGTTTTTATCACTAGTGTATAGGACGTTGTGCTAGAGCGTACATGGTGTACATGGGCGACGCTGCCTCGTCCATTTTTTGGCTGCGTACATGGTGTACGTGTGCTTCGTAGTCGCTGTACCGGAGCGCCGCCACCCCGCCCAGCATGCTCGTGGTGCTGAGCACCATATGGAGATGCCCGATGCGCTCTTGAGCTTCTCCTCATGTGCTAGCCGTAGACTGGGCTCCCTCGCCCGCGCACCCCACAGATCACGTGCTCCCAGACAATGGAAAAAAGGAGATCGAGGACGAGCATGAGGTAGCGCCACCGACCGCGTGGCTTGCCTTCATCCTCGTCATGAAGCGGGAGTGGCCGTGGGCCGTGCTGTCCGGCGAGGTAGAACGGGACTGCGATGTCCAACGAGGTGCAGCAAGCTCGAGGTGGCTGGCGAGGTAGAGCAGAGGCATCGTGGCTGGCTAGAGGGACTTGTATGGGTTTGCCGTGGACGGCACGCGCAGTGCATGCAATTTGTTTGATGAAATGTCTCAATAAGCCAATGTGCGAAGAAAGAAGGTAGGAGAGAGAAATACTGCCATGTGGACGAAGACCGGTTAAAACCACGCCGAGTCAGCAGTGATACCGGGTCAACCGAGACAAGGGACTAAACTTGTCAGGTTTTAAGAGTTGGCGGTGCAAGTTGTCCGATTTTAAAATGAGACAATTGCTTATTTACCATTGACAAGCTCGGTCATTGCTCATTTGCCATCGAACAAACTAATGTTGCTCTTGTACCGCTTACAAGCTTGTTTCGTTGCTAATTTACCATCAGCCGTTTACTTGGTGTTAGCCACTTCTGTTAAAGTAAGCAAAATGACTATTTTACCCTCAATGGCAAATGAGCAACCTTACCTATTGTTCCTTTTAACCATGCTGAACCACTTCTGTTCAAATTATCATAACATATTGAGATTACATATTTCTGTAAAAAAAAATTGGCAACACCTTGCCTGTAATTAAAGATCAAACAATTTATGAGAACAATATAGTATTTTCATCATAACACATAACAAGGATAAAAGGTATCACCTTGCTGGAGCTAGCTTGCAGTAGAATAACAAATATTAAGATAACATATTTCTCTATAAAAAAATTGGCATCACCTTGCTTGTAATTTGAGGATCAAACAGTTATAAGCATGACAATAATATATTTGCATCATAACACATAATGAGGATAGTAAACAGAAGAAATAGACATGGTACTCATAGTCCAGTACAAGAAACTGAAGTGCACGAAAGAGACCAATGTCCAGTACAAGAAATTGAAATGCACAAAAGAGACCAATGTCCAGTGCAAGAAAACAAGTCCACAAATGTCATAGAAAGAAACAAATTCACACTTTCAGTTTTTTCTTGCTACGAGTGGCCATCGCAGGGCTGTTTGGTTGCCTTTTCTTGCTTCGAGTGGCCATTGCGGGGTTGTCCGCTGCAGCTGGGACCACCTTTGCCTTCGACTTGCCCTTGCGCCGCTTTGGTGTTGACACAATTCCATTGATGTGCTCTCAATTTGGTTCGAACCGGTTTTGGACCTAAATTAATAATTCATGTATAAGTAGATGATATGATTGCAAAAGAGAAGCACAATATAATCTTGAAAACTAAGGTGTCATTTACCTCACAAATTTAGATGATGTAGTCTTGGATGATGTTGACTTCACCACATCTACTTCACTTGGGTTGGTAGTTGAACATGGAAGGGGCGGCGTTGGTTGGGTACCTTCGATTGCTTGAATATTAGCGTCACCACTCCTTGCTGCAACTTTGGATTTATTTCTTTTTTTCCTACATGACCAAAAGAACATTAGCATTGTTATATGCATGATAACTGTTAACAAAATTACACTCTTACCTTCTTTCTTTTGCCACATCAGCATACGCTTCTTTTGCATCTGGATCAGCATTTTTGCAACCTCGCCATCTATGACCATAGTCTTTGCAAATTGGGCACTGATGTTGTCCTTTTCTTCTCTTGCTCTTGCTATGCTCAGCAATACTCTTGTGCCTCTCTACTTTTGGCCTCCCAGGAGCCCTTTGAAGGATTGGAGGGTGCAAAAAGAATTCATGGGTTTTCTTTGGCCATTGAGATGCATCAGTAAGCCCCGACATTACAGGAGTATATGTTGCTGCGAACTTGGCAACACTATAGTAATCATCAACAAAGTCTTCTATAGTGACCCCTCTAATTCCAGTGATGAAGGAAATGGCATGCTTGCAAGGCTTAATAGAGTATTGAGCAATTGCCAATCTAAACACTTCAATATTCGGGTATATAGTGCCCACAGCCATGGGTGGGTCTTCCATGTTATGCGCTACATCCGGAGGAGCATCATCCGGTATAGCATCTTCTGCAATCCACTCCTCATCATGACTGCTGTCCTCAACACCGTCCACATCAACTACAACATTATCAACCTCATCCTCACTACTATCGGAATCCGAGCAAGCACTACCAATTGAGTACCGGTCTTCCTCATCAACACCTACATGTTCATATTCCTCATGTGGATTCGCTAGATATGTATCCGTAGGTTCTTCAGTTTCTTCACTGACATTACTTGGCTGACTAGGCAGTGCTAGAGAAGGTGTTGCATGTGAAGGAGTACATGGCATATCAACATTTAACTCATCTCTTTTTTCATGTTCATTTAAAACTTTAAGTGCTACTTTGCCATGTCTAACTTGCTTAAAACACTCAAACATTTTCATCAACTCTTCATCATTTGCAACAGGTTTGTATTTCTCACTAATACTATCAAACCATTCTACAATGATAGTTTCATCATCAGACCACACAACCCAAGAGTACTGTGCAGAAATAGCATCTAGAAACCCCTTCATAGTAGTGATAGCATGCAAATCAATGCTCCAACTGAAGGAAAAACCTCCGCTGAAGTTACGACGACTGCTACATATCCTAACTTCTAGCACACAAGTTGATGCCTGGTCCATCCTGCGGACGCAACCATGACAATCATCAACCAATTTGTCTAAAGATTAGGCGCAATGTGCAACTAAATATCATGAGAGAACATATCACGAACACATGAGACAATGAACTACCTTACTGCAGGAATTCGTCGCGGGGATTGAGCAGATGTTGAAGAAGCAACATCCTCACCAGCTGGAACATGAGGTCCATCGGCTGTAGGGGCGCCGGCTACTGGGGATGAGGCAGAAGTAGACAGTGCATAGGCGGCGGTGGCTGGAGCATCATCTGCATGGCCGGCGGCTAGAGAAGCACCTGTAGGGGCGCCGACGGCTGGATCCGCAGCTGCAGGGCCGGCGGCTCTGAGATCCGGCGTTACAGGGCCAGTGGCGGCAAGATTCCCAGCTGCAGGGCCGGCGACGGAGGGAGCAGCAGCTGGAGGGCTGGCGGTGGAGGGAGCAGCAGCTGGAGGGCCGGCGGCGGAGGGAGCAGCAGCTGGAGGGCCGCCGGCGGCGGAAGCAGCAGTTGGAGGGCCGGCTGTGGCCGAAGCAGCAGCTGGAGGACCACCAGCGGGAGCAGCAGCTGGAGGGCAGGGGGCGGAAGGGCCGGTGGATGGAGAGACGACCACGAGAGGAGGATCTCCGGCCAGCGGGAACAGATGCGGGAGGGGCGGCGGCGGCAGCAGCGGTTCCACCATGGCCACGCCGCGGCCAGGCTAGGGTTGGAATCGGGGGAGTTGTGCGGGTCGAGTATTGTGGGAGGAAAGAAAGATTTTTTTACCACATGTTTTTTCCTTTTTTACAAGAAAATAAGAGGGTGATAGATGAGGGTAGTACTAGTATTTTCAGATAAACTGACAGGGGTTATTCAATCTAACGGCGAATATATAACAACAGAGTAACGGCGATGGCAAATTAGCAATGAAACGAGCTTGTAAGCGGTACAAGAGCAAAGTTGGTTTGTTCGATGGCAAATAAGCAATAGCCGAGGTTGTCTGTGGTAAATAAGCATTTTTCTCTTTTAAAATTGAGGGACTAAATCTAGACTTTGCCAAGACTTGAGGGACGAAAAGTATACTTTTCTCTTTAAATAACTCAAGTTTCATTCAAAGTTTTAGGACATTTTACATATCTTTGAATGAGATTTCTAAATAAACTAGTCCTAATAATCTAAACATAGTCGATGCCGCCGAGGTCGTCGTCCCCGTTGTCGCCGTTGTCGTTCCCGTTGCCGCCGTTGTTGTCACTCCCAAGGTTGAAGAAAGGCTCTGCCTGAGACGCGGTGACCGTGGCATGGTACCCTAGGAAATCAGGCGGATCCTCCGGATGGCCGGCGACGGGGCGACCTGGCGGTACTCCTGCAGAAGAGGTGGTGGATGCAGCACCCTTTTCGACTCACGAATGGTGACTTGGAAGCCCGACGAGTCCTCTGGGTTGCCGGCCTCCGCTGTGAGCTGGCGGTACACAGCCAGCAGCGCCGGCTTCGGCTCCTCATGTGCGCGGCTGGATTCGGGAGCATTGTGCGCCTCCTGATGCGACACAGTGCAGCAGTCGCCACCGCTGAGATGGACGTGTTGAGTATAAAGATTATTAGGAAGTATAGGATAGACTAGGATTTGGTCATGCCTTGTCTTGTACTCCAAGTTGGTCTTTGTACTCCTATATATATGCCCACGAGGCTCAAGCAATACAATAAACTATTCCACCAAACCTCTCTCTCCCTTCTAACATGGTATCTATCGCAAGTCGATCCTAAACCCTAGCCGCCGCCGCTTCCGCACCCACGCGCCGCCTCCGGGGTGGTCGGCCTCCATGACCGCCGCCGGGGGCCGCGCCGCCCGTACCTAGGGTTCGTCCGCCGGCTGTGTTGGCCGGCTGCCCTAGAGAGTCTTTTTCCCGATCCTTTGATCCGGGTTTTCTCTCTCTCACCGGTCGCTTTGATCGGTGTCTACTTTTTGGTTTTCCGGTCTATGTGATCCGGTTTGCGTCGCCCACCGCCGCCGTCAACCCCGTGCGCCCCTACTCCAACACCGGCGCGATTGGCCGGCTTCTTCACTGACTTGGCGGCCTCATGCGTCGTCCGCGCGTCTGCCCATCGGTCGCCCCGACTCGGCGGCCTCGCGTGTCGGCCCGCCGGTCGCCCCGTCCAGGCGGCCTCGCGTCATGCGGCGGCCCTTCACCGCTGCCGTTCGCGCGACGGCCCGCCCATCGATCTACGCCGGCCGTCACCGCCCTGCTCCGACCGGGACTCCTGCATCACCCCGACCCGGCGGCCTCACGCCATGCGGCGGCCAATCATAGCCGCCTTGCCGCCCACCGCCGCCGGCTTCATCTCGGACTCCGCCGCCACCGGCTTCATCTCGGACTCCGCCGCCACCGTGCCTCCATCCAGCGGCGTCCCCGACCTCACGCGTGATCGGCTTGATCACCCGCTCGCCACCGCGATCCGCCTCATCTACACCGCGCGACCGACCTGGCCCGTCAGTTACGCGCGCCTCCGCAGGTCCCGTGAAGACCGTCCCTGAGTTCAGCGCGCCTTTCCACCGATTGAGCATCGGGCTGCCGCTGTGTTGCCCCGTCGGGCCGCAGCACCGCCGCCCCGTGGTTCTCTCGCGGTTGCATCGACTCGTGCGTCGCCGCTGCGTCGCCCCTTCGGGCTGTAGTGTCGCGATACGCGGTCCCCGCCGCCGCCCCGAGGCCGTCCCCGCGGTTGCACCGACTCGTGAACCGCCATTGTGTCGCCCTTTTGGGCCGCAACGTCATGGCCCACGGTCCCCGCCGCCGCCCAGAGGTCTTCCCGCCGTCGCCCCGACCCGCCTGCCGCCGCTGTGTCGCCCCTTCGGGCCGTAGCGCCGTGGCCCGCGGTCTACTCCGCCGTCCCCGCGCGTCGACCTCACGTGGTATGCGCTGCGCCATCTCCCTTGGTGTGGGAACGCCACCATCCGCGCCGGTCTTCGTCACGCTGTCAGGCTTCTTCGCCTACTTCGAGCACCGCCGCCGCACTCCTAACCAACCGCCGCTGCCGCCGTCAGGCCGCCGCCGCCGCTCTTCTTTGGCCGCCACCGCCACTACCTTCATACCCGCCGCCGATGCCCGTCCACCCCCTTCGTCTTCGTCCAAGCACCAGCCCGTCGCCAGCGTCGCCGTCATCTACCCCGACCACTTCGTCTACTCCGACCACCATTGGTGACATCGGCCCCGCGCCGATGGACGCCGCAATCGTCGTCGAGTTCTTCTCTGCTGGCCCCTCCAACTTCTTCGATATGGCGTACAGCTCGTGCAGGTCCCTCGTCTACGCATGCCCGATGCTGGCAACACCGATGCGTGCCTTCATCCACGACGTGTCCCCGGGCCTGGCAAGCCTGGTCGGCGCTTCGTTAACTTCGTCTTCGTCCGTCTATGCATGCCCGGTGCTGGCAACACCGGTGCGTGCCTTCGTCCATGATGTGTCCCCGGGCTTGGCAAACCCGCCGCGGCGCGTCGTCAACAACATTTTCTTCCCGGCGCATCCCTACTTCGACACCACTACGCCCATGCTAACTATGCGCCCCCCTTGCGCCCGCGGCTCCACGGCCACTTCCTCGACACCGGCCACCCCGACTCGACATCGACCACGGCATTCTTCGCATGGCTACCTCGACAACGGCTCCACCACCCACGCTCTCGGCTACATCGACAAATGGCACAAAGGGCTACCGTCTTGCTTGAGCAACCTCGTCGGTTTCTACTCCAGCCACGACTTCCGCAATGCGTCGACCGTTACGACTGTGGGGGGTGTCCGTCGGCTTACCTTCGGATTCTTCTCCAGTCTCACCGTCTGCATCGCTACCGTTGTGACTGCGGGGGGATGTTGAGTATAAGGATTATTAGGAAGTATAGGATAGACTAGGATTTGGTCATGCCTTGTCTTGTACTCCAAGTTGGTCTTTGTACTCCTATATATATGCCCACGAGGCTCAAGCAATACAATAAACTATTCCACCAAACCTCTCTCTCCCTTCTAACAGGACGGAGCCGCGGTCACCACCGCAATGACGCCCATGACCGCGCTTGGCTATGAAGAAAGACCCAATGGTCGTGCTGAAGCTCCTGCGAGCACCACCAAGCCGTGCCTCGCTGCGCCGGAAGTCGATGTTGCCACCACCGGGAGGGGCAGCGAGGATGCCAGTGGCCGCGTGCGTGCGGTACGGGGCAAGCTCTTCCTTGAAAGTACACCTATCCCATATCTCGTCCCGGCAGCGGCTGTTATGTTTCACCGGCGGCCGCGGCCCGTTGAAGGCGTCCATCCGCACCTCGCGGCCGTGGGCGAGGATCTTCGACCAATTCGCGTTGACGACGGCATACCTCGGGTCCGGCTGCATCTTCGGCGATAGCTACGCCTGAAAGAGGGTCATGGCGCGGGCGAACAATGGGGTGTCGATGTCGGGATCGGTGCCACTAGCGGCCCAGCTAGGCTGAGCCACCACCGTGATGACATGCAGACATTTGGCGCGGCGGGGATGCTGAAGTTGGCAAGCTCCTCCGCCTCCTCCGTCGTGAGGTTTGGGCGCGCCATCACCAGCGAGAAAAGGAAGCGGGGGAAGGCGAGCGCTGCAGGAGGGGTGGTCACTGTGCTATAGAAGAGGGCGGGCGACGGGATTTGTGTGCAATGAGAGAGGGCGCCAAAATCGGGTTTTATAGACGGAGAGGGGCGGTAGGTAGGCGTAACGGCGTGAGCGAGCGGGCGGCAACTGAGGCGGATTAATGGCGTTCGCGTGTGGCAGGCGGCCGGTGCGTAGTGCGGCAGTCGATGGGACGGCGGCGGCAGGCGGTGCTCGAGAGTCCATGCTATGTACCTCCAGTTCTTTTGGGGTGCAGCTTATGCATACACTGCGATGGGAATAAGCCTCACAGAAGCTGCCGTGGAAATAAGTCCATGAGAATAAGCATCTAGTTCTTTTGTCTCAGCTTATGTTCCGAGTTCTCTGGTGAAAAGTCTAGAATACCCCTAAAATGTAATTGTATGACATATAACTGCATTTTCTATATATTGTAGCAGCAACTTGGACAACTTCATTCATACTCTCTTGCACTAGCGAAAAATGCTTGCAGGACAAACCAAACAACAATCAAAATGCTAGTGCTTGCATACAAATTTCTGAATGCATTCACTAGCAAAAAAAAGAATGCATTCACTAGCAACATTCATCTTTTTTATTTACAGCAAGTAGAAACTTGGACATGACCAAAAACTAGGTGCACATGAGCACTACACTTCCTATCAAAAAAATCAGCTACATGTATATCTATCTATACAGTTGATGTCTACTACGTAACTTTATTCTTGTAGACACGTGTTGGGCCTCCAAGCGCAGAGTTTTGTAAGACAGTATCAATTTTCCCTCAAGTGGATGACCTAAGGTTTATCAATCTGTGGGAGGCGTAGGATGAAGATAGTCTCTCAAACGACCTTGCAACCAAATACAAGAAATCTCTTCTGTCTCCAACACACCCAATACAATGCAAATTGTATAGGTGCACTAGTTCGGCGAAGAGATGGTGATAAAAGTGTAATATGGATGGTAGAAATGTATTTTTTATAATCTGAATAAATAAAAATAGCAAGGTAGCAAATAGTACCCATGCACAAAAATGGTATTGCAATGCTTGAAAAATGAGGCCTAGGGTCCATACTTTTGCAAGTGCAATCTCTCAACAGTCCTAATATAATGGGATCATATAACCATCCCTCAAAGTGCGATGAAGAATCACTCCAAAGTTCCTATCTAGCGAAAAACATAAGAATAAATTGTTTGTAGGGTACGAAACCACCTCAAAACTATTTTTTCCGTTCGATCTATTCAAGAGTTCGTACTAAAATAACACAAAGCTATTCTTTCCGTTCAATCTATCCTAGAGTTCGTACTAAAATAACACCAAAGAAAATTCATATCATAATACTCAATCCAACACAAAGAACTTCAAAGAGTGCTCCAAGATTTCTACCGAAGAAACAAAGACAAGAACGTGCATCAACCCCTATGCATAGATTACCCCAATGTCACCACGGGATCCGCGAGTTGAATGCCAAAACACATATCAAGTGAATCAATACGATACCCCATTGTCACAACGAGTATTCAATTCCAAGACATATGTCAAGTGTTCTCAAATCCATAAAAGTATTAAATCCGATAACAACGAAATCTCAAAGGGAAAAACTCAATTCATCACAACAAGATAGAGAGGGGAAAACACCATATGATCCGACTATATTAACAAAGCCCACGAGACATCAGGATCATGACATCTCAAGAACACGAGAGAGAGATTAAACACATAGCTAATGGTACAAACCCTCAGCCTCGAGGGTGGACTACTCCCTCCTCGTCGTGGTGGCCACCGGGATGATGAAGATGGCCACCGGTGATGATTCCCCCCTCTGGCAGGGTGGCGGAACGGGGTCTAGATTGGATCTCATGGATACAAAGCCCTTGCAACGGCGGAACTTCTGATCTAGGGCTACCCCCAAGGGTTTTAGAATATTTGGGAATTTATAGGGCAAAGAGGGGGTGCGGGAGGCCACCGAGGTGGGCACAACCCACCTGGGCATGCCCGGGGGCCCAGGCGCGCCCTGGTGGGTTGTGCCCCCCTCAGGGCACCCCCAGGTGCTGCTCTGGCTCATCCTAGGTGTTCTAGTCCATACAAATTCTCCAACAAGTTTCGCTGTATTTGGACTTTGTTTGATATTGTTTTCCTACGATATAAAAGTAAAAAACAAGCAAAACAACAACTAGCACTGGGCACTGGGTCAATAGGTCAGTCCCAAAAAATGATATAAAGTTGCTATAAAATGATTGTAAAACATCGAAGAATGATAATATAACAGCATGAATACTTCATAAATTATAGATACATTGAAGACGTATCAGCATCCCCAAGCTTAATTCCTACTCGTCCTCGAGTAGGTAAATGATAAAAGAAATAATTTATGAAGTGTGAATGCTAGCAAAGTGCATAAGTTTGATCAATGATAATTTCAATCACTTTTGCTTGCATCATAACAACAATTCTTTCTTATAACACTTCTCATGTTATAGTAGCAACCAATTCACATGTTCAGGTTCAAATAATGAATTCTCTTGAAACCCAACAACCTATGTTCTCAGTCACCAAGCAATTGTAATTCAACTTTATTCAACAGAGTCTAAGTAAGAGCTCCACATGCTCAACCTGTTGGGGAACGTTGCAGAAAATTAAAAATTTTCCTACGGTTTCACCAAGATCCATCTATGAGTTCATCTAAGCAACGAGTCAAGGGAGAGAGATTGCATCTACATACCACTTGTATATCGCGTGCGGAAGCGTTCAAGAGAACGGTGATGATGGAGTCGTACTCGCCGTGATTCAAATCACCGATGACCAAGTGCCGAACGGACAGCACCTCCGCGTTCAACACACGTACGGGACGGGAGACGTATCCTCCTTCTTGATCTAGCAAGGGGGAAGGAGAGGTTGATGATGATCCAGCAGCACGACGGCGTGGTGGTGGATGCAGCAGAACTCCGGCAGGGCTTTGCCAAGCTGCTGCGGGAGGAGGACGAGGTGTAGCAGGGGGAGGGAGGCGCCAATACACAGGGTGCGGCTGCCCTCCCCCCTGCCCTCCTTTATATAGGCCCCCAGGGGGGGCACCGGACCTGGGAGATCCAATCTCCCAAGAGGGGGCGGCGGCCAGGGGGTGGAGTGCCCCCCAAGGCAAGTGGGGCGCCCCCCCACCCTAGGGTTTCAACCCTAGGCGCAGGGGGTGGGCCAAGGGGGGCGCACCAGCCCACTATGGGCTGGTTCCCCTCCCCACTTCAGCCCTTGGGGCCCTCCTGGATGGGTGGCCCCACCCGGTGGACCCCCGGGACCCTTCCGGTGGTCCCGGTACAATACCGGGTGACCCCGAAACTTTCCCGATGGCCGAAACAACACTTCCTATATATAATTCTTTACCTCCGGACCATTCTAGAACTCCTCGTGACGTCCGGGATCTCATCCGGGACTCCGAACAACATTCGGTATGCTGCATACTCATATTCATACAACCCTAGCGTCACCGAACCTTAAGTGTGTAGACCCTACGGGTTCGGGAGACACGTAGACATGACCGAGACGACTCTCGGGCAATAACCAACAGCGGGATCTGGATACCCATGTTGGCTCCCACATGCTTCTCGATGATCTCATCGGATGAACCACGATGTCGAGGATTAAACAACCCCGTATTCAATTCCCTTTGTCAATCGGTACGTTACTTGCCCGAGTCTCGATTGTCGGTATCCCAATACCTCGTTCAGTCTCGTTACCGGCAAGTCACTTTACTCGTACCATAATGCATGATCCCGTGACCAAACACTTGGTCACTTTGAGCTCATTATGATGATGCATTACCGAGTGGGCCCAGAGATACCTCTCTGTCATACGGAGTGACAAATCCCAGTCTCGATCCGTGTCAACCCAACAGACACTTTCAGAGATACCTGTAGTGCACCTTTATAGTCACCCAGTTACGTTGTGACGTTTGATACACCCAAAGCACTCCTACGGTATCCGGGAGTTACACGATCTCATGGTCTAAGGAAAAGATACTTGACATTGGAAAAGCTCTAGCAAAACGAACTACACGATCTTGTGCTATGCTTAGGATTGGGTCTTGTCCATCACATCATTCTCCTAATGATGTGATCCCGTTATCAACGACATCCAATGTCCATAGCCAGGAAACCATGACTATCTGTTGATCAACGAGCTAGTCAACTAGAGGCTTACTAGGGACATGTTATGGTCTATGTATTCACACGTGTATTACGATTTCCGGATAATACAGTTATAGCATGAATAAAGACAATTATCATGAACAAGGAAATATAATAATAATACTTTTATTATTGCCTCTAGGGCATATTTCCAACAGTCTCCCACTTGCACTAGAGTCAATAATCTAGTTACATTGTGATGAATCGAACACCCATAGAGTTCTGGTGTTGATCATGTTTTGCTTGCGAGAGAGGTTTAGTCAACGGATCTGCGACATTCAGATCCGTATGTACTTTGCAAATATCTATGTCTCCATCTTGAACATTTTCACGGATGGAGTTGAAACGACGCTTGATGTGCCTGGTCTTCTTGTGAAACCTGGGCTCCTTGGCAAGGGCAATAGCGCCAGTGTTGTCACAGAAGAGTTTGATCGGCCCCGACGCATTGGGTATGACTCCTAGGTCGGTGATGAACTCCTTCACCCAAATTGCTTCATGCGCTGCCTCTGAGGCTGCCATGTACTCCGCTTCACATGTAGATCCCGCCACGACGCTCTGCTTGCAGCTGCACCAGCTCACTGCTCCACCATACAACATATACACGTATCCGGTTTGTGACTTAGAGTCATCCAGATCTATGTCGAAGCTAGCATCGACGTAACCCTTTATGACGAGCTCTTCGTCACCTCCATAAACGAGAAACATGTCCTTTGTCCTTTTCAGGTACTTCAGGATATTCTTGACCGCTGTCCAGTGTTCCTTGCCGGGATTACTTTGGTATCTTCCTACCAAACTTACGGCAAGGTTTACATCAGGTCTGGTACACAGCATGGCATACATAATAGATCCTATGGCTGAAGCATAGGGGATGACACTCATCTCTTCTTTATCTTTTGCCGTGGTCGGGCATTGAGCCGAGCTCAATCTCACACCTTGCAATACAGGCAAGAACCCTTTCTTGGACTGATCCATTTTGAACTTCTTCAAAATCTTATCAAGGTATGTGCTTTGTGAAAGACCTATGAGGCGTCTCGATCTATCCCTATAGATCTTGATGCCTAATATGTAAGCAGCTTCTCCAAGGTCCTTCATTGAAAAACACTTATTCAAGTAGGCCTTAATGCTGTCCAAAAGTTCTATATCATTTCCCATCAAGAGTATGTCATCTACATATAATATGAGAAATGCTACAGAGCTCCCACTCACTTTCTTGTAAACGCGGGCTTCTCCATAAGTCTGCATAAACCCAAACGCTTTGATCATCTCATCAAAGCGAATGTTCCAACTCCGAGATGCTTGCACCAGCCCATAAATGGATCGCTGGAGCTTGCATACTTTGTTAGCATTCTTAGGGTCGACAAAACCTTCCGGCTGCATCATATACAGCTCTTCCTTAAGATGTCCGTTAAGGAATGCCGTTTTGACGTCCATCTGCCATATCTCATAATCATAGTATGCGGCAATTGCTAACATGATTCGGACGGACTTTAGCTTTGCTACGGGAGAGAATGTCTCGTCGTAGTCAATCCCTTGAACTTGTCGATAACCCTTAGCGACAAGTCGAGCTTTATAGATGGTAACATTACCATCCGCGTCCGTCTTCTTCTTAAAGATCCATTTGTTTTCTATCGCTCGCCGATCATCGGGCAAGTCTGGCAAAGTCCATACTTTGTTTTCATACATGGATTCTATCTCGGATTTCATGGCTTCAAGCCATCTGTTGGAATCTGGGCCCGCCATTGCTTCTTCATAGTTCGAAGGTTCACCGTTGTCTAACAACGTGATTTCTAGGACAGGGTTGCCGTACCACTCTGGTGCGGAACGTGTCCTTGTGGACCTACGAAGTTTAGTAGCAACTTGATCCGAAGTACCTTGATCATCATCATTATTTTCCTCTTCAGTTGGTGTAGGCATCACAGGAACATTTTCCTGAGCTGCACTACTTTCCCGTTCGAGAGGTAGTACTTCATCAAGTTCTACTTTCCTCCCACTTACTTCTTTTGAGAGAAACTCTTTTTCCAGAAAGGATCCGTTCTTGGCAACAAAGATCTTGCCCTCGGATCTTAAGTAGAAGGTATACCCAATGGTTTCCTTAGGGTATCCTATGAAGACGCATTTTTCTGACTTGGGTTCGAGCTTTTCAGGTTGAAGTTTCTTGACATAAGCATCACATCCCCAAACTTTTAGAAACGACAGCTTAGGTTTCTTCCCAAACCATAATTCATACGGTGTCGTCTCAACGGATTTAGACGGTGCCCTATTTAAAGTGAATGTAGCTGTCTCTAGAGCGTATCCCCAAAATGATAGCGGTAAATCGGTAAGAGACATCATAGACCGCACCATATCCAATAGAGTGCGATTACGACGTTCGGACACACCGTTATGCTGAGGTGTTCCAGGCGGCGTGAGTTGTGAAACGATTCCACATTTCCTTAAGTGTGTACCAAATTCGTGACTCAAATATTCTCCTCCACGATCTGATCGTAAGAACTTTATCTTTCGGTCACGTTGATTCTCTACCTCATTCTGAAATTCCTTGAACTTTTCAAAGGTCTCAGACTTGTGTTTCATTAAGTAGACATACCCATATCTACTCAAGTCATCAGTGAGAGTGAGAACATAACGATATCCCCCACGAGCCTCAACGCTCATTGGACCGCACACATCGGTATGTATGATTTCCAACAAGTTGGTTGCTCGCTCCACTGTTCCGGAGAACGGAGTCTTGGTCATTTTGCCCATGAGGCATGGTTCGCATGTGTCAAATGATTCATAATCGAGAGACTCTAAAAGTCCATCAGCATGGAGCTTCTTCATGCGCTTGACACCAATGTGACCAAGGCGGCAGTGCCACAAGTATGTGGGACTATCGTTATCAACTTTACATCTTTTGGCATTCACACTATGAATATGTGTAATATTACGCTCGAGATTCATTAAGAATAAACCATTTACCATAGGGGCATGACCATAAAACATATCTCTCATATAAATAGAACAACCATTATTCTCGGATTTAAATGAGTAGCCATCTCGTATCAAACGAGATCCAGATACAATGTTCATGCTCAAACTTGGCACTAAATAACAATTATTAAGGTTTATAACTAATCCCGTAGGTAAATGTAGAGGTAGCGTGCCGACGGCGATCACATCGACCTTGGAACCATTCCCGACGCGCATCGTCACCTCATCCTTCGCCAGTCTCCGCTTATTCCGCGGCTCCTGCTGTGAGTTACAAATATGAGCAACGACACCGGTATCAAATACCCAGGAGTTACTACGAGTACTGGTAAGGTACACATCAATTACATGTATATCAAATATACCTTTGGTGTTGCCGGCCTTCTTATCCGCTAAGTATTTGGGGCAGTTCCGCTTCCAGTGACCCTTCCCCTTGCAATAAAAGCACTCAGTCTCAGGCTTGGGTCCATTCTTTGACTTCTTCCCGGTAACTGGCTTATCGGGCGCGGCAACATCCTTGCCGTCTTTCTTGAAGTTCTTCTTGCCCTTGCCCTTCTTGAACTTAGTGGTCTTATTGACCATCAACACTTGATGTTCTTTCTTGATTTCAACCTCTGCTGACTTCGGCATTGAAAATACTTCAGGAATAGTCTTCACCATCCCCTGCATATTGCAGTTCATCACAAAACTCTTGTAGCTTGGTGGGAGCGACTGAAGGATTCTGTCAATGACCGCCTCGTCAGGGAGGTTAATGTCCAGCTGGGTCAGGCGGTTGTGCAACCCAGACATTTTGAGTATGTGCTCACTGACAGAACTATTTTCCTCCATCTTACAACTATAGAACTTGTCGGAGACTTCATATCTCTCGACTCGGGCATGAGCTTGGAAAACTAGTTTCAGCTCCTCGAACATCTCATATGCTCCGTGTTGCTCAAAACGCTTTTGGCGCCCCGGTTCTAAGCTGTAAAGCATGCCACACTGAACGAGGGAGTAATCATCAGCGCGAGACTGCCAAGCGTTCATAACGTCTTGGTTCTCTGGGACGGGAGCGTCACCTAGCGGTCCTTCTAGGAAATATTGTTTCCTGGCAGCTATGAGGATGATCCTCAGGTTCCGGACCCAGTCCATATAGTTGCTGCCATCATCTTTCAGCTTGGTTTTCTCTAGGAACGCGTTGGAGTTCATGTTGACATGAGCGTTGGCCATTTGATCTACAAGACATATTTGCAAAGGTTTTAGACTAATTTCATGATAATTAAGTTCATCTAATCAAATTATTACAATGAACTCCCACTCAGATTAGACATCCCTCTAGTCATCTAAGTGTTACACGATCCGAGTCGACTAGGCCGTGTCCGATCATCACATGAGACGGACTAGTCATCGTCGGTGAACATCTCCATGTTGATCGTATCTTCTATACGACTCGTGTTCGAACTTTCGGCCTCTGTGTTCCGAGGCCATGTCTGTACATGCTAGGCTCGTCAAGTTAACCCTAAGTGTTTTGCATGTGTAAAACTGTCTTACACCCGTTGTATGTGAACGTAAGGATCTATCACACCCGATCATCACATGGTGCTTCGAAACGACGAACTTTAGCAATGGTGCACAGTTAGGGGAGAACACTTCTTGAAATTGTTGTAAGGGATCATCTTATTTACTACCGTCGTTCTAAGTAAACAAGATGCATAAACATAATAAACATCACATGCAATTATATAGTAGTGACATGATATGGCCAATATCATATAGCTCCATTGATCTCCATCTTCGGGGCTCCATGATCATCTTGTCACCAGCATGACACCATGATCTCCATCATCATGATCTCCATCATCGTGTCTTCATGAAGTTGTCACGCCAACGACTACTTCTACTTCTATGGCTAGCGCGTTTAGCAATAAAGTAAAGTAATTTACATGGCGTTCTTCAATGACACGCAGGTCATACAAAAAATAAAGACAACTCCTATGGCTCTTGCCGGTTGTCATACTCATCGACATGCAAGTCGTGATTCCTATTACAAGAACATGATCTCATACATCACAATATATCATTCATCATTCATCACAACTTCTGGCCATATCACATCACATGACAATTGCTGCGAAAACAAGTTAGACGTCCTCTAATTGTTGTTGCATCTTTTACGTGGCTGCAATTGGGTTCTATCAAGAACGTTTTCTTACCTACGAATAACCACAACATGATTTTGTCAACTTCTATTTACCCTTCATAAGGACCCTTTTCATCGAATCCGCTCCAACTAAAGTGGGAGAGACAGACACCCGCCAGCCACCTTATGCAACTAGTGCATGTCTGTCGGTGGAACCGGTCTCACGTAAGCGTACGTGTAAGGTTGGTCCGGGCCGCTTCATCCCACAATACCGCTGAAGCAAGAAAAGACTAGTAGTGGCAAGCAAGTTGACAAGATCTACGCCCACAACAAAATTGTGTTCTACTCGTGCAATAGAGAACTACGCATAGACCTAGCTCATGATGCCACTGTTGGGGAACGTTGCAGAAAATTAAATTTTTTCCTACGGTTTCACCAAGATCCATCTATGAGTTCATCTAAGCAACGAGTCAAGGGAGAGAGATTGCATCTACATACCACTTGTAGATCGCGTGCGGAAGCGTTCAAGAGAACCGTGATGATGGAGTCGTACTCGCCGTGATTCAAATCACCGATGACCAAGTGCCGAACGGACAGCACCTCCGCGTTCAACACACATACGGGAAGGGAGACGTCTCCTCCTTCTTGATCCAGCAAGGGGGAAGGAGAGGTTGATGATGATCCAGCAGCACGACGGTGTGGTGGTGGATGCAGCAGAACTCCGGCAGGGCTTCGCCAAGCTGCTGCGGGAGGAGGACGAGGTGTAGCAGGGGGAGGGAGGTGCCAATACACAGGGTGCGGCTTCCCTCCCCCCTGCCCTCCTTTATATAGGCCCCCAGGGGGGGCGCCGGCCCTGGGAGATCCAATCTCCCAAGGGGGGGCGGCGGCCAGGGGGTGGAGTGCCCCCCAAGGCAAGTGCCCCCCCCTAGGGTTTCAACCCTAGGCGCAGGGGGTGGGCCAAGGGTGGCGCACCAGCCCACTATGGGCTAGTTCCCCTCCCCACTTCAGCCCTTGGGGCCCTCCTGGATGGGTGGCCCCACCCGGTGGACCCCCGGGACCCTTCCGGTGGTCCCGGTACAATACCGGGTGACCCCGAAACTTTCCCGATGGCCGAAACAACACTTCCTATATATAATTCTTTACCTCCGGACCATTCCGAAACTCCTCGTGACGTCCGGGATCTCATCCAGAACTCCGAACAACATTTGGTATGCTGCATACTCATATTCATACAACCCTAGCGTCACTGAACCTTAAGTGTGTAGACCCTACGGGTTCGGGAGACACATAGACATGACCGAGACGACTCTCGGGCAATAACCAACAGCGGGATCTAGATACCCATGTTGGCTCCCACATGCTCCTCGATGATCTCATCAGATGAACCACGATGTCAAGGATTAAACAACCCCGTATTCAATTCCCTTTGTCAATCGGTACGTTACTTGCCCGAGTCTCGATCGTCAGTATCCCAATACCTCGTTCAGTCTCGTTACCGGCAAGTCACTTTACTCGTACCGTAATGCATGATCCCGTGACCAAACACTTGGTCACTTTGAGCTCATTATGATGATGCATTACCGAGTGGGCCCAGAGATACCTCTCTGTCATACGGAGTGACAAATCCCAGTCTCGATCCGTGTCAACCCAACAGACACTTTCAGAGATACCTGTAGTGCACCTTTATAGTCACCCAGTTATGTTGTGACGTTTGATACACCCAAAGCACTCCTACGGTATCCGGGAGTTACATGATCTCATGGTCTAAGGAAAAGATACTTGACATTGGAAAAGCTCTAGCAAAACGAACTACACGATCTTGTGCTATGCTTAGGATTGGGTCTTTTCCATCACATCATTCTCCTAATGATGTAATCCTGTTATCAACGACATCCAATGTCCATAGCCAGGAAACCATGACCATCTGTTGATCAACGAGCTAGTCAACTAGAGGCTTACTAGGGACATGTTATGGTCTATGTATTCACACGTGTATTACGATTTCCGGATAATACAATTATAGCATGAATAAAGACAATTATCATGAACAAGGAAATATAATAATAATACTTTTATTATTGCCTCTAGGGCATATTTCCAACACAACCATCATATAGTCTTCTATGATTGCTAACACTCTTCGCTTACACATGAGCAAAACATTTCAACCGGACACATAGAAAGATAGGGGCTTATAATTTCGCCTCCCAACATATTCACCTCAAGGGTGATGTCAACAATAATAACTCATGCTACCCATATCCAACTGGATATATGTGCCTAGATCTTTCCTCACCACATGATGCTTGCCAAAAGAGAAAAATAAAAAGGAATAGAGAGAAAAACTTTGAATCTTTGCATAAAAGTAAATACTGAAAAGTAAAAGATAGGCCCTTCGCAGAGGGAAGCAGAGGTTGCCATGCTCTTATTTGTTTGTATGCTCATCCCCTTAGTGCAAAAGAACATCATGTTATATTGCCCTTTATGATACCAACCTTTATTATGCAGTCTGTCACTTTTATTCTTTGCCATCACAAGTTCGTACAACGCTCAATTTTCTCTTACACTAATTGATCTAACACTTTTAGAAGCAATTTTTATTGCCATATTGCACCGATGACAACTTACTTGAAGGATCTTGCTCAATCCTTAGGTAGGCATGGTGGACTCTCAAAACAAGATTTGGGTTTAAGGGTTTTTGGATGCACAAGTAGTATCTCTACTTGGTGCGGAATTTTTGGCTAGCAAAGATGGGGGGGGGAGCACCACATGTTAAAGGATCTATGACAATATAACTTCTATCTGAATATGAACAAACATAAATCATTACGTTGTCTTCCTTGTCCAACATCAACAATTTTGGCATATAATATTTTGATGGGGGTTCACAATCACAAAATATTTCCAAGATAGTGTATTTGCATGTGAAAGTTCTCTTCCTTATACTAATTATTCGTGAATTTCTTGTATGACCAATATTGCGATTATCAAGGTTCAAAAGCTTTCACTTTCTAAACCAAATGTGAAGCCAGTACTAGACATGATATGAACATGTAATTTCAACTTCATGATATTCAATTCATTCGACAATTTACTCATAGGATATAAGTGAAGCACAAGAGTAAATGACAAGCTACTCCAAAAAGATACAAGTGAAGATCAAATGAGTAGTTATGTAAATGGGTAGCTAATTGTGGATTCTCTCTTATTTAAAAAACTTTCAGATCTAAGTATTTTATAAAACAGCAAGAAAAACAAAACAAAATGACATTCCAAGCATAGCACAACTCATGTGAAGAAGCAAAAACTTAGGCTCAACCGATACTAACCGATAATTGTTGAAGAAGAAAGGTGTGATGCCTACCGGGGCATCCCCAAGCTTAGATGCTTGAGACTTCTTGTAATATTAACTTGGGATGCCTTGGGCATAACCAAGCTAGAGCTTTTGTGTCTCCTTAATTCCTCTCATATCACGGTTTCCCTAAATCTCAAAAACTTCATCCACATAAAACTCAACAAGAACTCATGAGATAAGTTAGTATATACCAATGCAAAGCCCTTATCATTCTCTACTGTAGCAAACCACAAAAATTATTATTCAACATTGCATACTAAATGCCTCTGCATATTTAATACTCCTATCCTCAAATAGAATCATTAAACACGCAAACATATGCAAACAATGCAAACATAATAGCAATCTGCCAAACCAGTACAGTCTGTAAAGAATGCAAGAGTATCAATACTTCTTAAACTACAAAAATTATGAAAAACATACCACACTGTAGGAACTTTATCAGAGCTTATTTTGCAAAAAGTTTCAACATTTTATCATATTCTGACTTTCCTAGGGAATTTGTGCAACATCGATAAACTTTCTGTTTCGAAACAGCAATATGTGTACTTGCAAAATAAGCATGGCAAGGGCTATACTTGACATTTTTTTATTGAAATAAAAGATTCTAAATAACAGAAATAAAATCCTAACAAAATAAATTGACGCTCCAAGCAAAACACATATCATGTGACGAATGAAAACATAGCTCCAAGTGAGGTTACCGATAATGTTGGAGACGAAAGAGGGGATGCCTTTCGGGGCATCCCCAAGCTTAGTTGCTTGTATCTTCCTTCAATATTACCTTGGGGGTGCCTTGGGAATCCCCAAGCTTAGGGTATTATCACTCCTTATTCTCCTCATATCGACATCTCACCCATAACTTGAAAACTTCAATCACACAAAACTTAACGGAACCTTTTGAGATAGGTTAGTATGATAAAGAGCAAACCATTTCACTTTTGGTACTCTAAAAAACAAGATTCAAAATTGTTTCCAGACAATGACTACTGTAGCATATCATTTCTACAATTTATATTGAGCAATATAAGCCATAGAAACTAGGAAACAAGCCAACTATGCATTGAAAACAGAATCTGCCAAAAACAGAATAATCTATAGTAATCTGTACTCAAACCATACTTCTGCTACTCCAAAATTTATGAGCAAATTAGGAACACGTGACCAATTTGTATATTAATCTTCTGCAAACGGAATCAACTCAAAATCACTCTTCTTTTAAAAATGAGAGTTATTTTCCTGAGCACAAAAGTTTCAGTTTTTCAGCAAGATCAAATCAAGTATCACCCAACATGATCCCTAAGGCTTTACTTGGCACTTTATTGAAACAAAAACAGTAAAACATGATTACTACAGTAGCATAATCATGTGGACACACAAAAAAGTAGATAAAAGTGTTGGGTTATCTCCCAACAAGCGCTTTTCTTTAATGCCTTTTAGCTAGGCATGATGAGTTCAATGATGCTCGCATAAAAGATAAAGATTGAAACATAACAAGAGCATCATGAATCATAAGTTCCTCTCTCATAATAATTTTCAGTAGCATCATGAATATATTCATCCATATAATCATCACATAAATCATTCTTTTTATGATCCAAAAGCACAGAAAATTTATTACTCTTTATGGCATAGATGTCATCATAATAATCATCATAAGTAGCAACTTTGTTCTCATAATAGTCAAATGAAACCTCTTCCAAAATAGTGGATGTATCACTAAATAAAGTCATGACCTCTCCAAATCCACTTTCATCAATATTGTAATAAGATTCAACACCCTCCAAAGTAGTGGGATCACTACTACCTAGAGTTGACACTCTTCCAAACCCAATTTCATCATTGTAATCATCATAAATAGGAGGCATGCTATCATCATAATAAATTTTCTTATCGAAAGTAGAAGGAATCAAAGGATCATATTCATTATGAAAAACATCCCAAAGCTTGGTACAAGCATTATTTTCAGGAAATAAATCTTCAAACATTTCATACTCATCAAACATAGCATCCCCAAGCTTGTGGTTTTGCATATAATCATAATCATTCTTATCAATAGCATGAATGACACCAATAGTATAGCAAACATTATTATCATATTCTTCCAAGAAAGTGCCAAAAAGATCTTCAAGGTCATAATAGACATCATTGTATTCCCAAACATAATCATCACAACAAGTAGTAGGCATCACAAAATCATACTCAATATCATCATCCTCAATCAACATATTTGATTCACTTTCATGACGCACAATGGTGATAGGAGCAATATTACTTGGGAGAGTTACCTTTTTACCTCTACTTTTTCTTCTTTTCTTTTTCTTCTTCACCACCTCACGTGTGGGTTTAATCAATTTTTTCGAGCTTCTTGTTGAAGAGATTGATTGGATAGGAAGCCCTTATCGTTACTTGATTCATCATAATAAATACTAGGAGGGTATTGGGAAATATTTTCCCTTTCATTGGTAATCTCTTCATACTCTATTTGTTTTCTTGTCTTTAGATAGTTGGCAATATAAGGATTCTCAATGCAATTTTCCGCACAAAACATATAAATTTCCTCTAGATCAAAATCAAGAAATCTATTGAGATTAAATCTTGGAATACCCTTAGTTATATGTTTGATTTATTCATACCCTAAAAGAAGACTAAGATCTTTACGATGCTCATGGATAATCCAGTTCACAATTCTTGGACACGATTTGATCATGAAACAAATAGCATTGGAGATTTAAACGACCATGTTCATTGCAAAGTTCACAAGGATGGCGAAACTTATTAAATCTTTCAGCACAATCATCTAGCCTCTCTTGCAACTTTTTTGTTTCTAAATATTTATGCTTCTTACAAAATCTATCTTCCCTTTTTGGTGTGCGTGTGCACTCCCAATTTACTCCACAAAAATTGACATTCTTATAGGAGACATCATTATCATGGCTAGTGCAATCATCATTAGCATTTTGGATATTCAAAGAATTCATACTAACGACATTGCAATCATGCTCATCATTCAAGTAATTTCTGCCGAACATTTGATTGACTTCTTCTTCTAACAATTGAGCACAATTTTCCGAACCATCATTTTCAAGAAAGACATTATAAAGATGATCAATAATATGATGCAACCTCAATTCCATTTTTATGTAGTTTTCTTTTATAAACAAAACTAGTGACAAAACAAGAAACTAAAAGATTCGATTGCAAGATCTAAAGATATACCTTCAATCACTCACCTCCCCGGCAACGGCACCAGAAAAAAGCTTGATGTCTACTACGCAATTTTATTCTTGTAGACACGTGTTGGGCCTCCAAGCGCAGAGTTTTGTAGGACAGTAGCAATTTTCCCTCAAGTGGATGACCTGAGGTTTATCAATCCGTGAGGCATAGGATGAAGATATTCTCTCTCAAAAGACCCTGCAACCAAATACGAGAAATATCTTGTGTCCCCAACACACCCAATACAATGGCAAATTGTATAGGTGCACTAGTTCGACGAAGAGATGGTGATAAAAGTGTGATATGGATGGTGGAAAACTATTTTTATAATCTGAATAAATAAAAACCGCAAGGTAGCAAATAGTAAACGGTCACAAAAACGGTATTGCAATGCTTGAAAATGAAGCCTAGGGCCCGTACTTTCGCTAGTGCAATCTCTCGACAGTGTTAATATAATTGGATCATATAACCATCCATCAAAGTGCAATGAAGAATCACTCCAAAGTTCCTATCTAGCGGAGACCATAAGAACACGAAAGCAAATTTATATTCATAATACTCAATCCAACACAAAGAACTTCAAAGAGTGCCCCAAGATTTCTACCGGAGAAACAAACACAAGAACGTGCATCAACCCCTATGCATAGATTACCCCAATGTCACCGCGGGAATCCGTGAATTGAATGCCAAAACACATATCAAGTGAATCAATACAATACCCCATTGTCACCACGAGTATTCAATTGCAAGACATATGTCAAGTGTTCTCAAATCCATAAAAGTATTCAATCCAATAACAACGAAATCTCAAAGGGAAAAATTTAATTCATCGCAACAAGATAGAGAGGGGAAAACACCATATGATCCGACTATATTAACAAAGCCCGCGAGACATCAGGATCGTGACATCTCAAGAACACGAGAGAGAGAGAGAGATTAAACACATAGCTACTGGTAGAAACCCTCAGCCCCGAGGGTGGACTACTCCCTCCTCATTGTGGTGGCTGCCGGGATGATGAAGATGGCCACCGGTGATGATTCCCCTCTCCGGCAGAGCGCCGGAACGGGGTCTAGATTGGATCTCATGGATACAGAGGCCTTGCAGCGGCGGAACTTCTGATCTAGGGATACCCCCAAGGGTTTTGGAATATTTGGGAATTTATAGGGTGAAGAGGGGGTGCGGGAGGCCACCGAGGCGGGCACAACCCACCTGGGTGAACCTGGGGGCCCAAGCATGCCTTGGTGGGTTGTGACCCCCTCGGGGCACCCCTAGGTGCTGCTCTGGCCCATCCCGGGTGTTCTGGTCCATAAAAATTCTCCAAAAAGTTTTGCTGTATTTAGACTTTGTTTGATATTGATTTCCTGCGATGTAAAAAACAAGCAAAAAACAACAACTGGCACTCGGCACTAGATCAATAGGTTAGTCCCAAACAATGATATGAAGTTGCTATAAAATGATTGTAAAACATCCAAGAATGATAATATAACAGCATGAATGCTTCATAAATTATAGATACGTTGGAGACGTATCTACAGTTACCTGACATGTAACAGATAATTTCTCATGAATACTCATATGCATCTCTAAAACAGAATTTGAAATAGGCAAAGCGAATACTTCTCCTAATCGCCATGAGATTGTCAAGCATTTGTTGCTCGATGGACAATCACAGAACTAGCAGCGGGTGTCCATGGTGTCTAGAGTAGTGCAGGTGTCGGGGCAGTGCATTGACGACGGCGGTGATGTACCAGGGGCTTCTCTGCCATGGGAGGAGAGTGGGTGGGGTTGATTGCCGGGGACGAGCAGCCGGCATCGATCCATGCGAGGAAGGGGGTCGACATCAATCCAGTCGAGCTCGAAAGCCAACATCCACGGCCGTCGGAGGCGGGAAACCGTCCTGCTTGCCAGAGGGGTTGCCGGTGTGGAGCAGAGCAAAGGGAGGTGAGGGAGGAGCGCGTCTATCCAGCACCTCCTGCGTCCGGGAGGCAAGGCAAGGTCAGTGGTTGGAGGCGGGGTTGGCGGTGGTGCGGAGACACATAAAATTCTCAATTGCGGGACGAGGAAGACGACAAGGGTGCAGAGCGCTGCGGGCGTTTTTTCCTTCGGGGCTGTTACACAGGAGGGGCGTGGGGGCATTTCGGTTGTAATCATGTTCAAGTGCGAGGGCAAAGGGATATACCACTTTTTTTAAGTGATTGCTGCAAGAAGCTGCCCTGCCCCTAGTTTTTTCCATTGTTAATAAAACAACGGTGGAAATAAGTTAAGCTCCACTCTTAAAATGAGTTCTTTTGGGATTTTGGCTTATTTTCACAATAAGCTGAAATAAACTGCAAAAGAACCGACCATTAAAGGGGGATGGCGTGCGGGAGGTGAATCGGTGCAGCATGGCAGACCAACAAGTGGTGCGCGTGCGGGGGCACATCGTTGTAGAAATAAAACGAGAGAGGGAGAGCAAATGATCGAACAATTGTTTCTCATTGATTGAAGACCAGGTATTTATACCCACTTTACAAGCTAGATAGGATTACAATGTCGGTAACTACAACCGACTTAAGAATTGGTTATTAGGATTAAATTAATCCTTAACACTCCTCCTAATCTATGCTAGTCTAATACGCATCATCTTGATAAAGACTCCTCCTAATATGTTTTTGCCTTGAGAATGTCATCATCTTCATTTCGAGAAAGACTCCTCCAAAAACCCTGTGGGAAAAAAATGTGAGGAGAATTGTATTTGACATTTTGCTAAAACTCCTTTAGACCAAGTGGGAAAAATAAGGAGAAAATGATGCAACATATAGTGATTATTGTCTCTTGATAACCCATATGAGAAAAACCTTTGAACAAGGATAAAACTCATTAGTGAGTTTAGAGAACAATAAATATGTCTTGAGTACTTCCATTAAAAACCCCGATAGGGAAAATAGAAAGTATGACATATAATCTTTGATAAGATATTGCCTCATTAAAAACCGTTATGAGAAACTCATAAGGGAAAAGAGTGCGATTATATATGCCAATGAAAACTCCTTTAAAACCCAATGGAAAGAATATTAGGAGAAAATTTTATGACATATATGAACACTTGTATCTATATTGTCTCATTAAAAACCTTTTATGAGAAACCATTAGGGGAAAACTCATGAAGGAAAAAATAGTACAATATATGCAATCTGATGATTGTTAACAGGTCATACTTTTGGAGATTACTCCCCCTGAACTTTGCAAATCTAGAGGATGTCTCATATCAAGTACATTGACATGATCATGACATTATGAATAATATATTGATTTTTCCAATATTTTGTTTGCAAATTGTTTCATCACTTTTCTATAATTCATGAGGATAACTGATCTCGAACAATGTGCTTTGTGATATTGATCTTCATATAACCTGTATGTATTGAGTAATACAAGTGGTAGCATCTTGATAAATCAAGTTATGTTATTTTGATGAATCTCAACCACATGGTTTTGAGTGTGGTTAATTATTCTCCTAAGCCAAGCATATTTTCAATGCCTTTAGATAAAGTAATTATGTCAGAACGGTAAGTGGAAGTAGCCATTAAATTCTATTTAGATGACTTCCATAAGAAGGCTATTCCATCAAATTCAATCATTGATATGGCTTTGTTGGGATCAAGTAAAGAGCCAATATCATATATCATAGCATGGTCAAATATTGATTCTCCTGATGGAATTGTCCAAGATTTATTGTGAACTTGAGATATAAGTTAATATTCCTCATATCAACCATATACGTTTTGTTGGTGTGATATATCCACATTGAACTTCTCATATATGTTTTGGATATATGTAGACTGAAATGTATTCTTGAGAGAATGCTCAAATTTGTAAACATAAGCTAAATTTGGTTTAATCCAAATTTTCTGCCTTGAGATGATTTTGTGTATGTTTAGGTCTTGTATAGACATTGACGATGAAGTCATCGATATACACTAAGTGATATAAGGAAAACAAATTTGGGATTCCCTTATTAACACATAAGCAATCAACATTCTTTGAGTAATTCCTGGAACTCATTTAGTCGGTAGTACCATATGATTTTCGACTATTTCAAGTCATAGAGTGACTTTGAAATTTTACACAAAACATGCTATGATTTATCTTTAGATTCGGAATTTTAAGCCCTTTCGGGACTTTAAAATAGATATCCAATATGAGTGATCCATATGAGTATGCAGTCACTGCATCCATTAACTGCATGGTATTATCTGTACTGCCTATGATATTTAGTATTGAAACATAATTCCACTAATACCAGGAGGGTATGTCACATCGTAATCGATGTCGGATCTCTGCGTGAACCCTTTTGCTACAAGCCTTGCTTTATCACCACCTCATTGACTTTGTCTACGAATGAGAAGTTTTTATTATTCCATATGGAAGATACTTATGAGGAGTAGATATTACTGCAGTAAATACCACTCATTTGTTGAGCGAGTGCTATTCTTCATTACTTTCTTCCTTTTATGTGAACCAATATGAGTGCAAGAGGCACTCTACCATGGATTTTGGTTCTGGACCCAAAAGGTTTTAGCAAATTAAGAAGAAATATATGTCGACAAATGTAGTCTTTAGTTTATATGATTCTGATAGAATCATTGAAGTTTGTGGATAAAATATTTACTCCTTTTTAACTCCTTGTGATTTCCTACAACAAATGGAGTCAATGTGTTTTGATGTCTCGGCACCAAAACATTTGTGCACATTTATGTTGGGCATTGGATGATGAGCATCTAGTGAGGTGTCTTTCAACTTGATGTTGAATTACATTTACTGGTTGAGGATGCGATTTCCTCTGTTTTCGCGGAAGCATATAAGAAGTTATATCTGGCATTGTCAGATTTTTCTCCCCCTCTTGCTCTCATTTGGGGAGAAGAGTTGTTTATAAGGTACCTCCACTGTTCTGACACTTTACTGCTGGAATATAGAATTTAGTAACACCTTGTCATCAGTAAATGTATGTGGCAGATTTGCAATGTGTTGCAAATATATGATTCTCTAAACTTTTAGTTCAGATTCTTTGAGTACGTGGATATAATTAAGGATTGAATGTCAATAACATTTCTAATTTATTTCTCGGCATTATTTGTGGTACTTATCTCCCCCTAATGCCGAAAAATATCCTTATTACTGATGCAATCAGCATACGGGCTATGAATACTTTTGATTGACGGATAAATTGTTATTCCTCACATAGATCCCTAGTTTTCTATGAGGGCCCATTGATGTATGCTAGAGTGGTGATATCGGTATGTAATCGAATTATCGTAGATAGGAAATACTTTGTTTATTTACACATAGTAACTACAAGGAGAATGTAGTATGATATGCAATTGGTATGATTTAGATCATACTTACGATGTGTAAGGCCGTATGTGTCCAGCAAGAGGCTGGTAAATTTACATTTCTTTACAAGTGGTCATGTAATTCATTTGACTATCTTTGATAAGAAATTTAGCTAAACCATTCTGGGTATGTACATAAAGTACTTCATGAAAAAAATGCTTGTTGAATGAGTGCAACAACATTGTCCATCCGAATGGGTTTATAGATCATGTTTTCAGGAGAATTTGCTCTTACTTTCATAAGTTGAGCAATTTATTTAGTAAGATCATGCATGGTTGTGTGTGATAAGAGACACTTGAATCATTTTATAAATGTTCCTATGAGTACCATGAAGTATCTAAATAATTCCACATAGTGGTTAACTAATCCACATATATCTTTTGAATGTATTCAAGGAAGATTGAGTGGCTCATTTAGAATTTTAAGGTGAGAGTTCCTTAAAACAGATTTCCCCTATGGCACATGTGGTGCACATATAATTTGATGACATGGGAATATTTTGCAACTTGTTAAGTTGTGACCAACAGAATTGTCAATAATTTTCTAAACATACCCAAACCAGGATGGATAATACTATCAAGTCAAATATTGAATTTATTAGTATTTAGAACATTATTTTGTACGCAACAATATTGAGTATGAGTTGAACCATACATTCAAAATTTTCAAATATAGGATCCGAGGGATAGGATATTGAACATCCTACTACATGTAGTAGTACAAGTATAGGCTAATGAAATTTTGGAAATAACTAGGAGATACATGATGTCTCCCAATTATTGGAAATTTTATTAGGCAAACATATCATTGATGCAAAGGAATCCACCATCCTTTTATTGCTCTAGTTTTTTGGTTCTCCTTCTGATGAAGATTTGAGAACAATCAGTTACCAAAATATTTTTCTGGTTGTAAGTTTGCAATTTTTCAAATTTATCCCAATGAACTTATGTGCCTATTCAATAAATTTGTGGTGTGGTTTGACCATATGTTCAAGGGGTTGGTAATCATAGGTGTGATGTTTGTATAACCAAACATTTGATAAACTTGAGAGTTGTCTTTGTGATCATTTGAAAAGATCTATTCCTTATTAAGAGGCAATTCTATCTTTGGTTGTCATTTAGCCTCCACTTTACTTTGAATTCTGCATGTTTCTATTTTGTGATCACTAAGTTGCACAAAATACTAAGTACTAGCAAGGATTGCACATAATGGAATATAACCCATTGAGTGAATCTGATTTTTAAGAAATTCCATGTTTCTCCATCATGGAAAATGGTAATACCATCATATGAGGATGTAAAGGGTATTAAGGGCTTTTCAACTAGATTTACATATGGAAAAATTTGATCATGAGATCTCAACTTGAAGTTGATTAAATGACAGAATTGGGAGCTACAATAGACTTGAGGTATTGAAAAACAAATGGGTGACCATTCGCGATGTACTCATGGCAGCATGTTTCTCTTAGAGGAAATACTGAAGGTGAATAAATATTCATCCATTATGTGCTTAGTTGAGAACTAAGTGAAGTTGGTGACATATAAAATGCATACGAACATTGCAGGTTAGAGTCACCGCCAAAAACGTGGACATAGCATGTTTGACATTGGTTACTTACTATGAAAGTATAACCAGGACCTGATGTGGACACTACAACAGTGTTTAAGACACTTGATATAAATTATGGTATCCATCTTGATGAATGGACAACATTATACTTAGAAATAGCGACATACCCACCACTGCCATGTATTTTACCAATGTAATAGAAGGTAATTACCAGGATATGGCAATACTTGCGTAATATTCTATGACTTATTCAAGCAAAGTGAGGCTTAAATAACGGATATTAGTGGAAAACATATGCTATTTCAGTATGTAGTGTTCATGCATGAATACCTTTTACTATGAGAGTAAATATCTTTTTTTAGTGAACAACAACAATTGCTTCAGGGGAGCAAATTTTTACGATAGCTGATGCTATATACTTATATGTGTAGACCTCAGTTTATATAGGATAACACTTTGAAGATAGTCACCGGATGCGGTGTAGATCTCACAGTAATAGAAAACATAGTCTGATTTTTTCAGTTGATATTCGTAATTCTATTACCTTATGTTATGCTAAATATATGAAATCACTTTGAAAGTAATCATCTGTCAAAGTGACACAATGTAGACCTTTTAGTAATAGTGGATAGTCTGCAAACTTTGCAGTAGATGCTCGTATTACCTTATGATATCTTGAGGTAGTCACATCTAATATTAATATTTGGAAGATCACTTTGAAGGTAGACATCTTGTCAAAGTGACAAGATGTAGACCTCACAATAGTGATGGATAATCTGCAAATAATGCAGTAGATGCCACCAATACCTTGCGATTCACAAATAAAATTTGGAGATAGTCCCATAGTATAATTTTGTATGAGTTTACATCAACATTTGCAAGAAAAATATATTTCAATTGCCAAAATAGAGTTGTTGTACACAGTTATGTGTTATAGAGATTGCATAAGGCAAGCAAATTGAAAACATTACGTTTATTATATGCTTTACAACAAGTACATAGACTAAAATGCAGACCAAACAAAGTCTGTAGACTAAGACTACCCACAGTGGAAGTAACATAGGTAGTAACATCACACATATCTAGATAAAATAGATGTTGCGGCAAGCAATAAATGGAGAAAGAGAGGAAAGTGGTAACATAGCTAGTTATTAGTAGTATGAGTAACATCACACATATCAAGGCAAGATGTGTCTATAGCCTAATAAATAAAGTGTTGCATGTTACCACATATATGTTACTCCCCACTATAGAGGTAGTAACATATGCCTGTTACTAGTCTATGTTACTACCCATAATGGTTAGTCTTAAAACTACAACCGCAAGTGTTACAGATTAAATGACAATTTCAGAAATCTGGGTACTAAAACATATGGTTTAGTCAGGGCTGTATCCAAGAAAATGGAGGCCCGGTGCAAAATAAAAATGGAGGCCCTCGACAAAACAAATAGCAATTAGAAAACAATGCTTTGAACACTAAAAAAAGGCTTTGTTATATATGTCATCCTTCTTTTTCCTCAAAAAAATATATATGTCATCCTTTTGCTATGTTTTAGCATTGAACCTATGATCACCAGGAACCTCATCAGCACTAGTATCTAAACCTTATTTTCAGAAGAACATATTATTCTTTTACTAAAAACTTATCAGGAACGCCTTTTGGATGTCAAGTGAGGTTTTCAGTCTTTTTCCTTTTCCTGTGTTTTCCATATCCCGACTCAAATTTCCTAATTCTAGAAATAGAGGAAATTTCATAAAATAAAACTAAGAACCAAATAGCATACTCTAAAAACTGAACATAAAAACAAAGAGGGATGAAATAGCCTTTCATTAATTTGGGAAGAAAACCATGTGGCGGCACCGCGCACATGTGGCTTTGATAGTCCGCTGGATCTTCTTGATGATTTGACCTAGCATACTCATGTCTTCACAGGGCCAGTGACAAGCAACAAGGGAATTAAAAGAACTAGGAGATGAGAGATGTGAGAAATCTATTGTAGAAGGCACCGAATAAATAGATGGAGGATGATAGAGCTGCAATACTACTAAAAGTAGAGGTTGAAGAAGACACCGAGTAAACTGCATCATCAGTAGACTGCTTCGGGGAGAATGCGAATGAATTAATCCATGGGAGTAGAATCGGGAGCTGCCATAGTATGATTGGATCATGGGAAGACGCTAGAAGAGAAAACGACCAAATAAAGAAGAGGAGCTGTGCATGAGATAGGGTCTTGGAGTAATTTTTTGTGAATTCCTAGGTACTTAGTATTTACTTGATGCATTGATTAGTCATGGATTTTTAGGGGAGAGGTTAATCATGGCTAAACTGGTCATTTGTTAGAAATTTGGGGTCTGTTCAGTCAAACACCCTGCACATGTGTGTTGTACGGGCCTGCATAGTATGATTGGATCATGGGAAGACGCTAGAAGAGAAAACGGCCAGAGAAAGAAGAGGAGCCGTGCATGAGATAGGGCCTTGGAGTGATTTGTTGTGAATTCCTAGGTACTTAGTATTTACTAGATGCATTGATTAGTCGTGGATATTTAGGGGAGAGGTTAATCATGGCTAAACTGGTCATTAGTTAGAAATTTGGGGCCCTGTTCAGTCGAACACCCTGCACATGTGTGTTGTATGTGCCTGGGTTTAGTAAATCCTAGTTAACCCTTACTAACTACAGGGGCAAGATATGATTATCTCCAAGTACATGGTTGAATTGAATAAATTCCAAAGAAGATCAGATCCCCAATTTCTTATCCCGTGCAAGTGTCGTGGGCATAGTAACTGCTGCCGCTGTGCATGCAGGCAGACCGGTAGTTGCCTCGCCGCATTTTGCGCCTCGTGGGATGCCTCTGCCTGGGCTGAGGACCATGATGTCGCACATCGGCCGATGGCCGCCGCTGCGGAGCCGCGAGACACCGCGTTTGCCACTGTCGTGTGCCGGCCTGGGCCCACCTCCACCACGCTGCAGGGAGTAGGCCAAGCGTCGGAGGTCTTTGCGGCGTCGCCTGAGGGTGTTTCTATGCTGGGTGGGCACCGGCCGTTGACTGCTGCCGCCACTGTGCCTTAGGCGGCTGGCCTCCTCATCGAAAATATGCAGGCTGGGAGTGCATCCTCTGCCATGCCGAGGCCGTGGTGCACGGCCACCTCGCGGTGTAGCGCTGGGAGCATCCAGGCCGAAGGATGTCGCCGCTCCACGAGGAGCCTGGCTAAGGGAACGTCTTCCGGGCCATGGTCGCCGCCAAAGTTTGCCTTGGACGGCATTAAAAACCATGCCCTCGAGGTTAGTATAAATATTTCGTGCAAGAACGAAATCAAAATTGAATCACCTAATTGATGTATTGTCAAACCAGAGATGCAGACAAGATCAGTTAACAACTTCAGGTTCAGTGAACATTTTGTCATCAACAGCCAGGAGCGCTCCTCCGCTAAGCTATATCGCGAGCCATTAGATCTTTGCCGTACCGTTTCGGGTAGTTACTATTCCACTTCACAGTCTTGTGCTTTCCCTATATAACAGTCGGGGTGTGGCTGAGTCCAGAGCATTCTATTCTCATTGAACTGCCCAAATGGCTTCACATATACGCTAGCATGTGTACAGATATTCAATAATATAGATCTGAGTGACAATTCCCCATTGACACATACAATTTCTCTTGATTCCTTCCTGTGACGCCCCCAATTCAATCGTACACTAATCATACATGTAAATGTGTACGATCAAGATCAGGGACTCACGGGAAGATATCACAACACAACTCTAGACACAAATGAAAATAATACAAGCTTTATATTACAAGCCAGGGGCCTCGAGGGCTCGAATACATAGCTCGATACACAAGAGTCGGCGGAAGCAACAATATCTGAGTACATACATAAGTTAAACAAGGATGCCTTAAGAAGGCTAGCACAAAAGCAACAACGGTCGAAGAGGCAAGGCCTCTTCCCTGGGACCTCCTAAACCACTCCTGGTCATCGGCGGTCTCCACGTAGTAGCATCCATCGGCGATGGCATCTGGCTCCAGGGATCCACCATCTGGTTGCATCAATCGAAAAAAAGAAAGAAGGGGGTAGCAAAGCAACTGTGAGTACTCATCCAAAGTACTCGCAAGTATCAGATCTATACTAAGTATGCATTGGTATCAAAATGGAAGGTTTGTATCTGTGGACTGAACTGCAGAATGCCAGAATAGAGGGGGAAGGCCTAGCCTATCGAAGACTAGCATCTTCAAGCAGCTTCAAGCATCTTGCAGCATGTAGAAGAGTAAAGAGTAGCAGTTTAATATTTAACAAACATGTTGTAGAACCAACGCCCAGAGATCCTTCCTCGACTCCCTGCGAGAAAGCAATCCCAGAGCCACATATCCATCACATATCTCAATTATCCATTTCTAGTTATATAAGATCAGGATATAAGTCTGAACGTCCATTACCGCGGACACGGTATTCGAATATATATCTTCCCTGTAGGGGTGCACCACGTTACCCAACACGCTCGATCACTCTGGCCGGACACACCTTTCTGGGGTCAATGCCCGGCCTCGGAAGATCAACACGTCGTAGCCCTACCTAGGCTCAGCAGAGAGGTCCCCGCCGGTCTACATCCTAAGCACTCCTGGGTCTTGGGCCCATCGCCCGCAGCACTCCTGGTCGTTGTGAGCAGGGTGGATACCAACACCGCCTCGGATGGCCAGCACGATCCAACCATGCCGCACTGCTGAACTGGACGTCTGACAAAGCTTCGGCTAATACTGCGACGTCGAGGCCCATCTCTATTCTCGTGTGGTGGTTAGTGCGTAAAGGCCAGAGGCCAACTCAGAACAAATACCCAAACCTGTTAGTGCATTGGGGGCTCACGGAGACGAGCAGAGACTCACGATAATGTGACCCCGTCGCCCCGTCTCATGGACTTACGACAAGGGCCCAACCTGCCCGGCCGTGCCACGTGGAAAACTCGCGGGTGCTCAATGGGCCCGCCCAACTTTCACATTAACTCGCGGGTACCCCTCAGAGCCGACCCGACTTCAACAATGGTCTCAAGTAAAGTCAAGGTAACCGTGTGTCCAAACATCAAGGGGAAAACCCGAGGAATCACCCAAGGAGGATTCCACTCGATGTAACCATCAAGGTGAGCGTAAGAGGATCCACCCTCGAGGTTCACACTTGAGGTGTTGCACGACAGAGCCGTATCGGGAATGGTGAAAGAGGAACCACCCTCAATGACCACGACTGAATAGCTACACTACAGAATTATCATCAGGAGTGCGTTATGACGGATCACCCTCGGCACCCGATAGTAGCTCGAAAGAGTCGAGCAACTAAAGGGGCGTGATGTGATGTGAGGTGTCAGGCTCTGGTCCTTGATCACGTTGATCGAGTTGTCGAAGATGAAGAAGGGGCAACAAGGACAAGGTGGGGGTCACTGATGGATCACTAACCAACCTATACTAAGCAGTTTAGGATAAGCAGGTCAGGCACAATGAGCAGGTTACAAAAGCAGGCTAGGCATCAGAATCGAAGCAAACAATAACAGTAGCAAAATCTGATGCAAGCATGAGAGAATGGAATGGGTGATATCGGGATGATCAAAGGGGGGGCTTGCCTGGAAGCTCCGCTGAAAGGGAAGAAGTGTCGTCGGTGACGTAGTCGATCACAATGGCATCAATAGCTGTCTCGGGGTCTATCAGAGAAGAAGAGGGGCAAGAAACAATAAATACAGAGCAAACAAGTACAATACTAAGCAGGGCAAGGTAACATGAAGCGTTAGGGGTGTTCTAACGCAGGGCTATACAATACTGGTGAAGGGGGAAACATCCGGGAAAGTTTTCCCGGTTCCGGACGTCTATCAGACAGATGAACCGGAGGGGAAATGTTCGATGTTTGCTATGCTAGGGACGTGTGGCGAGGGAACGGACCGCGTATTCAGATTCGTCTCGTTATTCTGAGCAACTTTCATGTACAAAACATTTTCATCCGAGTTACGGATTAATTTAAAAGATTTATCAAAGTTATAAATGATTTTCTAATATTATTATGACAACAGCGTGATGTCAACATGAGATCAGCAGCCAACAGGGCTTTGACTGGGTCAAAATGACACGTGGGGTCATTCTGTCACAAACCTAACTAATCAACAGATTTAATTAACTAAGTTTGGTTGATTAGGTTAATTAACCTAATTAATTAAGTTAATTAATTAATTAATTAACGTTTTTAATTATTATTATTTTTACATTTACGTGTCTCTTAAAAAAACAGGGGTTGGGCCCCGTGTGGCAGTGGCCCAGTCGGACCACACACACACGCACACCTTCACAGCCGCGGCCATAGCCATGGCTGGCCGCAGCGGCAGGCAACGGCAAGGGACAGTGCCAGCGCCTGCGCGGCTGCTGGGTGGTGGCCGGCGCGGCGGGAGCTCCGCCGGGCGCGCCCGTGGGAGGAGGTTCTGCAGGAGGGACGGCAACAACGAACGAGGTGAGCGGCGGGCGCCGGACCCGGGCGGCGGGGTCGTGCGTGGGGCGGGCCGTAGGCGTGACGGTGAGGCAGAGGGCTACGGGGTTCACGGCGGGGCGCCGACGGGTGCGTGGCTAGGCAGCGAGCGGCAAAGGGCTCCGGCGAGCAGCGGCCAGGCGCAGCAGGGGGCGCGGGCACGCTGGGACGAGCAGGACACATGCGTGGCGCGGTGAGCGCGTCCACGGGCCTGACGGCGGTGGCACAGAGGGGGCGACAGGGAAGGAGGACGAGGTCCTCACCCATGTTGATGGCGTACGGGGCGGCGAGGCTCTACGGCGACCGTCGATGGAGAGGCGGGGCGGGGTTGAGGAGGCGGTCGAGGAGGACGACGGCGGTTCGGCGACGGTGGGGTAGCGCCAGGCGGCATCGAGCAGCATCGGACGACGTGGCGCAGTCGTCGGGGCGCAGAGGGTTCAATCCCGATCCAACTCGGGTCGAGGTGGGGGCGGGCGTTGTAGTGGAGGAGGCGGAGAGGAGGGCGCCGGCGAGGGGTGGCCGGAGGCGCTGGGTGGTGGCGACGTGGCGAAGGGGTCGGGGCCCTCTGCCCTGATCCAGACGGGGAAAGGGGAGAGAGGCGTGCGGGGGAAGCGAGTGGGGGAAGTGGGGATCAGGAGGGGTTAGGGTTCGGGGAGTGGGGTGGCCTAATAGGCCAGGGCGCAGCAAGGGTGGGCTGGTTGGGCCGCAAGGGTGGCCATCTGGGCCTGTTGGCTCAGTTTGCCAGGTGGGGGTCTCTTTTGCATTTTATTTTCTGTTTAAATTTTTGCTAGTGTTTTATATTAAACTATAAATCTAAACAAGCTTTGTTAGATATGAAACTTACCTCATAAAACAAGCACATTAATCCTAGGAGTCACAAAAAGTTTGAGGCCAAAAGAAGTTGTCTAACCAATTTTAGAAATGGGATAGGCCAATTTTAGAAGCTGCTGAACCACTAAATAATTTTCCAGGGGCACTTTGGGAATTCAAAAGAGGTTGGTTCCAACATGACAAATAACCAGAGATTATTTGCCACACTTTGAACATTTTAGTTTTTATGTTTGAAAACTTTTATTTTTTGACTTTAATTTAAATTTGAATTTGGACCAGATTCGAACCAACGCGAGTTTAACAGCAGTAATCATGATGACGTGGCATCATTAGCATGGAATTACTGTAGCTTAATTATTCGGGCATCACAATTCTCCTCTACTACAAGAAATCTCGTCCCGAGATTTAAGGGGTGGAGTAAGGGGGAAAGACTCGGGAAGGACGGAGCTCAACACAAGATAGGTACCTGGGGGCTATCTTAGTGAATGTGACTTAGAGTTATCTCTCAAGTTGAAATTTAAGAAAGTCCTTGAGAGCAAGGCAAGGAGGTGCAATAAGAAGCTTCAACCGGGTAGGCAATCGTTCATTGCCTGAAAATAGAGGGTGAATGGGGTTTAGAGCAATGGGAATAAGTACGGCGTCTGGTACCAGAATAGATCACTAGGAATGTGGCTTGTGAATTACATACGAAGCCAAGCATGAGGAATACCTTAGAAAACAGGGATGTATATGAGAGTCAGATTTCGATCCTATGGAACTGTGGGTTATGGGCCCACCATGTGGGTTAAAAGCAGGAAGGGTGCTAACATTTGCACGGTCATAATAGCAGGGCAGGTCAGACAATAACCTGTCAGTTATGTCGGCAACAACATCGGTACCAAGGGTGAAGGACGAAGAGAACCATTTTCCTGCTCGTTAAGATGAGGCGGACCAATAAGCAAAGTTCGCGTCCATCGGTGGCTACCGGAATGTCATCAACACTGACAGAGTTTGTACACCGAGGTGTTTACATAAGCAGGGAATTATCACTGCTCAGATATGTGAGGTTACAAGAAAGGTTAAACAAAACAATGGAAAGGAAAGTGTAGGCTCGAATCAGTTATCGGTGTTCTCGGGTGTCTAACAACTTAGAACCCGTGGAAAATTGGAATCGGCGAGAAATAATAGTTGATGAAGAACTCATAAGAGGTTATATAGTTTTGTGATAATCTCGAGATACCAGAGGGTAATACTCAAGGGTATAGCAGAACAGAGGTTGGACGAGTGAAATGATCTACAGAAGACAAGTACTTCCACTTGTCCGAGAAATGAAATCAAAGAAGAACAATCATGGTTGGGACCACGGTTGTGAAGGACCAAACATAGATACAAGATGAACTTATCACAAGAGGATTATTATTATAACAAGAATCTTCCATGATAGGATGTACATCGTGTCCATGGGCATGAACACAAAGTTCAAGGTCGACTCCCACTTCTCCAATGCATAACCTCTCATTCACTTCTCATTTTCGATGAAGTCGTAGTGTTGAGATTTTATCTGGCATAACACTAGTAGAGTAAGAGTCGTAGAAGTTTCTGGGTTCACACAGATTTAGGGAACACATAGATTCAACCCATAGGGACATCTTAGGAACATATACCACAAACGTCACGAGTAAAAAAACTCAAGCCCAAAAGCAGAGTAGGGTTGATGAGAGCGGGGGATACAATTTACCAAAGGCATTGTGTATCCAAGGAAAGGCTCACAAGGTTACTGAACATGAAGGACACTGTCAGATAAAACCCAACAAAGGACCTGGAGGTCCACAATGGATCTGATGTGAGTACCGGTACTCAACCAGAAGAAGAAAGAATGCAAGGAGGTCTGGTTATAGAAACAATTGACAAATTCAAAGCTCAAATGCAAAGGAATTATGGTTTCCAAATCGGGGAATCAGAAGTATAGGCTACGATCAAAGACAAGTAAGTTCGATAGACATAGATCGACAATCAAACAAGGTTTGATTTGTTGAACACCAGCTCATGTCCGGAGTGACGTCTGAGCCAAGGGAAGAATTCTAATTAGGACCGATGATCGCGAGCATTCACAAACTTATCGAATCAAATGCTCGAAATTACGATGACAAAGGATGCTAATGAGTATTGTTAGACATATGGAAGTAACCATAATGCAAGAAGATAAGGAGGAATAAGAGTAATAGGCTACTGAGCATTTTCGGAAGATCAAATAGTTTTTCAGGGCATCTTGTAATAACAAGAGCAACTGGGGATGAAGGTATGAACGGCAATCTAGGTAGTTACCCATAAGGATTTATGGGTGGTAGGGATCGCAATGGCAAAGGGAACAAGGGTCTCGGGAAAACATCGGAGACTATCTTCAGAATCTTCTGGTGCACCAAGCAATCATCTAGAGTGAGGGGCTCTCCGGGAGAAGTATTTACGAGAACCTAGAGTTGTTAGCAAAATCATTTAACCCGAATAGAATAGAGATCATATTCCCAGAGTATACACAAGGAGTAAAAGATCCTAATACCACTTAATTGGTGGTGGGCCCGTAAGCCACACAGCCATGTTAGTAAAACCGTTTTTCAAAGACTAGACTCAACTTCGACCAAGGAGTTGGAAAGGGGGATCCTATAGGCAGTCGGCTCTGATACCAACTTGTGACGCCCCCGATTCAATCATACACTAATCATACACGCAAATGTGTACGATCAAGATCAGGGACTCACGGGAAGATATCACAACACAACTCTAGACACAAATCAAAATAATACAAGCTTTATATTACAAGCCAGGGGCCTCGAGGGCTCGAATACATAGCTCGATACACAAGAGTCAGCGGAAGCAACAATATCTGAGTACAGACATAAGTTAAACAAGGATGCCTTAAGAAGGCTAGCACAAAAGCAACAACGATCGAAGAGGCAAGGCCTCCTGCGTGGGACCTCCTAAAAACTACACATGGTCATCGGCGGTCTCCACGTAGTAGCATCCATTGGCAGTGGCATCTGGCTCCAGGGATCCACCATCTGGTTGCATCAACCGGAAAGAATAAAGAAGGGGGGAAAAGGGGGTAGCAAAGCAACCGTGAGTACTCATCCAAAGTACTCGCCATCATCAGATCTATACTAAGTATGCATTGGTATCAAAATGAAAGGTTTGTATCTGTGGACTGAATCGCAAAATGCCAGAATAGAGGGGGAAGGCCTAGCCTATCAAAGACTAGCATCTTCAAGCAGCTCCAATCATCTTGCAGCATGTAGAAGAGTAAAGAGTAGCAGTTTAATATTTTACAAACATGTTGTAGAACCAACCGCCCAGAGATCCTTCCTCGACTCCATGTGAGAAAGCAATCCCGGAGCCACATATCCATCACATATCTCAAGTATCCATTTCTAGTTATATAAGATCAGGATATAAGTCTGAACGTCCATTACCGTGGACACGGTATTCGAATATATATCTTCCCTACAGGGGTGCACCACGTTACCCAACACGCTCGATCACTTTGGTCGGACACACATTTCTGGGGTCAATGCCCGGCCTCGGAAGATCAAAACATCGTAGCCCTACCTAGGCTCAGCAGAGAGGTCCCTGCCGGTCTACATCCTAAGCACTCCGGGGTCTTGGGCCCATTGCCTGCAGCACTCCGGGTCATTGCGAGCAGGGTGGATACCAACACCGCCTCGGATGGCCAGCATGATTCGATCGTGCTGCACTGCTGAACTGGACGTCTGACAAAGATTCGGTTGTTACTATGATGTCGAGGCCCATATCTATTCTCGCATGGTGGTTAGTGCGTAAAGGCCAGAGGCCAATTTGAACAAATACCCAAACCTGTTAGTGCATTGGGGGCTTGGGGTGACGAGCAGAGACTCACGATAATGTGACCCCGTCACCCCGTCTCATGGACTCTCGGCAAGGGCCTGGACTGCCCGACCGTGCCACGTGGAAAACTCGCAGGTGCTCAACGGGCCCGCCCAACTTTCACATCAACTCGCGGGTACCCCTCAGGGCCGACCCGACTTCAACAATGGTCTCAAGTAAAGTCAAGGTAACCATGTGTCCAAACATCAAGGGGAAAACCCGAGGAATCACCCAAGGAGGATTCCACTCGATGTAACCATCAAGGTGAATGTAAGAGGATCCACCCTCGAGGTTCACACTTGAGGTGTTGCACAACAGAGCCGTATCGGGAATGGTGAAAGAGGAACCACCCTCGATGACCACGACCAAATAGCTACACTACAGAATTATCATCAGGAGTGCGTTATGACGGATCACCCTCGGCACCCGATAGTAGATCAAAAGAGTCGAGCAACTAAAGGGGCGTGATGTGATGTGAGGTGTTAGGCTCTGGTCCTCGCTCAAGTTGATCGAGTCATTGAAGATGAAGCAGGGGCAACAAGGACAAGGTGGGGGTCACTGATGGATCACTAAACAACCTATACTAAGCAGTTTAGGATAAGAAGGTAAGGTACAATGAGCAGGTTACAAAAGCAGGCTATGCATCAGAATAGGAGCAAACAATAACAGTAGCAAAATCTAATGCAAGCATGAGAGAATGGAATGAGAGATATCGGGATGATCAAAGGGGGGGGGCTTGCCTAGAAGCTCCGCTGAAAGGGAAGAAGTGTCGTCGGTGACGTAGTCGATCACAGCGGCATCAACAGTTGTCTCGGGGTCTACGGGAGAAGAAGAGGGGGAAGAAACAATAATTACAGAGCAAAAAAGTGCAATAGTAAGCATGACAAGGTAACATGAAGCGTTAGGGGTGTTCTAACGCAGGGCTACACGATACTGGCAAAGGGGGAAACATCCGGGAAAGTTTTCCCGGTTCCGAATGTCTGTTAGACAGATGAACCGGAGGGGAAAGGTTTGACGTTTTCTTTGCTAGGGACGCGTGGCGGGGGAACGGACCGCGTATTCAGATTCGTCTCGTCGTTCTGAGCAACTTTCATGTACAAAACATTTTCATCTGAGTTACGGATTAATTTAAAAGATTTATCAAAGTTATAAATGATTTTCTAATATTATTATGACAACAGCGTGATGTCGACATGACATCAGCAGCCAACAGGGCGTTGACTGGGTCAAACTGACATGTGGGGTCATTCTATCATAGACCTAACTAATTAATAGATTTAATTAATTAAGTTTGGTTGATTAGGTTAATTAACCTGATTAATTAAGTTAATTAATTAATTAACATTCTTAATTATTATTATTTTTACATTTTCGTTTCTTTTTAAAAAACAGGGGGCTGGGCCCCGTTTGGCAGTGGCCTAGTCGGACCACACACGCACGCACGCCTTCACAGCCGCGGCCGTGGCCATGGCTGGCGGCAGCGACAGGCAATGGAAAGGGATAGCACCGGCGCCTGCGTGGCTGCTGGGTGGTGTCCGGCGCGGCGGGAGGTCCGGCGGGCGCGCACGCGGGAGGAGGTGCTGCAGGGGGCGGCAACGACGAACGAGGTGAGCGGCGGTCGCCGAACCCGGGCAGCGGGGTCGCGCATGGGGCGGGCCGTAGGCGCGACGTTGAGGCAGAGGGCTACAGGGTTTGTGGCGGGGCGCCGACGGGCGTGTGGCTAGGCAGCGAGCGGCGAAGGGCTCGGCGAGTAGAGGCCAGGCGCAGTAGGGGGCGTGGGTGACTATGAGGGGCGCGAGCGTGCCGGGACGAGCAGGACACAGGCGTGGCGTGTCCACGGGCGCGACGACGGTGGCACAGAGGGGGCGACATGGAAGGAGGACGAGGTCCTCACCCACGTTGATGGCATACGGGGCGGCGAGGCCATCGATGGAGAGGCAGGGCGGGGTTGAGGATGCGGTCGAGGAGGCGGCCGAGGAGGATGATGGCGGTTCGGCGACGGCGGGGTAGCGCCAGGCGGCATCGAGCAGCATCGGGCAACATGGCGCGGTCGTCGGGGCGCAGAGGTTTCAATCCCGATCCAACTCGGGTCGAGGTGGGGGCGGGCATTGTAGTGGAGGAGGCGGAGAGGCGGGCCCCGGCGAGGGGTGGCCGGAGGCGCTGGGCGGCGACGGCGTGGCGAAGGGGTCGGGGCCCTCTGCCCCGATCCAGACGGGGAAAGGGGAGAGAGGCGTGCGGGGAAAGAGAGTGGGGGAAGTGGGGATCGGGAGGGGGTTAGGGTTCGGGGAGTGGGGTGGCCTAATAGGCCAGGGGGGCAACAAAGGGTGGGCCGGTTGGCTAAGGATATAGAGCCTCTCAGACCTCAGAGACTAACATATGCTTACTGCTTGGCTAAGGATATAGAGCCTTGTCATCCTTACATGGCTGCAGCACCAAAGAAGCAGGGAATTACTTACAACAATTTCTATCAGAAATCCAGTTGGAACTGCCAGTCAAAACAGAGCACTCCTCTGCAACAGCAACAAATCCCCATCAGGCAAGCAGAAGCTCCTGCTATAAACATCAAAAAGTGAGAAAAGTGGGGGAATGCTGGAGATGTGGGGACAAATGGGTGCATGGACACAAGTGTAGATTGATACCAAATGTCCATTTGATGCAACATGAATTGGAGGAATAACATCAAGAAGAATTAGAGGAAGGAGCTCAACATGAACAAGTTGAAACTCAGGAACAAGAGGAGCAAGTCATGTATCTTTCTGCTTATGCTATGGGCCAGCAACTAGTAGTGCTAACACCCACCATTATCATCCACATCAATGGCAAAAGAGCTATTGCTCTTCTGGACTCAAACAGTACCACCTCTTTCATTAATCCATAATTTGCAGCCAAAGCCAATTGCAATATATTGCCTGTTAAGCCAAGAGCCATTGCTGTAGCTGGTGGTGCACAGTTAATATCTGCATCCATAGTCCCAAACTGTGAGTTTCAAGTAGCCAAAACAAGAGTATCACACAATTTCAGAACTCTGGAATTGCCTAGCCATGATGTAATATTGGGTTATGACTGGTTTATTGCTATTAGTCATGTAGCTTTTGACATTCCAAAACAACAATTCAGTTTCACACAAAAGGGGCAACAGACAATAACTGCAGCTATTTTCACAAATCCTCAGACAACTAAGGAAGTACCAGTAGAGGATGTGAACAAGTTAATGGATAAAGGAGCAGAGGTATTCTTATTGCAAGTGCATAATATATTAATGGAAGCTCCAGAAGGGACCAAAATACCCCCACCAATACAACAGTTGCTCTTGAGATATGCTGATTTGTTTGAGGAACCTAATGAACTTCCACCTCATAGAGCATTGTATCACAAAATTCCTTTGGTACCAGGAGCAAGCCCTCCACAACTGAGACCTTACAGAGTTCCACAACATCAAAAGAGAGAAATCTGATAAAAAAGTTGCTAGCTAAACACTTGATCAGACATAGCCAGAGCCCTTATGCTACACTCAAGGTGGAGTTAAGGTTCAGCACGACCTATCATCCCCAGACGGATGGCCAAACAGAGCGAGTGAATCAGTGCTTAGAGACATATCTGAGGTGCATGACAACTGATCAACCTACCAAATGGATGTCCTGGTTGCCTCTAGCAGAATACTGGTATAACTCCACTTACCACACTGCTCTGAAAATGTCCCCCTTCCAAGCCCTTTATGGATTCCCACCTCCACTCATTTGTGAATTGGCAATCCTTGGTCCTGATGATGGGGAAGCACAGGATTTCTTGACTGCTGAACAACAAATGCCGGAGCAGCTAAAAGGGAATCTGTGCACAACTCAAAACAGAATGAAGCGCTATGCCGATCTCAAACGAGTAGAGAGAAGCTTCCAAGTGGGAGACATGGTTTACCTAAAGATGGCTCCTTACAGATTAGCAGCATTTGGATTCAGAGGTGTGCTCAAATTGCAGAACAAGTATTACGACCCTTTCCTCATAGTCCAGTAAGTGGGGAACTCTGCGTACAAACTTCAGTTCCCTAGCAAAGTTCAGATACACCCTGTCTTCTATGTCAGTCAACTCAAGAGGCACATTGGAGCAAAAGCAATTCCAAGTCCAAACCTTCCCATGGTTAATGCTGACGGAACAATCAAGACGAGTCCGGCCGTAGTTCTGCAAGTCAGGCAAGTTCCGCGCAACAGTGCACCAGTGGTAGAGTGGCAAATTCAATGGGAAAATCTGTCAAATGAAGATGAGGCCTGGGAGGATGCGGATTTCATCAAGTACTCATTCCCAGAATTCTTCCAGAAACTACCCAGGCGTGGCGGGCAACGCAAGAATCGACGCGAGGACTCGTCGATGCTCAAGAGGGGGGCAATGTCAGGACCAGAGATGCAGACAAGTTCAGTTAACAACTTCAGATTCAGTTAACGCTTCGTCATCAACGGCCAGGATCGCTCCTCCGCTAAGCTACATCGCGAGCCGTTAGATCTTTACTGTACCGTTTCAGGTAGTTACTATTAATTCCACTTCACAGTCTTGCCGGTAAAACGCTTTCCCTATATAACAGCCGGGGTGTGGCTGAGAGCATCTCCAACAGGCGCCCAAAAAGAGCTCTGCGCGCTAAAAGTTTATTTTTTTGGGCGCCGGACAGCTCCGGTAGAAGTTGTAGCGCTAAAAGTTTTTGCGCGCGCGCTGAAAAACGCTATCGCGCGCAGCATATTTGGGGCGCCGGATTGCGCACGCTTCACAATTTGCACTATCTGCTTTTTGGGCGTGCGTTTTTGGGCACCTGCTAAAGCAAAGTTGGTCCCGGCGCTTTAAAAGTGCTACAGTGGCGCGCTATAATGTTTATTGGGCGCAGAATTTTTGTGCAGCCGTTGGAGAGTCCAGAGCATTCTATTCTCGTTGAACTGTCTAAATGGCTTCACATATACGCTAGCCTGTTTACAGATATTCAATAGTAATATATATCTGAGTGATAATTCCCCCATCGGCGCATACAATTTCTCTTGATTCCTTCCATATATCCTAGCTAGGTCCTCATCTGTATGATACAGGGTTTGTCTGTCGTTTTGTACGAGATGTATCACAGGGATCTTGTATGTTTTCTTATGATCCCCTTGCCGTTTTGCTGTTCTTGAACTTTTTCTGAATTTTGTGCTTTCTTGCTCTTCGCATCTGGTTTTTTCCCTGATCGAGAGACTCGCAGCGCCTGTATCGCAAACGCCTCGGGCTGATGCGAGAGGTTGAGGACACGCGACCACGCGCCGGCTGGAGACCTGCGCCCGCCGTGCCGCTCTGCAGGGTGAGGCTTGCTCGCACCACACCCCGGAGGGCGTGGGCTGCCGCCGGGAACAACGAGATGCGTCAAGGAAGGCTGGGCTCGCACGCATCCGATCGTGTCGGAGAAACCTTGCTGCCTCTCGGGCATAAAGGACGTCGCTGGAGACAGATTGATATGCGTGGCCTAATCACTCGCTCTAGGTTAGGGCAAAATGCTAATAACGTGTAGAAATAAAACGAGAAAGGGAGAGCAAATGATCGAAGAGTTGTTTCTTATTGATTGAAGACCGGGTATTTATATCCACTTTACAAGGCAGTTAGGATTACACTGTCAGTAACTAAAACTAACTTGACAACTGACTTAAGCATTGATTATTAAGGTAAAATTAATCCTTAACAAGCATGACACTCAGCGTGTGCGAATCCTCGACGGATTAATGGCGTAGACGGTGTAGCAAGCCGGATTAATGGATGCTGCTGGCGCAGGTAGGCATGTGGTTGACGCTGACCGCCACGTTTGCCATGAATGTCGCGCTGACCGCCGACATATGCCACGTACGCTGCATACACAACCCACGTACAACAGTGTACAGGCAACCGGGACGTGCGCGGGCGTATGAAGGCCGTGTACGGCGTGCTACATGCCCTGCGGCGGCTACTAGCTAGATAACGACCATCCTAGTTTTTTATAAAGGGGTACAAACAGATCTTTTCTTATCTTAACACATCACATATATTTTCTTATCTTATCAAATCACATAAATTTCTACTATTAAAGAGGAGTTGGTAGGCCTATACACATGGTTTTTCTGCTTCCGCGATTTATTTTCCTTCACCTCCCACCATCACCCATCCATACTGGTTTTTTATTCCTTGCACACTTTCACCTCCATGGTGGCAGGCGGGTCACTGGACCGCCACTTACAGGCGTTCATGAATGCGGTCATATTATATTTCTTGTCGGCCATACATAGAGCAAGGCAGACTACATTCTCAAATCAAGTGTGTCGATTTAAATGTCGAGAAATTCGTTAAGGAAATGTGTCCTACAATACTCGGTTGGCCTTGCAGAAATGATTCCATTACAAGTGGTGCATCAAAAGTGTAATATATCTATCGTCAAGGGGAATTTTTACGTAATCGTCGTTCGTAGCAGTCATGCATGTGAAAATAATTTGGAAATCAAACGCTTCATTATCTTCGAAATAAAACCATGAATGCAATTAATTTGATAGACAGTTAATTACATGTTAATTAGGTTTATTTAAATATGATTCTTTTTTGCACAAAATCAATGTGAAAACCGAGTCATTAATGCAATTAGTAATTAGACAGACAATTAATTATGACTACATAGGGATTTTTACCCAGTTAGGCAAATAATAAATTGATTTGGTTGACAGTTGATTAGGCATGCAGAGAATTAGTTAGGTATTTATTTATTTATGTAATTAATTAATTAAGCAGGGAGTTAATCATGCCAAAATCATTTTGAAAACACTCGCGGACAAGGATAGTCAACAAGCTTGTAGCTACATGACTGAGCACCGCTAGCCAACATGGACAACAACCATGATGCGCTCGCGACATGGTCGACCAAGCATTCACCAAGATGGATTAAGATCATGCTCTGCAGGATGTCCACACAATGATGGTTTTTTTGAAACTGGGTGAGGACAACAAGACACTACATTAGCCTGATGGTCAGAAAGGAAGAGTGCTCCAAGAATAACAAGGAAAAGGCAGTAAAGCGACCAAGTGGTCCATGGTGTTGGAGAAGGAAAGATCGTTCTATAAAATAATGTGAAAAAACAAAGAAAGTGTATTCTTGGAAATAAGTAGGAACGATAATTAAAGCTAGCGAGAATGGAGGAAGATGAACATGAGTCGTCGCTGATGAACACACTAATATTGACGTGGTCCTGGTTGGCGCCAATGAAAGGGGTTAGCGAAGAGGCTAGGTGTATAAGATGTAGGGAAGGACGAGGAAGAGAAGAACAACAAGTATTCATTCTAGCAATGAATGGTGTGTGGGCTTTAGGTGGGTCTTATTGGTGACTAGGAATATTTTCAAGCTGCCACTCACCTCCTACGTGAGTGTGTATGTGCGTGTCGTTTTGTTTCATCAGTTGTAGAATTAAAGGAACATATGATGTCATTTCATCATGACATTCACATGTTGAACTGAAGGCCTTGCAAACTCTAAATAGATGAGAGATATGAGAAATGGAAGAAAAATATTGGCACCTGTTGTGATACAATTAGAAACCCGGAAAAAATGTCATTTTACTGCATAAATTTGCAAAGTTGAATGGACCTTTGAGAATGATATCTCTAGTTATTTGTTGTTTTGTGGCAATAGTATGTGTTAGATAGCCCACTCTACTATATTGTAAATATGAAATATTTCGTCCCTGTTATAATGCATCGTGAAGTTGAGGTGGGCGTCATACGGTTTAAAGTCCAGCGAGAAATGTCTCGCTACGATGGGAAATGAAGTGGATAAGGAAGGGTACGACGGGAAAAGAGAATGGTGCGTCGTGGGGTGGGTTTTTTGTATTGGGCCCGCATGTTGGAGATAACATGTAGGATAGTCTGGACAACACATTTCTCCCCCACATATGCTCTGGATTTGGGGGAGACCAGATTGTCTAGACGGTTGAATTTTGGGGAGTCTACTAAGCATCTGTTTGATGTTAGAATAGTCCGAACGTATGAGAGAAAAATAAACTTTGACATTGTAGACGACCTTAATCATTTGTTTGATTCATTTATATATGCATTATAGCTCATAGCAACACATGTTGCTTTCTCTTATTTTGTTTAACTACTAAGTCATGGCAGCTCTTGCCAATTTGTTTTACACTGCCGAGATGTTGTGTCTTGTAGACAAGGTTTGAGTTCATATTTATAACAATATGAGAGATATGTGTGTAATTACTCATCACATGAGAGCTGTGTGTTCAATGATATGTTTATCACTTTTATTATGCTCGACAAGTGATACTCGTCAACCCATTCAACCAGCTGGACCTCCATAGTAAAACATATAGCCGTCCTTTTTAGCATGGAGAACCTCACTTATTTTGTAACATTTTGGCCTGGTGACAAGTCTAACCAAGCCACTCGGATCATATACATTAGCTTTGGAATCAAAGAGCTTGATATTCTTGAAGTATGCTGCTTTCCTTTGGCCCTCTTCCGGAAAATGACCACTACCCATTGCGGGACCACCTTTATCCCTATCCTGGTAATTGACAAATCCAAGCAATGCTACTCCGGGGGCTATACCATACAGTCTAGGACAAAGCTCTTTTGGAAAATGCCCCAAAAATGCAGGTTTATGCAAGTCGTCTCGATACAACACCCAATCTCTCGTGTTTGCATCCTACAAGTTACAGAAAATGATAAAAATGTTTAGTAATCCCTTGATATGTTAATACCCTTGTACTAAAATTTGCTAGGCTGCAGATAGAGATTAATATGGCACTAAAAGCTATTAGGGTGTGGAGAAAGGAATTACATAGTAAAATAATACTCCCTTTGATATGAAATAATTGATGTAGCCTCTATACAATGTTCATTTTACATTGTATTGTGTCAATTAATTTGGATATAATGAAGTACATTTTTCAACAAGCTTTACGTATTCACTAAACAAGATACTCCCTCCGCTCCATGTTAATTGTGGTTGCTTTAGTACAACTTTGTAACATACTTAGTTATTTATTGCTCCCTTTGTTTCAAAATATTTGCTGTGGAGTAAATGTGCTATTCTTGTCCAAGCATACACGAGTCGGAAGTAACATTAACAACTATTATCCAGCTCATAAAATAAATAATATGTGCTACATCAATGTTTGAATTGTTTCTCGATTTTCCCCTATATTATGGTGAGCTACATGTATCCTGTGCTAAGACCAAAGGGACACGTACCTATTATTACGTCCCTAGACCATTTCAAGATTAATATGCCCCAATACGCCCTAAAATAATTTCCATGTGATGGATTTTAGTGGTAGTGTGGAATAAGCTATAACTATGACTACATTTATAACTCACACACATATTTCGTAAATATATAATATATAAGAATCACTACCGGACTCGCGGGCTATGCCTACGGCCCAGGGCCGTCGGCATAGGTCCTCTGCCGTCGGCATAGGTCTATGCCTACGGCTGCCGTCGGCATATTCCCGTCGGCGTAGATCACGTCAGCGTAGATGTGTCAGACCGTCGGCGTAGTATAGCCGTCGGCATAGGTGCATATGCCGACGGCCGTGGGCTAGCCGTCGGCATAGTTTAGCCGTAGGCGTTGTTTTCCGTCTGACGGCAACGGACGGCGCCGTCAAAAGCGCTGGCGATTCAGGGGACGACACGTGGCGCAGGTATGCCGACGGCTTTGCCGTAGGCATATCTCTGCCACGTGGCAGCTCCTGGTTTCTCCTGGCAGCAGGGCTATGCCTACGGCAAAGTCGTCGGCATAGTTTTTCATATATGCCTACGGCTTTGCGGTAGGCATAGATGTGCCACGTGGCAAGCCCTGGTAACTCCTGGGCGTATATATGCCGACGGCTTTGCCGTAGGCATAGTTTTTTTCCCCCTGTTTTCTCTTTTTCAATTCATTTGACAGCATTTCAAAACAGAACAATATGAAATTATGCAGAAATATGACAATTCATCATGTGAACATACTCAAGTTCACCATCATCATCTAAACATACTCAAGTTCATCACATCATCTAAAGATCATCACCGATGGAAGTTCATGAACATAAAAGTAGTGCAAGACATGAAACATGATAAAAGTAGGAATATGAAAGGCATGGCACGATGGCCACATGCACGGAATCATCAAGCAAGAGCACCCCCGCCAAAACCACCACCTCCGCCATAACCACCACCACCTCCGCCAAAACCGCCATCGCGACCACCACCACTCTGCCAGATCGGAGTTACTGGGGTCGACGGAGCAGGAGTCGAGCCACCGGTCCCCTACATGTTTAAGAAAAGATTCTAACGGTAAATATGATATGATAGTGTTTCATGAACGAGAACTAGTTTGCTAGTAGTTAGGCAAATGTACTAACCGGACCATCACTGCCTAGTGCCACCCATTCATCGAACGTGGGCACGTGTGGGGGTTCTCCCGCAGGTGGTGGTGGGGGTCCCATTTGTGGTGGATCCGTGCGGTTAGTCCAAGACGCCAACATAGCCTGAATGTTAGTTAAACAAGCAAACTAGAAGATCAGAAGGAATGGAAGTGCAAAAATTTAGGTTGGTTTTAAGAGGGCAAAACTAACCTTCATCATCTGACGGTTGTAATCATCGTTTGCCTTCACTCGTTTCAAGTACTCCCGCACCTCGAGATTCCTATGCTCGACAAACTCCTTATATGCCTACATAATTTAGGTTGTTTCTAAGTGAGCAATGCTGAAAATAAACTGAGAATGCAAGATAGAAAAAGATAAGGAGGAAGTACTTACAGCATGCTGGCGGGCTAAGGGAGTCTGTGAACGCCCCGTACTCTCTAACTGGCTCGGGTTGCTAGCCCGAAGCCGTGTGTACGAGATCGAAGGAGTGATCAAGCCATTGAAACATGGATACCGGCCATTCTTCTTCCCCTGGATGGCCACCACCGCCGTGTCGTCGATCTGAGACTGGGTGACCTCAGCAACAGGAACATCCGGATGCAACTCCTGATAGTGATGAATGTAAGACCCCAGGTGCTCCTCGGTCTTGCCGTAGTACTGGCTCTCGCCCTCCTTGCGATGACTCCGCTCGCGGGCCAGCTTCCACGACTCCATGTCTGAGAGCGGCCTCTTCAACTTGTCCTCCTACAACGTCAAATAGAAGTCAGCCATACATAAGAACATGACATAAAGAAGAACAAAAATGCATCATGCACATAGATATACCTTCATGGCCTTGAAGCCCCAGTGGTTCCTGTTTCCTTGGCCGTGTGTCCCGTCGTCTCCACGGTTAGCCCGGGCCTTGATGCTCTTGGCAGCAAACTCTGCATCGGCGCCGAGCCACCTATCCACCAAACTCGCCCATCCGTCATGCCTTCCATAGCACCAACGAGGAACAACCTATGCAAATTTTGAAAGCATGACATGTGAGCACGAAACATATAGTTGACTGCTTGAAACAATGAAAAGTTAGTAATAGTTACCATCATGAACTGCTCCTTGCTCAAGCTAAGTCGTAGCTTCTGCGCTTGAGTTTTGGGCATCTTTTGGTGCAGGTAGTAGTGGTAGTACTGCGAGACGGCAACCCAGCGCACCTCGTACTGCAACTGACGAGCTTTCTTCTTCGCAGCCGCAAGCAAGACCACGTCGGCTCTGGCCTTGTGCTCGTCAAGAACTCTATAGAGTTGCTGCAATCATTCAAAAACCAGAAGCAAACAAGGCATGAGTTGAGTGATTCAATGATAAACTATGAACGAAACTGAAGACAAGTGATTCAGAAGAGACCTTACCCAAAATTTGGTGATCACGGCCTTAGCGGTCGTCCCGTACTCCGCGTTGCTGCAAGCCTTGTAGTGGGCCCAGCTCGTGGCCAAAACCCGCTGCTGCGGGTCCCTGTCTGGCCGCGGGCAGAATAGGCCAGGCCAAAACTCCTTCAACAGGACAGTGATAAGGCCGTTCGGTTTACGGCCCTTTCCATGAAGGATCCAGTTTCTGCAAAAGAATCAAATGATTGCCATGTGTACAATAAGAAAATGTTGTCATGTGTTGAAAATATGATTGAGAGGCACTTACTCTGTCCCCACAGGTTCAATGAGCCACTTGTGCTCCTCGATAGAAGGTGGTGTAGGTAGTCCGGCATTACCACGCAGCCACCCCTGCGAAGAACCCGGTGGCAAGTCACCCCACAACGCGGGATCAACCTCCCCTCCACCCTCCTCGGCCTCCTCCTCGCCCTCCTCCTCGGCCTCCTCCTCCTCCTCACCCTCCTCCTCGGCCTCCTCCTCCTCGCCATCAGGAACATACTCCTCCTCCTCAGACTCAAAAGGTGCCTCTGTATAGGAGGGCATCGAAGAAGACCCTCCTATTTCAGACACGGCCCGGAGTTTTTTGCCCCGGTTGCCTCTCCCCCCACCTCCTCCTCCTCTAGGGGCTCTCCCCCCACCGCCTCCTCCTCTAGGGGCTCTCCCCCCATCGCCTCCTCCTCTAGGGTCTCCTCCCCCGACCCCTCCACCTCCCTGTGAGGTGTCATCCTCGCGTAGTCGGCAGGGAACCTTGTGGGCTCGTCCACTCCGAGTAAGTCCTTTAAATTTACTGAGGAAACTAGCGCCGCTGGACTTGCCCATGATTATTAAACCTGCATTGAGAAGAGAATAAACAATTAGTAAAGATATCAATTAAACTAGCATACAGGAAAAACATTAATACCAGAAGAGCACATTAAGCATACTATTGTAATGATCATTAAAAGAACTTACATTTTCTAGAACCCATATGAATCATCACTATTGTAATCTATTTGTGGACCGGTCTCATCATCACTATCACGCATATCTTCTTCGTTGTCTGACGGAGGTGGAGGCTCTTCCTCATCGTCAGCGTCTTCATTTAACTTTTCAAGCATAATTATGTCTCTTTGATTCACAACTGCCTCACCATCAATCCGTGCGTCGTTGTCGTTTGGGTCCAGGTCAACATAACCCAAGTCATCATCCTCGTTGTTTCGGACCACGTCATCATGTTCCTCTTGATAGAACACTCCCTCGTATGTCATGGGGTTTATGTTGTAGTAATCATCATCGTTCGGGTCCGGTAGCTTACCATGCGGCGACACCTTGAACACAACTTCCCAACCCTTTAGGTACTCTTTCTGGCATGGGTAAGGCAGATAATATACTTGTGTGGCCTGGGTAGCGGCGATAAAGAGATCAGCTCCGGCATAGACGGTTGATGGTTTAACTTCAACTAAACCAACAGAAGGCGTATGTCTCAGACCCTTTTTGGGGTCGAACCATCGGCATTTGAACACAGTGAGACTTAGATGTTCGCGGCCACGTTTGAATGTAAGCTCGTATATTTTTCCTACCCTTCCGTAGTAATCTACTTCATTATCTCCTTCAGTGAAGACTCCGGTATTTATGGTTTTGGGATCAGGCCGACTGTTCTGGTGCTCCTCTGTATGGAAGCGATACCCATTCACATCATACTTTTCGCATGTCATGACGACAGGATCAAAACCCATGGAAACCCATCTCAATTCTTCATCCATTGATTCGGTCGGATCATTTCCCTACAAGTTTAATTGAAATTATAGGGTGCATGAGTTTAATTGAAATTATAGGGTGCATGAGTTTAATTGAAATTATAGGGTGCATGAGTTTAATTGGAAGTGTGAAAAATTACTTTCTCGATGAACCACGCAACGAAATTTTTCCTTCCATCAGCACCCTTTCGGAGAAGAGCAAGTGCCTCCGCTTCAGAAGGAGGCAGCATTCCCGTCCATTCTTCTTCAACGAATAGACTACAATAAGAAAAGCGGTATAAGAATAGGCAAAGTGAACATAAAGAATTGACTAAAAGAATGGTGCAAAGGTATTACCTCATCCACTCATCCTCAACTTCCTTGATGTTGTGCAAGATATAGAACATGACATCCTCCCACTCATCTCGTGGCATGAGATAAGATTTCGAGCATCCAGCCCTACTACCTTGCCCGATGAATAGAGGCAACTTGGGTTTATACTTGGGTTCTTCTGTATTGTATCGAGACACCTTATTGTGCAACGTGGGAACATGGTCCGGATAGTAGGCTGTCCTGAGGTCTGCCACCTCCTCTAGGATAACTGCCTCAGCTATGGAAGCTTCAATCTTAGCTTTGTTTCCACATTTCTGTCTCAGATGCTTGTTCTGTCTCTCAGGGCCGTACTGCCAACGATTCTGCACAGGTCCCCCCAACAATACCTCGTTCGGGAGGTGCAAAAGGAGATGTGTCATCGGAGTAAAGAAGCCTGGCGGGAAGATCTTCTCTAGCTTGCATATCAACTCCGGCGCCTTCTTATGCATTTCTTTTATCTTCTCAGGACATACTTCTTTAGCACAAAGCGTGCGGAAGAAATGGCTTAACTCCGCAAGCACACGCCAGACACGCTCGGGAACATAGCCCCGAACCATCACCGACATAATCCGCTCAATCCATACATGATAGTCATGACTCTTGAGCCCGGTCACTCTGCCCGTTGAAAGATTGACCCCCTTACTTATATTCGACGCATAACCATCAGTGAACTTCACGACGTGTTTCAGCCACTTGAATGTCTCCATCTTATGATCCTTTTTAAGTACGAAGTCAGCATCTGGCTTGAACCAAGATTTTCGATTGCCTGTGGGAGGCTGCATGTGTAGACGTGGTCTATCGCAAATATTCTGTTGATCAACTCTAGCATTAACATTATCCTTTGTCTTATCAGGAATGTTGAGGATCGTGTGAAAAAGGGACTCTGCGACATTCTTTTCGGTGTGCATCACGTCTATGTTGTATGGAAGTTTGAGGTCCTTAAAATAGGGAAGTTGCGTGAAGGGGGTAATGTGAGTCCAGTTGTGCGTCTCACCATATCCTTCAAAAATTTTCCCTTTACTTTTTCCTTTGCCCTCGCCCTCGTCTTCGCCTGTGGCTTTGCCTTTGCCTTTGCCTTTGCCTTTGCCTTTCCCCTCACTGGCAGGCTTAAGAGCTTTCAGCTGAGCAAGCACATCCGCACCAGAAAACGTTGGAATCTCGTTTACTTCATGGACAACTTTGCCTTTTGTGAAGTTCTTCTTGTCTTCCCTATCAGGATGGTCTGGAGGGAGGAACTATCGATGCAGGTCAAATGCAACATACTTGCCACCCTTCTTCAGCCAAATGAAAATCAAGGCCTGCATGCACACTGGGAAGGCATCTTTCCACTTGTACACCATCCGCAGAACAAGGCATAACCGGGAAAGTCATGCATGCAATATTGTAGCCAAACTTTCATCAAGAAATTTTTCTGCAGATGTCGGTCGTATGTCAACCTCGGGAAGTACCAAGAATGGTGCAAATCATCCACCAACGGCTGCATAAACACACTCAAATTCTTCCCCGGATATTCAGGCCCCGGAATTATAAGCGACGGGAACATGGTCTTGCGTTGCATTATGGCGCCGGGAGGGAGATTCAACGAAATAACAAATACGGGCCAACAGCTGTATGGATTAGACGACATACCATATGGATTGAACCCATCACCTGTTATAGCAATTCTGACATTCCCAGCCTCGGCTGCTTCCTTCGGGTACTCTATATCGAATGACTTCCATGCTTCACCTCCTGATGGATGTACAATTTTTTTTGGATTGTACCTTTTCCCTTCCTTGTGCCACTTCATCATTTTGGCAGACTCCTCGGTGATGAAAAGGCGCTGCAGTCTTTTTATAAAATCAAGATACCGAAGAACCTTCACAGGGATTTTTAGCTGCTGCTTCTGACCATGCTTATCGACCACCTCAATATACCGAGAGGAACCGCACTTCCTACAGTACTTGTCATCCGCATACTCATGCCTAAACAAAAGGCAATTCTTTGGACAAACATGTATTTTCTCATAGTCCATCGAGAGCGCCTTCATGATTTTCTTCGTACCGTACATGGTTTTCGGCAGTTCATGGCCCTTAGGCAGGCTGTTAGCCCATACTCCCAGAAATGCTTCGAAGCAACCTCGGCTACAGCCGTACTCAGCCTTGACTGCCATCAGTTGCGAGATGGCATCCAGCATAGACAGCTTGGCACCCTCATAGAGAGGTTTCTTTGACGAGGCCAAGATTTCCAGGAAGGCCTTTGCGGTTTCCTCCGGCTCCTCCGGTTCATTCGCTGAATGTGACGGAGGTGTCGGCTGTGCAGCAAAGACATCATCTAGCATGTCTCTAACCCCATCATCCTCATAACCAGCGACGCGTTGTCGTATCACATCCTCTCTACCACGGTCCCGCTGGGCAAAGTTTATCGGCATATTAAAGTTGGGCATAAATCCATGCGTGCGAAGGTGCTTAGTCATCTCACTCTTATCTCTGCGGATACGCCTCTTACATCTGGCACACGGGCATTCTGGCACCATCCTCATTGGACTACGGAATATCTCTTTCAAAAACACATCACTTTTCTCGACCCACTCTGTTGTTACTTGATTCCGACGGAAAAACCCGCTATACATCCACTGATTATCTGCCATCTCTGCTTTATTGGAAGCCACACAACAAAATTAAGGATTCATTTAAATTACTCACATCAATATTTTATTTTTTACAAGGTTGACGAGAAACGACATTTAATCCACCTACATCTCTAATAGGTAAAGATGGGTCCTAATCCCACCCGAGAATGTGTAGATTGAGTACGTTGTCCATGCTCTACCCCATTCCGAGACAAAATTTCGGCAGCACCTCCCCGCTGTTCTCCAAATACACGTCTCGGCAAAATGCCGAGAGAATGTGCATCCGGAGAACAACAGGGAGGCGCCGCCGAAATCCTGTCTCGGAACGGGGTAGAGCATGAACAACGTACCCAATCTACACATCCTCGGGCTGTCCATGGAAAGCGCTGGACAATCCGAAAGAGCTGCGGTGATAAATATGCAATTGAATGCATATTTATCGATGCAACCCTTTCGGACGGGAGACCTAGGTTACGCGACTTGATGTGAAAATTTAATCTAGTGACATGATTAAAAGAACGTATGAGGTGGTGGATTTGTAGCTCACCCTCGGATGTAGATGATGTAGTCGATCAGCGAAGGGACAATCAAAGACCAAGAGCTCCAACGTCAATGATCACTCCACCGGAGGCAACACCAGAAATTCTCTAAATTCCACCAAATGAAAAAAATTAGGTCATCACATCACATATAAAGCATCATCACACATCACATCATATCACAAACTTGTTTTAGCAAGACCAACTTGATGAAGTAACCACTCATCATATCCAAATTTTAACTTTCGTCTCTCTATCTTCACAAAAAAATTACTCTTCCCTCTCATCTCATCTTCACAATACATATATCTATAATATTAAGTATGTATCTAAAAATATAGTAAAACTACACAAATATCCATTCATCTCATCTATCTATCTCACATTGTGCACTTAATTTTTTTCACATTTATACTCTCCTTCATTTCATTCATCTATCTAACATCCATCTATCTAATCATCTATTACTATACATATATATGCATTCATCTACAACATTACTACACAAAAAGGTAAAAAAAATCTTACCTACGGATGAGGGGGCGACCACCGGAGCAGGGGACGACCACCGGAGCAGGGGGCGGCCGGTCGGGGCAGGGGACGACCATCGGAGTGGCAGGGGGCGGTCGTCGGAGGGGCCGACCGGTCGGACCAGCAGGGGGCCGGCCAGGCTAGGCCGTGGGCCGGCCGGGGCGGCGTCCACGCAGGGAGGAGGAAGGGGCGGGGCCTGGGTCGAGGAGG
>NC_041383.1:172964087-172979279 GCF_002162155.2 Triticum dicoccoides
GGGCGGCTGGAGCGGGGTGCGGCGGCGGCGGCAGGTCGGGGTGGGGTGTGCGGCGGCGGCGCAGGTCGGGGTCGGGGGGTGCGGCGGCGGCAACTCGGGTCGTGGGTGAGTAAGTGAGTGGATGGGGAAGAACGTGAGGGGATAAGGTGAACTATGCCGACGGCTAAGCCGTCGGCATAGCTCAGGGCGCCACGTGGCACCTATGCCGACGGCTTAGCCGTAGGCATACTTTATTTTTATTTTTATTAGCCACGTCAACGATCCGCGTAAGCTTCCCTATGGCCGTAGCTATGCCGTCGGCATATTTTTATTTTCACTTTTCTTATTTTGTATAAATTTTGTAATATTTTCTTATTTTTTACAAATATTTTAATGTTTTCTTATACATATTTTTTACATGCAGAACATTATTTAAAATGTACCATACATTTTCTTTAATGATTTGAAACATTATTTTTAATGACATGATCTTTTTTTATATTGTACAACAATTTTCTAGAATATCACGTATATTTTTTTCTATGGTCTCGTGAAAGGTGATACATAGGAAAGCAACTGACTGAGGGGTACCGTTACCGAGTGCCTGATCCGGTAACTATGCGAGTGCCTGATCCGTCTACTACCGTGTCATCGCCGTCCGTGAGGGGGGCACGCCCCGGAGACACGTGCCGCCTCTTCGGACATGCCACCACACCACCCCGCATGTATGAGGGCCCGGTGCGACGCTCTGGTGGCATTCCTACCCCCAGGGCCCCCGTCCCGCCTAACCCTGGAGCGGTTGACCACGGGATCCAGCCCTTTGACTTTGCACGGATGGGCTTTGACCAGTGGACCTCTCCACCCAGTTGTGTCGGGTCGGCCCAGAGGGACACCGGGGAGCAACATCTGGGCCAAACCCACAGCTAAATCCACTCCGTGTAGACCCGATGCGGTAGTTTCCCCCCTCCAGGTGCCGGCGGCGGCGCCGTCCGTGAGGGGGGCCACGCACCGGAGACGCGTGCGGCATCTTCGGACATGCCACAACACCACCCCGCATGTATGAGGGCCCGGTACGAAGCTCCGGTTGCATTGCTACGCCCAGGGCCCCCGTCCCGCCTAACCCTGGAGCGGTTGACCATGGGATCCAGCCCTTTGACTTTGCACGGATGGGCTTTGACCAGTGGACCTCTCCACCCGGTTGTGTCAGGTCGGCCCAGAGGGACACCGGGGAGCAACATCTGGGCCAAACCCACAGCTAAATCCTCTCCGTGTAGACCCGATGCGGTAGTTTCCCCTCTCCAGGTGCCGGCGGCGGCGCCGTCCGTGAGGGGGGCCACGCACCGGAGACGCGTGCGGCATCTTCGGACATGCCACAACACCATCTGATTGTGGTAGGTCATCCGATATATATGAACACTTGGAGCAAAGTCCCCTTCGTATAGACCCGATGCGGTTGTTCCCCATTCCAGTTGCCGGCTGGCGGCGGCACCGTTCGTGAGAGGGGTCACACCGCTCTGTACAGAACCGAAAAATAATGTATGTATGCTTATTAACACATACTGTATGTAAGTTAGTTAAATAATAATAATAAAGAAAACAGTGAAGAAAAAGAAAAAAAAACTATATGTATGCTTATTAACACATACTATATGCTTATTAACACATACTATATGTATGCTTATTAACACATACTATATGTATGCTTATTAACACAATCTATATGTATGCTTATTAACACATACTGTATGCCTAATACTACTAATAATAATACTATATGGGAAAAAGAAAAAAAGAAAAAAAACTATGCCGACGGCAAAGCCGTCGGCATAGCTGCGGCCAGGGCAGATGGACAGCGCCGCAGATCGATGACGTGTCAGCTATGCCGACGGCTGCCATCGGCATATGTCCTGGTCGGTGCGCTCTGGATCGGTGACGTGTCACCCGTATCTATGCCGACGGCCACCCGTCACGGCCGTCGGCATAGATTTGACGTCGTTAGCCGGCCGTGATGAGTGTTGTCGGCGGGCCCGCATATATGCCGACGGCCTATATATGCCGACGGCAGCTGTAGGCGTAGTCTGCGATAAGCCGACGGCTTCTATGTGCCGACGGCTGCTGTCGGCGTAGACGGGGATAGCCCGACGGCCATTGTACGCCGACGGCCGGGACTTAGCTGTCGGCATAGCTCTGGTTAGGCCGACGGTGGCCGTCGGCATACATTTGGCTGTCGGCTTAGAGCCCTGTTCCGGTAGTGAATATGTTGAATGTACAACAGGGTAGTTTATATTGGAGATTATTGCATGTTCATTCTAGCAATTTGTAATTTCGTTGGCAGCAAGAGGCGATGGAACTTTTCTGTTGGGGAAAATATTTTCTTACACATTCTGATTTCATGAACAAAAAATACTTTCATATTCTAGATGGTCTACAAACTGATATTATGAGATTAGTAGTACAAGGGCGTACTGTATGCAGGCTAATTGTTATGTAGCGGTCGTCCCGGCCGTAAGTTGAGGGAGGAGCAACAGCTTGACCTGGAACAAGTGCAGCTCCACTAGCAGGCACAAAACCATGGCATTCCAAATTATAACAACCCGTTGCTTTGTGGTCGTCGTTATATAGGATGACAAAAAAATTTGTAATATTATTAAACATATGCAAATGGCACCATTTAACTTTACCTTGATGACAATAAATTATAGACTTACCGTCCATCGTATAAAGAAATGGACATCATTATTATTATATAACTCAGGAAGTACCTACATCAACCGTAATTGTAATTTTTTTTATTTTGTAGTAGTGCTTGAGTTCATAATAATGTTGAAAATTATATTTGCAAATGTTTCCACTTACATGAAATCCAGCTTCGATCATATTGAAAGGCTCATCTTGATCAACAGTGCTGATACTTATTGCTGCTCCAGATTCTTGGGAATGACGTTGCACTTGTGAACCCCATATACCTATTTTAACTCGAGCGCCATAGCTGCTCGCTGGCGTGATCCAGCCAGCTACCTAGGGAAAAATAAAGAAAATAGGCTTGTTAGCTCATATGCATGAATAATACGATGGGCTGTTGGAAAAGAAATACTACACTCTTAGACATATCACAATCAAAGTGCCATAAGAATATCATAAACTGTGAAATGATATGTCACTACAATTAAGAATGTGAAAGCGATTGTAGTATCAAACTATGATAAAGTATCATAGTGAGTCAAATGTCAAAAGATAATAAGAGATCATAGCCCAATTTTATATTCCGATTTTACAAAGGACTAAATGAGATGACAATATGATACTGGTTCATGATATTTGTACTCAGCATGTATTATTACATATTGGTATATGTCGTATGCATATTATAAACTACTACTCATTTATTATTTTAGTCCTCATAGAAATACTACTACTCCCTCTGGTCCATATTAATTGACGTTGGTTTACTACAAAGGTGTACTAACTTTATAGTAAACCCACGTCAATTAATACAGATCGGAGGGAGTACTGTATGTCGTCCTCATAGAGAAATGAGATTGAGCATAAGGACTTCTAAGTTTTACTAGGTTCTAAAATCTTATAGCATGGAAATAATATGCAAAATACGGGTTACAATACAAGAAACTTGTACTTTTTCAATTTATAGAATTGTGAAAAAAGAGGTAGTAGAAGATGCCTAGATTTCTTCAATGGAATCCCCTCCCTCGAATTAAATTATATATTAGTGAGAATATACACAAATATGGAAATCTTGCAATCTCTATGCTCCCTCCGATCTGAATTAATTGACACAATCTTTATGCAACAGGTTGTGTCAATTAATTCGGATTCATAAGGTGTATTTAAAATCTTTGTAATTATAAAGAGGCTCGAAACAGAATGAAGATCTATTTATTTATAACCCATTGGCAGACCAAAGTTGACCCCATGTTTTGGATAAATGTAGAATGTCATCATTAATTAGATCAAAAACAAAAGACTTGAATAGAGGATAGTGATGAATGCTTTACATGATTGTAATCATTGTTTCCTTTGTATTTGTTCCTCCCAGCTAACACAAATGAGGCTGATCTTGGCGATGTTAAAAACTACAAAAGAATAGTAATATTGTCACCTGCTTTTCAACAAATGAGCGAAACAACATAAACTATGCGAAGTAAATCATAGGGACAAGATCCAACTTTGACCCATAATTTTACTTTACTATATTTATGATCAATAATACTAGATGATGGTGCTATTTGGGACAGATCTACACATATAAGTTTTATGTATCCTATGTGAATAGTTAAAGACATATAAGTATATGTATTTATTACTTATTTAAAAAGTCATGTTGGAGAACTGGTTGAGAATATCATTCCAAGCTTCCAACAAAGATGACTCACATGCATAACAAGCATATTCTAAGCAATGTATATTATAAAAGAGGCACAATAAAAAATATTTTACTCCCCATAATCTTAAGAATTATTTTGATAATTCCAACCAATTTTTCTCCGACTTCTGTTCCTCGAAGTATTTGTACTTACAACTTTTTATAACTCAATTTTTCTATTCAGATGGATTAAATGTAGTACCCATAAGGTAGTTTAGGTCAGGCGGGTTGGTTTTTAGAAACAACTGGCATTGAACTAATATTTACCTTTTTTTTAAATCCCGAAGCATGAAGGGGCGTGCATATGGTCATGTGCATGTTTTAAAAAGATGCATCACGTGGAATAAAAAGTGCACCCACAAAATTTGGTTTGAAATGTAAATAGAAAGTTGGTAAAACAATTCTATGTATTGAATGATAGCCTTTCATCCATGATTTCTTTTAATCAGGTGAATACATTGATTCAGTTTTCAAATTTTGCAGGTACATGTACTATACTGCTATATACATATGTGAACTCCATTAGAAAATTATAATTGTATTGTATATCTTAATTTTCTTAAAAAACATAGATATTATTGGGACGATGTCATTGGTTCCATTTTAGAAAGTAGCAACTCCTTTATGAAAAACACATGGACACTTTACATAAAGGGAATATGCTAGCAATGACCCATATCCTAAACCTTACTGAATAGAAGAATTAACCTAGACAAAGCATAGCTCTTGAAAATTTATAGAAAATACATATTAGATTGTAGTATTACCGTCCCATTGTTTTGCATGCGTCCATATGCATGTACTGAAGTGAGATCGCCGGATGCACATAAAAAGCATATCAACATGCCTACCACCATGTAACCCATTGCTATGAGAAACAACATTCTTATTAGAACTGGGTTATTCTTCATCTTCAAAAGGGTAAAATTTGGGAGGCTATTTTGATAGTAGATATATGTTGTAGTGTGGAAAGTATGCATATTTGCTAAAACTAGTTAAACAAGAAATCAAGGGGGCTTGTAATCATACCTAAAGTTCTTCCAATCCACATTTGATCAGAAGAATAGACGTTTGACCTGCTTTTATAGAGGGGGGGGGGAGTCGTGAGGTAGACTACGTGTTGGTTTGATAGGGATGGCATGGAATGTGTTGGACATCACTACACTATCTTCCCAAGTGTCATATCATCTCCACACTACCTTGCCAAGTGTCATAGAAAATATGACACTTGACAAGGGAATGTGGAGTTCCCAACATTTGTCATGCCACCGCTAGTGATCAAACACGTGTCTACCAGACTAATATTTCCCCTCTATAAACCCATATCAAGGCATTTATTCCTCTAGCCAAGTTTCATAAATAATATGACACTTGTCAAGTGAGGTGGAGATGCAAACCACTTGTCAAGCCACCCCTAGTGATCCGACACATAATCTAACTCACTACCCTTTCCCCACAATAAATGTAGGCCAAAACATTTATTCTTCATATCTTCGTAATCAAATGAGGACTGGAAGAACTTTGGGTAAGATTGGTATCCCTACTCGATTTATTTTCTTACAAATTTCAGCAAAATACACTTCTTGGGAAAGCCGTTACAAAGATATGCACACTTCCACACTATGTCAACCAACATATTTTATCAAATTTTGAGGGAGTTTACCACATAACACCCATTAATATACCATCACAATATGCTTGGTGGTTTCCTAAGTTTTACACTTTTGAAGAACAAATAACCAATTGGTTTTAGTTTATTGAATGGGATATTATTTTCTCATATTAATGGTTTACATGATGGTAGCCATGTTGATACCTTTTTCTGCATCCTAAGATATCACTTCCTTAGATGCATATAGCAGCCTAGGAACCAATTGGATGATAATACTACCGTCTAATATACAATTTTCCATAAATATTCAAGTGTATCCTTTAACTATGTTAGTCTTCAATTCACAAAGCCATAATATATTCATCACGACTAGCATTGGTCCTTTATGTAAAGCTTCCATGTGTTTTAATAGAAGGCATTCCTACTTTATACAAGTAAACTAATGCTATCATCCCAAATATACCTATGTTTTTCAAACAAAAACACTTTTAAATTTATAATTACATACATAATTCATATGTACCTTGTGGAATAGTGTATTCCTCTATAAATATTTCATGACTTAATTGACCAATTCATGTGCTTAGAAGAAAAGATAATTAAGGCCTATGATGTTAATTAGATACATAAAATATTTCTATATGAGAAAAAATATTTACAACAGAAGTTTTTTGGTGCACCTTATTCTTCTTAGTTGTCTAACATGCACGTGACCATATGACCCCTTCATGCTTATCAATTGAGGTACAATTGTTCGAAAACTAGTCATTTCCACGCTGGTTGCTTGGAAGATCAAATTTATGTAAATACAACATACTCAAAATAATTATATTTTGTGAACCCCCATCATGTGCCCATTTAGTTTCGTTCCTCTTTCTTCATGTATCCTCCACTAGTACACTTTCTTTGCATTCACCCGACATTTTGTAGGGGAATTTGCTAAGCAACAAACAAGAATACACACATGATCATCCCAAGATCACTATGAGGTTACAGGAAACGACCATCTCGCCAATAATTAACACAATAGAAGTATAGGAAGAAGAGTCGGTGATGATTCACCGATTCCTGTAGTTAGGTTATAACTCCCAAACTTGAGGATATCTCCAGGATAGTCGATCGGTCAAGTGTTGGAGAAGTAAACTCCTCCAAGTTATCCATGGGTACCAATCTAGAGCCACTCCGTTGACAAGCACGAGGAACGACCAGAAGAACTAGAGGGAGAGGAGCATTCTAGTGGCGTACCGTCTAGATAAAGCCTAGACAGGAGAGGAACCATGACTGGTAGAGCGAGGTGCTATACAAACGGTTTTTGACCCCTTTCCGCGATGGCATTCTGAACCGTCGCCAAGTGAGTGACTACGATGGGGGGTCCTTCCCACACGACCCAGAAACCATAGGGGATAGGCCCTCCGGTCACACACACTTGGCAAAATGAGCTCGTGTGTGCGAAGGGCGAGCGGTCAAATACGGTTATACGTACAGTTGTGTTAAAAAATACAATTATACAGGCCCAATTGTTTTCGGTCGTCAGTACATCCCAGACAGTCAGTCCCAAACAAGCGTTTCCGTATGTATGTACACACTACAAAAAAAAGACACATCCTTGACATTTTGGGCCGAACGAATTTTTTCCTGTCATGCTTATGACACTTCTGTGATGATAATTGTGACAAATGCTAGTATCATCATATATGTGGCGAGCTCCTACTTCTATGACAAAAAATCATGATAGAAAATGGGATTTTCGTCCTGGGCGGGCCGGAGACATAGCTGCATGACATTCTTGGGCCGTCCATGACGGAAAAAACCATGGTAGAAGCGAGGGCGAGGAAAATATCGGGGAGTTCCTGATTACGATGGGTGGTCAGGGCTGAGCGATGCACGAAGGGATTGTGCGTCTCTCTCGTATACGTACGTGTGTGGGTGCGAGGCATTGGGCTCTAACTGAACCCGAGCGAGGCGTTCGCCTACTGAACCCGAGTGATTGCACTGGCTACACGTTACTGAACCGAAGCGATCGATCGATCCCTGGCATTAACTGAACCCGATCGAGTGATTCCTTCGCTACTGCTACTAACTGAAGCCAATTGAACCTGCTGCCTCTGGATGAACAGTGAGGGAGTCTTGGATTAGGGGGTATCCGAACAGCCGTACTGTGTACATCGTCCGAGCTATTGAAGCGTGAAGATACAAGACTTTGTCCCGTGTCCGGATGGAACTCTCCTTGGCGTGGAAAGCAAGCTTGGCAATCTGGATGTTATATTTCCTTCCTTGTAACCGACTCCATGTAAACCCTAGCCCTCTCTGGTGTCTATATAAACCGGAGAGGTTCGTCCTTAGAAGGCCGATCACAATTACAATCATACCATCATAGGCTAGCTTCTAGGGTTTAGCCTCTACGATCTCGTGGTAGATCTACTCTTGTACTACTCATATCTTCAATATTAATCAAGCAGGAAGTAGGGTTTTACCTCCATCGAGAGGGCCCGAACCTGGGTAAACATCTGTGTCCCTTGCTTCCTATTACCATCATCCTAGACGCACACATCGGGACCCCCTACCCGAGATCCGCTGGTTTTGACACCGACATTGGTGCTTTCATTGAGAGTTCCTCTATGTCGTCGCTGCAAGGCTCGATGGCTCCTTCAATCATCGTCAACGACACAGTCCAGGGTGAGACTTTCCTCCTCGGACAGGTCTTCGTGTTCGGCGGCTTCGCACTGCGGGCCAATTCGCTTGGCCATCTGGAGCAGATCGACAGCTACGCCCGTGGCCATCAGATCAGGTTCAGAAACTTGAACTACACGGCTGACCTTCGTGGAGACTTGATCTTCGACGGATTCGGGCCTGCGCCAGGAGCAGCGGACAGTCACGACAGGCATGGCTTAGACCTGCTATCGGACAACACTCGGGATATCACCCCTGCAGTAGCCCCGGACCCAAATCCGGAGCAGGCTGCGTTGCCTAAGGACGGAGGGATGGACCCCGCCCCGCAGGCCGTACCCTCATCGGCGATGGAGCCGAACACGGGCCTCACTTCTGAGGAAGCCTGTGACTCCGGACCCCCGGATTCGTATCCGGTTGTAGGTTCCAGTCTGCGTGCTCCCGAGCCCGCCGAGCCTGGTTGGGCTCCGGTAATGGAGTTTACCGCTGCGGATATCTTCCAGCACTCGCCCTTTGGCGACGTACTGAACTCATTAAAGTCTCTCTCTTCAAGGAGATTCATGGCTGAACTATGTCCAGCTCGAGTGGGAAGCAGGCGACGAAGGAATTCGTTGCCCACCCACCACCCACTTCATTGCCACGGTTGACGATTTAACCGACGTGCTGGACTTTGACTCCGAAGACATCGACGATATGGACGACGATGCAGGAGAATTACAGGAGCCACCGCTCACAGGGCGGTGGACGGCCACCTCCTCATACGATATATACATGGTGGACACTCCAAAGGAAACCAATGGCGATGAGGCAACGGAGGATAACCCCTCAGGGAGAAAAGCAAAGCATGGGCGTCGTCGGTGCCGCTCCAAGCCCCGCCACAGTAATACCGGCCCTGGAGGTGAAAGCAATCGGGATGGTGCCGAAGAGGAATACAACCCTGACCGAACAGGCGACTGACGGGTACCTGGAGGAGGACAACTATATGCGCCCCTCCGAAGACGAGATTAGCCTCGGCGACGACGAGTTCGGCGTGCCTGAGGATCCCGTGGAGTAGGATCGCTTCAAGCGCCTGCTTATTGCCACTGCGAGGAGCCTAAATAAGAAGCAGCAGGAACTTCAGGCTGATCAAGACCTGCTCACAGACAGATGGACTGAAGTCCTGGCAGCCAAGGAATACGTACTCGAGTGCCAAACGGCTGACCGGCCACCCCGTGGCCGGGATAAAGCGGGATATCGGCCCAAATACCAGCCTGCACCCCCACGCCAATACACTACGGCCCGGGGAAACAGGCAAGACCTGCAGGATATTCTGGAAAACAAGCAGGACAGCCAAGATCGATCTACGGATCGCAGGGGCGCGCCTCAGCACGCGACGATGACCATCGCGACGGATACATTATCAACAAGTCCGGCCGGGCCGAACACAGCAACCCAGACCAATTCGAACTGCGTAGTCACATAGCCCGGCACAGAGGCGCTGCGCACCCCCTCTGCTTCACTGACGAAGTGATGGATCATGAATTCCCAGAAGGGTTCAAACCCGTAAACATTGAATCATACGATGGCACGACAGACCCCGCAGTATGGATCGAAGATTTCCTTCTTCACATTCACATGGCCCGCGGAGACAATCTACACGCCATCAAGTATCTTCCCCTTAAGCTCAAAGGACCAGCCCGACACTGGCTAAACAGCCTGCCAGCAAATTCCATTCGCAGCTGGGAAAACCTGGAAGATGCATTCCTTGACAACTTCCAGGTCACATATGTGCGACCACCGGACGCCGATGACCTGAGCCACATTACCCAACAGCCCGGAGAGTTAGCCAGAAAATTCTCGACTCTATTCTTAACTAAAAAGAACCAAATAGTCGACTGCCCGGACGCCGAAGCCCTGGCGGCTTTTAAGCATAATATCCGTGATGAGTGGCTCGCCCAACACCTCGGCCAGGAAAAACCCAAGTCCATGGCAGCTCTCACAACACTAATGACCCGCTTTTGCGCGGGCGAGGACAGCTGGTTGGCTCGCAGCAGCACTACACCACATTCTGGCACTTCGGATGGCCGCGACAATAACGGCAAGCCACGGCGTAACAGACATAAGCGACGGAACAACGGCGACAACACTGAAGAGACGGCAGTCAACGCCGGATTCAGCGGGTCCAAGCCCGGTCAGCGGAAGAAACCGTTCAAAAGAAATAATCAGGGACCATTCAGTCTGGACCGCATACTGGAGCGCTCGTGCCAAATTCATGGCACCCCGGACAAGCCAGCCAACCACACCAATAGAGACTACTGGGTGTTTAAACAGGCCGGCAAAATAAACGCCGAAAACAAGGACAAGGGGCTGCACAGCGATGATGACGAAGAGCCCCGGCGACCGAACACGGGGGGACAGAAGAAATTTCCCCCTAGGTGAAAACGGTCAACATGATCTACGCCACCCACATTCCCAAGCAGGAACGGAAGCGAGCACTATGGACGTCTATGCGATGCAGCCAGTCGCCCCCAAATTTAACCCATGGTCAGCTTATCCGATCACCTTTGATTGTAGGGATCACCTTACTAGCATCCGCCACGGCGGCTCAGCCGCATTGGTCCTAGACCCAATCATCGATGGATTCCACCTCACGCGAGTCCTTATGGACGGCGGCAGCAGCCTGAACCTGCTTTATGAGGACACAATGCACAAAATGGGCATTGACCCTTCAAGGATCAAGCCCACCAAAACCACCTTTAAAGGTGTAATTCCTGTAGTAGAGGCCCGCTGTACGGGCTCCATAACATTGGAAGTGGTCTTGGATCTCCGGACAACTTCCGAAGCGAAGAGTTAATCTTCGATATCGTCCCTTTCTGTAGTGGTTACCACGCACTGCTCGGACGAACAACATTCGCTAGATTCAATGCGGTGCCACACAATGCATACCTCAAGCTCAAGATGCCAGGCCCACACGGAGTCATAACAGTCAACGGAAACATGGACCGCTCTGTCCGTATAGAAGAGCACACTACAACCCTCGTGGCAGAAGTGCAATGTGGCCACCTCCGACAAACCACCTATCCGGCGATGACAACCTCAAGCACCGTCAAGCGAGTCCGGAGCACCCCGCAACAGGATCATCAGGTGCACTAAGAGCGTGATTAGCAGTCCGGCCTTCGCTCAAAACCCATTAAAGCAGCATTCGTGCCACGTGTACACAATTACGCACTCAAAATACCATGGGCACAGGCGGAGGCGCATGAGTGACTCAGTCAACAGTGCAGTATCACCGCAACATACCTTCATAATCTTTCCCTTTTACCTTTCAAGATATTGTTTTAAGTGCAGCCTCTTCAGAAGGGCTGGATTTCCGGACTTACATAGGAGAGAAAACCAAGGAGGCAACAGGCTTTGCGCGCAGAAGGAAACACCCAGGTGGAATCTATTTACGATCGTTACCTGTTTTATCTATCTATACGCGGCCTGCCCCTAGATAGGACATGTCAAATAGTCCTATTTATCTTCATCAGTGGGAGATCATATATAGCGTCAGCTTATTATTCTTATTTGAGCATTTTTTTCTTATAAATGTTTATTTGATATTGCATCCATACACCTTGGTACGGTCAGTTTGCCAGGGGCTTCTTATGGCGCCCCGTCATACGGCAAGTAAAGTCCGAACACTTTCAACAGTGCGGCACCCCGAACTTATAGCATTATATGCATCAACTCCGAATCATGTCTTGGGTCCATAGTTGGGTTAGCCCGGCTCCCTTGTTTTGGTACCTTATGTTCCGTTATATTGGCTAAGGTAGCGCAGGGAGAACTACTGCGATTGTGTCCCGGTTCTTCCGGATGAGCACCTCAGTAGAGAAAGCCAAAAACTGACCGGCATGATGTGGCGAGAGCTGGTCGCTGTTCGAGAGGTCTTAAAATCCTTAAAGATTTTTCCGCTTTAGGCGATAAATCGGCTTCGTCCGATCTAGGCATATATAGCACCCCAATTCGGCAATCCGGATTCTAGGGGCTTCACCTAAATTTAAAATTGTAGACTTCTATGGCTAAGTGAAAGTTATAAAGCCACATAGTCCGATTGCCTTGTTCACTGCGCCGGACACCTCCTTAAGGCACCAAACATTTGGATAGAGAGTGTCCGGGTTTTCCACGAAACACCCCAGTACTAGTTACGTGGGGGCGGAAGCCGATGACTGTCCTACTTTCAGAATTTTATAAACAGCCGCACAGAAGGTAATATTATAAATCAAACGGTGCTACATAGCACAAGTAACTTAGTATTTAAATTACAACAGCGGCAGAGGTAGATTTAGTCAAAGATTTTGTCCTTGGTACACTCATCGGCCACGAGACGAGCGCCCTTCATAACGCCATCATAGTACTTCTCGGGATGGCAATGCTCCTTGCCCTCTGGCGGACCGTCCTTCACCAGCTTCTCAGCATCCAGCTTGCCCCAGTGCACCCTAGCGTGGGCAAAGGCCCGACGAGCACCCACAATGCAAACAGATCGCATGATGACTTCGAGCCGCGGACAGGCATTCACCATCCGCTTGATCAGGCCGAAGTAGCTAGCCGGCAGGGGCTCACCAGGCCAGATCCGGAATATGAAATCTTTCATAGCCACTTCGGCCGCTCTGTGGAGTTCGACCAACTGCTTTAGTTAGTCACTCAGAGGCATTGGGTGTTCGGCCCCAGCATACTGGGACCAGAACAGCTTCTCCGTTGAGCTCGCCTCTTGGGCACGGTAGAACTCCGCGGCATTTGAAACGCTGCGTGGCTGATCTGCGAATGCCCCTGGAGAGCTCCGAATTCGAGTAAGTAAAAGAAATGCCTCCTCCACATGTTTGCTTTGCATAAAGAATTTCTTACCCGCCGCTATCTTTTTGGCCTCCTGGATTTCCTTCCGTGCCTCCTCAGCTTCGGCCTTGGCGTCTTTCATACTCACAAGGGCCCTCGTAAGCTCGGCCTCTTTCATCTTCAGATCATTCTCCATGGACTCGTACTTCTTGCCGAGGTCCTGGAGCTCTTGCTATACCTTGCCCACTCTAGCACTTTGCTTTTCGCGCTCCTTGCATCCCAAGGCCGCCTTGTTTTCGGCCTTGGATAATGCTTTCTTCAGGGACGCCACTTCGGCGGTGGCCCCTGTCACACAGTCGCGATGCTTCGTCGTCGGACTAACCAATTTTATCTATCATTAATACATAAGAGCGGGGAATTATTAACCTTTGTTCTCTTCGAGCCGCCTCTTTATGAGGTCGAGCTCTCCCTACGCCTGCTCCAGGTCCCGCTTTAGTTCGGCAACCTCGGCTGTGCGGGCAGCAGCTGCAAGCAGCACATCCTGCTTATTCACATGAATATTTATTATTAGACTTCTGCGGATTATAATTGACCCTCTGTTTGGCTTTTCCTTCCGAACACCAAACAGAGTATCAGGGGCTACAACCTATTGGGTGGTAATTTCATACATTTTTACTACTTACCTCAAAGCCCGTCAAGAGACTAGTACACGCTTCGGTCAGTCCGCTCTTGGTGGACAGAACCTTCTGAATCACCGCACTCATAAGAGTACGGTGCCCTTCATCCATGGAAGCGCCGCGAAGCGCTTCCATCAGACAATCCGGCGCCTTGGGCGCAGCGGAAGTCCCTGACACAGACAGCTCACCCTCCCTAACGAAGGGCTGCCCGCCTGAGTCCGGAACCATTGAAGGTTCCAGAACAGTGTTCGGCTGAGAGCCCACCTTACTGTGGCTCTCACCGACACGATCCGCGGGGATCTTGAACCCCGCGTGTCCGACATCTGGAGTCCCGCCCTGGGGCGTCTCCAGAGTCACCTCCCCCTGCTCTGGGAGCCTTTGGGACAACACCTCCATGTCATCCACGGGCTGAGGAGTAGTGGCCGTCGGGAGCGAGTTCATCCCCGAATCGCTCAAGGACCCGGAGGAAGATACCTCGGGATTATCCCTGGCCGGACTGCATATATGTTCGGTGTTAAAAAAAGGGGCTATGAAGTAAAGTCATGATAAAGTGCGGATACCGCGCTAGGGGCTTCCCCCTGGGCAGCCACCCTTCTTTGCTATGAGCGACCGTGGTGGAATAGTCCGGAAGGGACGTCTTTCCCTTCTTGGACGTCCCTGCCTCCCCTTCCGGGGCGGATTTCCTCTTCTTCTCCTCACCAGTGCGGGGAGGTAGAGTTTCTTCTTGCTTCCCCCCGCCTCCGCGGGAGGAATTTGTCTCGTCGTCATCAGATGATGTGGGTATGACGGCCTTGCGCCGAGGGCCTTTTCCGGCCCCCTGGTCTGCCTCCCCAGGCCCCTCATCCTTTCCGGATGGGGCTTGTTCTTCTTCTTCTTCTTCTTCTTCTTCTTCTTCTTCTTCTTCTTCTTCTTCTTCTTCTTCTTCTTCTTCTTCTTCTTCTTCTTCTTCTTCTTCTTCTTCTTCTTCTTCTTCTTCTTCTTCTTCTTCTTCTTCTTCTTCTTCTTCTTCTTCTTCTTCTTCTTCTTCTTCTTCTTCTTCTTCTTCTTCTTCTTCTTCTTCTTCTTCTTCTTCTTCTTCTTCTTCT
>NC_041383.1:172979574-173001964 GCF_002162155.2 Triticum dicoccoides
TCCTCCCCTTCGTGGGAGGAGTGTGCCTCATCGTCTTTGGACGAGCACAACCTTATGCCGGAGACCCTTTCGGATCTCCGGGGCCTTCTTTTCGGCCTTCTTCTTCGGCACCTTGTAGGGCGCCGGACTAGCATCTCCGTCAGGAGAGCATCAGCTTGGCCTTCTGGCAGCGGAGCCGGACAGTCAATCTGCTCCGCTGTCTCCACATAATCCTGAACAAATATGCACAATCTCTTAAGACTCCCCCATGAATATATCGGGAAGAACCGAATCCAGTGGTAGCCTGAAAACTCACCTGACTAGGAGGCCGCGCGGCATGGAGCCCGCGGTCCTCGGATGTGGGAGGAGGTACTTCAGAGGCTTTGAACAATGCCTTCCACGCGTCTTTGTGCTTCATGTTGTAGAGCCTCTGAAGCGTCTGGTGTTTGGCTGGCACAAACTCCCACAGATTGAATGCCCGCCTTTGGCACGGCAGAATCCGGCGAACGAGCATGACCTGGATCACGTTGACAAGCTTGATGTTCTTGTCCTTCATGCTCTTGATGCAGGTTTGGAGTCCGGTCAGCTCTGTAGGTTTGCCCCAGGCCAGGCCCTTCTTTTCCCAGGAGGTGAGCCGCATGGGGGCTCCGGATCGGAACTCAGGGGCCGCCGCCCAGTTGGCACCGCGCGGCTTGGTGATGTAGAACCACCCCGATTGCCACCCTTTGACGGTTTCCGCAAAGGAACTGTCTAGCCAGGTGACGTTAGGCATCTTGCCCACCATGGCCCCTCCGCACTCCGCTTGCTGGCCGCTTACAATCTTTGGCTTCACGCAGAAGATTTGCAGCCATAGGCCGAAGTGAGGCCGGATGCGGAGGAAGGCCTCACATATGACGATGAACGCCGATATGTTGAGGATGAAATTCGGGGCTAGATCATGGAAATCTAGCCCGTAGTAGAACATGAGCCCGCGGACGAAGGGATGAAGTGGAAATCCCAGTCCACGGACGAAGTGGGCGATGAACACGACCCTCTCGTGGGGTCCCGGGGTCAGAATGACCTGCCCGTCGTCTGGTAGCCGGTGCGCTATGTCCGCGGCCAAGTATCCGGCCGCCCGAAGATTTGTGATGTGCTTCTGCTTCACGGTGGAAGCCACCCACTTGCCTCCTGCTCCGGACATGTTTAGCTATGCGGAGAAGACTTGGGCTTGGGCGCTAGAGCTCAAGGGGGCAAGAGTGGGCAAAGGAGTAAGAAGGCGTGGGAGAAAATGGGGAAATCTTATCCCTTTATAGAGGTGACGAAAGCAGTGCGCCTCCCCACTTGCCCGTTGGGAATCGCTTGCTTCCCAAGCGCCACGATTGATGGCGTGGTGGGATCACCCATACCCGTATTGATGAGAATCCCACGATAAGGGGACACGATCTCTGCTTTGACAAGACGTGTCAAGGAAACCGCCTCGCAATACGCACTGTGGCTGGTTGTAGGAGAACGGTTCGAATAATGACCCGACCGTAATGACACGTCGCGTTGTCTAAAAAGTTGTTAGCAGATTGCATTTGTGAAATATCATTCTCTCTACGGTGGCATGTGAAGATCATTTTGTGGATCCGGACACGATTCAAGTGTTCGATAATTACTTTGGAGTATTCGGAGAATGAACCCGCCCTGCAATGCCAAAGGCAAGACTATGCACCGGACTCATCGTCATTGGAGCCTAGTTCTGGAGCTACTGAGGGAGTCCTAGATTAGGGGGTATCCGGACAGCCGGATTGCGTACATCGTCCGGACTATTGAAGCATGAAGATACAAGACTCAAGACTTTGTCCCCTGTCTGGATGGAACTCTCCTTGGCGTGGAAAGCAAGCTTGGCGATCCGGATGTTATATTTCCTTCCTTGTAACCGACTCCATGTAAACCCTAGCCCTCTCTGGTGTCTATATAAACCGGAGAGGTTGGTCCTTAGAAGGCCGATGACAATTACAATCATACCATCATAGGCTAGCTTCTAGGGTTTAGCCTCTACGATCTCGCGGTAGATCTACTCTTGTACTACTCATATCTTCAATATTAATCAAGCAGGAAGTAGGGTTTTACCTCCATCGAGAGGGCCCGAACCTGGGTAAACATATGTGTCCCTTGCTTCCTGTAACCATCAGCCTAGACACACAGATCGGGACCCCCTACCCGAGATCCACCGGTTTTGACATTGATAAACAGTGAGCATTGTTTGGGGTTGGATGAACAGTTCCCGGTGGGTGTTGGATGAACAGGACCCCGTGGTAGTAGAGGCCGTTGCCGCTGGATGAACAAGACCCAGATCGAGCCTGTTGGGGGAGGATGAACAGGACCTCGTGGAGGGCTGGTTGAACAGTAGTTGATGGAGGGCTGGATTAACAGTAGCCCGTGGAGGGCTGGTTGAACAGTAGCCGGTGGAGGCTAGATGAACAGGAGCCTGTGGATGAACAGTAGTTGGTGGAGGCAGGACGGAGACACTCTGGATGAACAGTCGGAGGTGGAGGCTGGAGGAGGTCGACGGTGGATGAACACTAGCCTGTGGAGGCTGGAGCGAGGCAGTAGACGGTGGATGAACAGTAGCCCTTGGAGTCCCGTTTTGTGGTACGCCACACCCCTCCCGATGAACATGACCCCCGTTTCGGCCGTAGGAGGTCGAAAAGAAGTCTGTTTCCTCTGTTTTGCGGTATGCCACACCCCTCCTGATCAACAGGACCCCGTTTAGACCGTGGGCGGTCGAAGAAAAGTATGTTTCCTCTGTTTTGCGGTATGCCAGACCCCTCCCGGTGAACAGGAACCCGTTTCGACCGTAGGCGGTTGAATAGAAGGCCGTTTACTCTGTTCCGCGGTACGTCAGGCCTCGTTTCAGCTGTTCCGTCCAAGCCAGTTGGCTCCTGATGAACATGATGAAGGAAATATGCCCTAGAGGCAATAATAAAGTTATTATTTATTTCCTTATTTCATGATAAATGTTTATTATTCATGCTAGAATTGTATTAACCGGAAACATGATACATGTGTGAATACATAGACAAACATAACGTCACTAGTATGCCTCTACTTGACTAGCTCATTAATCAAAGATGGTTATGTTTCCTAACCATAGACATGTGTTGTCATTTGATTAACGGGATCACATCATTAGGAGAATGATGTGATTGACATGACCCATTCCGTTAGCCTAGCTCTTGATCGTTTAGTATGTTGCTATTGCTTTCTTCATAACTTATACATGTTCCTGTAACTATGAGATTATGCAACTCCCGTTTACCGGAGGAACACTTTGGGTGCTACCAAACGTCACAACGTAACTGGGTGATTATAAAGGAGTACTACAGGTGTCTCCAAATGTACATGTTGGGTTGGCGTATTTCGAGATTAGGTTTTGTCACTCCGATTGTCGGAGAGGTATCTCTGGCCCCTCTCGGTAATGCACATCACTATAAGCCTTGCAAGCAATGTAGCCAATGAGTTAGTTACGGAATGATGCATTACGTAACGAGTAAAGAGACTTGCCGGTAACGAGATTGAACTAGGTATTGGATACCGACGATCGAATCTCGGGCAAGTAACATACCGATGACAAAGGGAACAAAGTATGTTGTTATGCGGTTTGACCGATAAAGATCTTCGTAGAATATATAGGAGCCAATATGGGCATCCAGGTTCCGCTATTGGTTATTAACCAAGAATAGTTCTAGGTCATGTCTATATAGTTCTCAAACCCGTAGGGTCCGCACGCTTAAGGTTTCGATGATAGTTATATTATGAGTTTATGAGTTTTGATGTATCGAAGGAGTTCGAAGTCCCGGATAAGATCGGGGACATGACGAGGAGTCTCGAAATGGTCGAGACGTAAAGATCGATATATTGGACGACTATATTCGGAGTTCGGAAAGGTTCCGACTGATTCGGGTATTTTTCGGAGTACCGGAGAGTTACGGGAATTCGCCGGGGAGTATATGGGCCTTATTGGGCCATACGGGAATAGAGGAGAGAGGCCAAAAGGAAGGAGGCCTGCGCCCCCCCTCTGGTCCGAATTGGACAAGGGGCGCAACCCCCCTTTCCTTCTTCCTCTCCCCCTCTTTCCCCTTCTCCTACTCCAACAAGGGAGGTGGAATCCTACTAGGACTAGGGAGTCCTAGTAGGACTCCACACTTGGCGCGCCCCCTCCTAGGGCCGGCCTCCTCCCCCCTTGCTCCTTTATATACGGGGGCAGGGGGCACCCCATGAGACACAAGTTGATCTACGGATCGTTCCTTAGCTGTGTGCGGTGCCCCCCTCCACCATATTCCACCTCGGTCATATCGTCGCGGAGTTTAGGCGAAGCCCTGCGCCGGTAGAACATCATCATCATCACCACGCCGTCGTGCTGACGGAACTCATCCCCGACGCTTTGCTGGATCGGAGCCCGGGGATCGTCATCGAGCTGAACGTGTGCTGAACTCGGAGATGCCGTACGTTCGGTACTTGGATCGGTCGGATCGTGAAGACGTACGACTACATCAACCGCGTTGTCATAACGCTTCCGCTTATGGTCTACGAGGGTACGTGGACAAACACTCTCCCCTCTCGTTGCTATGCCATCACCATGATCTTGCGTGTGCTTAGGAATTTTTTTGAAATTACTATGTTCCCCAACAGTGGCATCCGAGCCAGGTTTTATGCGTAAATGTCATATGCACGAGTAGAACACAAGTGAGTTGTGGGCGATACAAGTCATACTGCTTACCAGCATGTCATACTTTGGTTCGGCGGTATTGTGAGATGAAGCGGCCCGGACCGACATTACGCGTACGCTTACGCGAGACTGGTTTCACCGTTACGAGCACTCGTGCTTAAAGGTGGCTGGCGGGTGTCTGTCTCTCTTACTTTAGCTGAATCGAGTGTGGCTACGCCCGGTCCTTGCGAAGGTTAAAACAGCACTAACTTGACGAACTATCGTTGTGGTTTTGATGCGTAGGTAAGAACGGTTCTTGCTAAGCTCGTAGCAGCCACGTAAAATTTGCAACAACAAAGTAGAGGTCATCTAACTTGTTTTTGCAGGGCATGTTATGATGTGATATGGTCAAGACGTGATGCTATATTTTATTGTATGAGATGATCATGTTTTGTAACCGAAGTTATCGGCAATTAGCAGGAGCCATATGGTTGTCGCTTTATTGTATGAAATGCAAACGCCCTGTAATTGCTTTAATTTATCACTAAGCGCTAGCGATAGTCGTAGAAGCAATAGATGGCGTAACGACAACGATGCTATGATGGAGATCAAGGTGTCGCGCCGGTGACGATGGTGATCACGATGGTGCCTTGAAGATGGAGATCACAAGCACAAGATGATGATGGCCATATCATATCACTTATATATATTGATTGCATGTGATGTTTATCCTTTATGCATCTTATCTTGCTTTGATTGACGGTAGCATTTTAAGATGATCTCTCACTAATTATCAAGAAGTATTCTCCCTGAGTATGCACCGTTGCGAAAGTTCTTCGTGCTGAGACACCACGTGATGATCGGGTGTGATAGGCTCTACGTTCAAATACAACTTGTGCAAAACAGTTGCACACGCGGAATACTGAGGTTAAACTTGATGAGCCTAGCATATACAGATATGGCCTTGGAACATGGAGACCGAAAGGTCGAACGTGAATCATATAGTAGATATGATCAACATAGTGATGTTCACCATTGAAACTACTCCATCTCACGTGATGATCGGACATGGTTTAGTTGATTTGGATCACGTAATCACTTAGATGACTGGAGAGATTTCTGTCTAAGTGGGAGTTCTTAAGTAATATGATTAATTGAACTTAAATTTATCGTGAACTTAGTCCTGGTAGTATTTTGCAAATTATGTTGTAGATCAATAGCTTGCGTTGTTGCTTTCATATGTTTATTTTGATATGTTCCTAGAGAAAAATTGTGTTGAAAGATGTTAGTAGCAATGATGCGGATTGGATCCGTGATCTGAGGTTTATCCTCATTGCTGTACAGAAGAATTATGTCCTTAATGCATCGCTAGGTGACAGAGCTATTGCAAGAGCAGATGCAGACGTTATGAATGTTTGGCTAGCTCAATATGATGACTACTTGATAGTTTAGTGCACCATGCTTAACGGCTTAGAATCGGGACTTCAAAGATGTTTTGAACATCATGGACCATATGAGATGTTCCAGGAATTGAAGTTAATATTTCAAGCAAATACCCGAGTTGAGAGATATGAAGTCTCCAACAAGTTCTATAGCTAAAAGATGGAGGAGAATTGCTCAACTAGTGAGCATGTGCTCAGATTGTCTGGGTACTTCAATCGCTTGAATCAAGTGGGAGTTAATCTTCCAGATAAGATAGTGATTGGCAGAGTTCTCTAGTCACCATCACCAAGTTAGTGGAACTTCGTGATGAACTATAATGCAAGGGATGACGAAAACGATTCCCAAGCTCTTCGTGATGTTGAAATCAACGAAGGTAGAAATCAAGAAAGAGCATCAAGTGTTGATGATTGACAAGACCACTAGTTTCAAGAAAAGGGCAAAGGGAAAGAAAGGGAAACTTCAAGTAGAATGGCAAACAAGTTGTCACTCCCGTGAAGAAGACCAAAGCTGGACCAAAGCCTGAAACTGAGTGCTTACACTGCAAAGGAAATGGTCACTGGAAGCGGAAATGCCCTAAATATTTGGTGGATAAGAAGGATGGCAAAGTGAACAAGGGTATATTTGATATACAGGTGTTTGATGTGTGCCTTACTAGTGTTTATAGTAACCCCTGAGTATTTAATACTTGTTCGGTTGCTAAGATTAGTAACTCGAAACAGGAGTTACATAATAAACAAAGACTAGTTGAGGGGAAGTGACGATGAGTGTTGGAAATAGTTCCAAGATTGATATGATCATCATCACACACTCCCTATATTTTCGAGATTAGTGTTAAACCTAAATAAATGTTATTTAGCGTTTGCGTTGAGCATGAATAGGATTTGATCATGTTTATTGCGATACAGTTATTCATTTGAAGTTAAAGAATAATTGTTATTCTGTTTACATGAATAAGACCTTCGATGGTTATACACCCAATGAAAATAGTTTATTGGATCTCGATCGTAGAGATACACATATTCATAATATTGATGCCAAAAGATGCAAAGTTAATAGTGATAGTGCAACTTATTTGTGGCACTGCCGTTTGGGTCATATCGGTGTAAAGCGCATGAAGAAACTCCATAAAGATGGATTTTCGGAATCACTTGGTTATGAATCATTTGATGCTTGCGAACCGTGCCTTTTTGGGCAAGATGACTAAAATGCCATTCTCCGGAACAATGGAACAAGCTAATGACTTATTGGAAATAATACATACCGATGTATGCAATCCAATGAGTGTTGATGCTCGTGGCAAGTATCGTTATTTTCTAACCTTCACAAGATGATTTGAGTAGATATGGGTATATCTACTTGATGAAACATAAGTCTGAAATAGTTGAAATGTTCAAAGAATTTTAGAGTGAAGTGCAAAAATCATCGTAACAAGAAAATAAAGTTTCTGCGATCTGATCACGGAGACGAATATTTGAGTTATGAGTTTGGTCTTCAATTAAAACAATGTGGAATAGTTTCACAGCTCACGCCACCTGGAACACCACAACGTTATGGTGTGTCCGAACGTCGTAACCGCACTTTATTGTTATGGTGCGATCTATGATGTCTCTTACTGATTTACCACTATTGTTTTGGGGTTATGCATTAGAGACAGCTGCATTCACGTTAAAAAGGGCACCATCTGAATCCGTTGAGACAACACCATATGAACTGTGGTTTAGCAAGAAACCCAAGTTGTCGTTTCTTAAAGTTTGGGGCTGTGATGCTTATGTGAAAAAGTTTCATCCTGATAAGCTCAAACCCAAATCGGAGAAGGGCGTCTTCATAGAATACCCAAAGGAAACTGTTGGGTACACCTTCTATCATAGATCTGAAGGCAAGATATTCGTTGCTAAAAATGGATCCTTTCTAGAGAAGGAGTTTCTCTCGAAAGAAGTGAGTGGGAGGAAAGTAGAGCTTGATAAGGTAATTTGTACCTTCTCCCGAATTGGAAAGTGGTTCATCACAGAAATCAGTTCCAGTGATTCCTACACCAATTAGTGAGGAAGCTAATGATGATGATCATAAAGCTTCAGATCAAGTTACTACCGAACTTTGTAGATCTTCCAGATTAAGGTCCGCACCAGAGTGGTACGGTAATCCTATTCTAGAAGTCATGTTACTAGACCATGATGAACCTACGAACTATGAGGAAACAATGATGAGCCCAGATTCTGCGAAATGGCTTGAGGCCATGAAATCTGAGATGGGATCCGTGTATGAGAACAAAGTGTGGACTTTGGTGGAGTTGCCCGATGATCGGCAAGCCATATTGTATAAATGGATCTTCAAGAGGAAGACAGATGCTGATAGTAGTGTTACTATCTACAAAGCTCGACTTGTCGCAAAAGGGTTTTCGACAAGTTCAAGGTGTTGACTACAATGAGATTTTCTCAACTGTAGCGATGCTTAAGTCTGTCCGAATCATGTTAGCAATTGCCACATTTTATGAAATCTGGCAAATGGATGTCAAAACTGCATTCCTTAATGGTTTTCTTAATGAAGAGTTGTATATGATGCAACCAGAAGGTTTTGTCAATCCTAAAGGTACTAACAAAATGTGCGAGCTCCAGCGATCCATCTATGGACTGGTGCAAGCATCTCAGAGTTGGAATATATGCTTTGATAAGTTAACCAAAGCATATAGTATTATACAGACTTGCGGTGAAGCCTGTATTTAGAAGAAAGTGAGTGGGAGCTCTGTAGCATTTCTGATACTATATGTAGATGACATATTGTTGATCAGAAATGATATAGAATTTCTGGATAGCATAAAGGGATACTTGAATAAAAGTTTTTCAATGAAAGACCTCGGTGAAGCTGCTTACACATTGAGCATCAAGATCTATATAGATAGATCAAGATGCTTGATAATATTTTTTCAATGAGTACATACCTTGATAAGTTTTTGAAATAGTTCAAAATAGAACAGTCAAAGAAGGAGTTCTTGCCTGTGATGCAAAGGTGTGAAGTTGAGTAAGACTCAAGACCCGACCATGGCAGAAAATAGAAAGAGAATGAAAAGTCATTCCCTATGCCTCAGTCATAGGTTCTATAAAGTATGCTATGATGTGAACCAGACCTATTGTATACCTTTCTCTGAGTTTGACAAAGGAATACAATTTTGATCTAAGAGTAGATCACTGGACAGCGGTCAAGAATATCCTTAGTGAGGACTAAGGAGATGTTTCTCGATTATGGAGGTGATAAAAGAGCCTGTCGTAGAAGTTACAACGATGCAAGCTTTTACACCAATCCAGATGACTCTAAGTCTCAATCTGGATACATATTGAAAGTGGGAGCAATTAGCTATAGTAGCTCCGTGCAGGGCATTGTAGACATAGAATATTTTCAAAATACATACGGCTCTGAATATGACAGACCCGTTGACTAAACTTCTCTCACAAGCAAAACATGATCATACCTTAGTACTCTTTGGGTGTTAATCACATAGCGATGTGAATAAACCCTTTGGGTGTTGATCACATGATGATGTGAACTATGGGTATTAATCACATACAGATGTGAATATTGGTGTTAAATCACATGGCGATCTGAACTAGATTATTGACTCTAGTGCAAGTGGGAGACTGAAGGAAATATGCCCTAGAGGCAATAATAAAGTTATTATTTATTTCCTTATTTCATGATAAATGTTTATTATTCATGCTAGAATTGTATTAACCGGAAACATGATACATGTGTGAATACATAGACAAACATAATGTCACTAGTATGCCTCTACTTGACTAGCTCATTAATCAAAGATGGTTATGTTTCCTAACCAGAGACATGTGTTGTCATTTGATTAACGGGATCACATCATTAGGAGAATGATGTGATTGACATGACCCATTCCGCTAGCCTAGCACTTGATCGTTTAGTGTGTTGCTATTGCTTTCTTCATAACTTATACATGTTCCTGTAACTATGAGATTATGCAACTCCCGTTTACCGGAGGAACACTTTGGGTGCTACCAAACGTCACAACGTAACTGGGTGATTATAAAGGAGTACTACAGGTGTCTCCAAAGGTACATGTTGGGTTGGCGTATTTCGAGATTAGGTTTTGTCACTCCGATTGTTGGAGAGGTATCTCTGGGCCCTCTCGGTAATGCACATCACTATAAGCCTTGCAAGCAATGTAGCTAATGAGTTAGTTACGGAATGATGCATTACGTAACGAGTAAAGAGACTTGCCGGTAACGAGATTGAACTAGGTATTGGATACCGACGATCGAATCTCGGGCAAGTAACATACCGATGACAAAGGGAACAAAGTATGTTGTTATGCGGTTTGACCGATAAAGATCTTCGTAGAATATGTAGGAGCCAATATGGGCATCCAGGTTCCGCTAATGGTTATTGACCAAGAATAGTTCTAGGTCATGTCTACATAGTTCTCGAACCCATAGGGTCCGCACGCTTAAGGTTTCGATGACAGTTATATTATGAGTTTATGAGTTTTGATGTACCGAAGGAGTTCGGAGTCCCGGATGAGATCGGGAACATGACGAGGAGTCTCGAAATGGTCGAGACGTAAAGATCTATATATTGGACGACTATATTCGGAGTTCGGAAATGTTCCGAGTGATTCAGGTACTTTTCGGAGTACCGGAGAGTTACGGGAATTCGCCGGGGAGTATATGGGCCTTATTGGGCCATACGGGAATAGAGGAGAGAGGCCAAAAGGAAGGAGGCCTGCGCCCCCCTCTGGTCCGAATTGGACAAGGGGTGCAACCCCCTTTCCTTCTTCCTCTCCCCCTCTTTCCCCTTCTCCTACTCCAACAAGGAAGGTGGAATCCTACTAGGACTAGGGAGTCCTAGTAGGACTCCACACTTGGCGCGCCCCCTCCTAGGGCCGGCCTCCTCCCCCCTTGCTCCTTTATATACGAGGGCAGGGGGCACCCCATGAGACACAAGTTGATCTACGGATCGTTCCTTAGCTGTGTGCGGTGCCCCCCTCCACCATATTCCACCTCGATCATATCGTCGCGGAGTTTAGGCGAAGCCCTGCGCCGGTAGAACATCATCATCGTCACCACGCTGTCGTGCTGACGAAACTCATCTCTGACGCTTTGCTGGATCGGAGCCCGGGGATCGTCATCGAGCTGAACGTGTGCTGAATTCGGAGGTGTCGTACGTTCGGTACTTGGATCGGTCGGATCGTGAAGACGTATGACTACATCAACCGCATTGTCATAACGCTTCCGCTTACGGTCTACGAGGGTACGTGGACAAACACTCTCCCCTCTTGTTGCTATGCCATCACCATGATCTTGCGTGTGCGTAGGAATTTTTTTGAAATTACTACGTTCCCCAACACATGATGCATTCTGTTGCCTCCCGATGAACACAACACAATTTCTCCGTTCCGACCCAGCCGGTTGGCTGCCGATGAATAGGACGCCGTCGCTACTCTCCGTTGACTCTCCATGTACACGAGCCCTGGCCATACGTATGCGCTAGTAGGCGTTCGTGACCCCGCCCGTATGTACATACGTGGTTGTATTTACTTTCTTGCACCCTGGTTGTATGTACGTGCACACGATATAGACGGGACTGCGTGACATGCTACGTTCGCGCATTCAACTGGAAGTATGTGATAAAGCTTATGTTTGCTTGGTTGGATGCATATCCTTCCATCGTTATTGTCCTCAAACAAATGTCATGAGAACTGAGAAAATCTGGTGCTTATTTCGCCCCCGATTGGTTATATGTTTTTCTCCATGTGTTAGTGCCTAAGTAGACATGAAGATTGAAAGCAGTTAAGGTTTGAAAAAAGAGTATGTAAAAAGAGCGACAGTTGAATGGTTAATTCTAGTACAATATATATGGGCTTCCAATGTGCATGAAATTGTCACCTTTATATATAAATTCTCCAGGCATCGAAAGCATCACAGCAATCCAATAGTCATGTTCAGATCATAACTAAACAATCTGATATATAAGATCGTGACATAATCCAGCATCACTGGTAAGCTATCCATGGACGAACTCTTCATTGAGCATATAACATAATATTAGTACCCAAAGTGTACTCCAAGATGATATAAAACTTATGCGCACAAATGAAGAATGATGCTTATGATTACAAATGTGTAGATAATAATATACGGTACCTGAAAAAGTGAGGAGCCCAACACCAACTTATCGTGATCATTAAACGGATCAAAAATTACACCCAAGGTCTCCAGTTTGGGTGCAGAGACGATAGTTATTTGTGAAGATTTATAACAATAATGAAGGAGCAACCTTTGAAGTGAAGGGGCATCTTCGATGATGAGCTGTTGTCCTTCAAAACAAATTCCAATGCTTTTAAGGTGAGGCGACTTTATTTGGAGATAACTAATAGGGATTTCTATTCCCAAAACAATCAGTAAGCGCTCTAGGGCAGGGCAACCGGAGTGGATGATGCTGTGCAATGAGGCCTCCGACAGATAAACCACCATGAGCGAAAGTTTTTTTAGCAGTGGGAGTCAAAGCATTTGTACCAGATCATCTGGTAGATGGCATCGGGCTAAGGTGGCGGTGTGGAGAGAGAGGAGGAAAACCACGATATGGATAACAGAGGTATGGGCACAAATTCTTGGTGTTCGGTTCGTGGTATAAAACTTTCGTGGTAATGGTAGAACTCAAACTCCTGGAGTTTTTCGAATTTAGGGGATGTCAGCCAAGCATCCATCATGCAGGGTATGGACAACAGGTAGCGTGTCGGGATGCAGAGGCGTTGAACGGGTCCCTGCTAGTGAGAGTAGACGATGGCTCCGAGGAGATCAAATTCAAGAAGCACAGATATCTGATGACAGGTGACATTGAGGGGTGCAGTGTGCCATAGAGGGTGCCACCGAGTTGAGAGGACTTGTGTGCGGCAACACTCCTTGGTGGGGAGAAGCAAGATGATCTCCCCAAGGATGTCGTTCGGGGGATTGCTCATGCGGTCCACTAGAGATTCTACGGGTTCCTCAGATCCGGGGGGGGGGGGCTCGCCACTTCTCCCCGCACTGCCGGGTGCGGGATCTACAACCGGCGTCACCGCTAGTGGGAGCCTCATCTTCTTGGCGCTGGGGCCAACTGACTCCATTGTCCTTGCGGGCATCGTGCTGAGCTCATGGGTTTGAGCAGAGAAGCCAGAGACGAGCCTAGTGGCAGTGCGAGTGGGGAAGAAGGAGGGTTGGGGTTTCCTATAGGGGGGAAGAAGAGGAGCAGGCATTTTCTGTACGAGTGAGGAAGAAGGTGAGCGGGGATTTTCTGTAAGAGTGAGGAAGATGGGGAGTGGGAGGAATTGGGGGACGACGGAAGCGGGAGAGTCCAGCGAGCTACAGTGCAGGTTTTTTTTAGATTTACGAGCTGAAGTATAAGTGGAAGAGAGGAGGAAGGAGGGTTTTTTTGGGATCGCCCCTCTTCAAGAAAACAAATGGGCTTTAATATGGATAGGCTTTTGTATCAGCCCAGTCGGCTGCCCGTGTTACGTACTGGAGGGATTTAACACTAGAGGCAACCCATTAGAGACACTCTCCATTTTATTGCCCATTCAAAAGAAAATAAGAGATGCCTCCAGCTTAATTATGGCTCCTCATCGGTCAACGTACGAATAAGCTTATTTCATCTTGCGTTGGTCATTCTACCTAGTTAAGAATGTAGGAATACCTGGAGCACCGTGAGGTCAGCTGACAACATGTTCCACTAAAATTGAGGTTTGTGCTTCTGTTTGCAGAAATAGACACCATATGGAGATAGACAACCCTGTTTGCACAAATATGTAACAGGGTTATTTAAGCAGTGTCATTTTTTGCAGCGACATATGATTAACAGCAGCATCTCATATGTTCTCAATGGCATTACAGTGACAATATGAAGAAGTGCCATTATCTAAGAAGTGCCATCACATCAAATCAACACTGGCACTAGATTAACGGGGGCTTACGTTAACATGCATAACAATTGCATTACGACTATGTGATAACAAGAGCATGTGCGGTTCAAGGGGTTTTAACAGGGATTAATAGGGATTGTGGGGGATTAAATCATGTACAAGACAAATTCCCCTCCATTCCTCTCCAAACCCCCAGGAGGAGGTTGAACCGAACAAGGCCTAAGACTAACCACAATGGGAGTAACTTATTTCCATACGGTATCATAATTTGATACTGAACCCTCTCTTTCTTCATTTAATTCTATGCCACCTCATCAAATTTGCCTAGTTGACCTTCATGATACTACTTATGATACTCCCATTACAACCAGCCTGGTAGAATTAATATACCTAATCTAAATGGTCGCTTCCCGATCTCTTTGTCCTCCTCCAGCATCCGGCTGAAGAAGAATCATGCAAGACACCGGCTGTTTTGCTGTCGTCACCTCGGCGGTGGCCTTCATGGGATGCAATCGGCGGCGGCCTCCTGTGTTCTACTTCTCCTTGATGATGGCGGCGGACGGGGACCTGCTGGCCATTACCTCGTTGACATCCGCAGCGGCTTCTTTCTTTGCCTGCATGGCGCGGCTACGCACGCGTCGACAGTGGATGGTGCAGTCGCAGGCACCGGAGGCGATGTACAACACGGCGACGTCAAGGGCAGCGACAATTCCCATGCCGCCGTGCTCACTGACAAACCAATGTGGAGAAAGTCAGCACTCTTCCTCGAGATGTATTGGAGTGGCCAGCTGTAGACCCACGCGCTGGCTTAGTGCGGCAACGTCCTCTGACGGGCTAGGCAAGGTAGGTGGAGCAGCGAGTTGCCTTGCTCGGAACTGCCGGGCTCGGTGGGCGACCCAGACGACTTTTATGTCAGAGAACTGCTCTTCCTGCTCGTCGGATGTCACCGAAAGAGTGGAGAAAATGGTGGAAGGAGGAGCTTGTCCGGCGTCCTGCTCTTGAACGGTTGTGTGTGGCTCGAGTGGTTTTCTCACATTCCACGTGGATTTCTCTATCTCTACTCTTACAAAAAACAGAGTTGGTGATGATGGTGTGCCTGCCATCCTGCAATATAGGTCGTCGTATTTATATCTGACGAATAGGAAGGAAACTACGGCAATTTTGCAAAAGATACCCACACCCCTCTCCACATTTGCAAATAAGGTCTTCCCTCGTTCAACATTTTGTCCCACAAGATAAACAACTCATACAAATGCATCTTGATGTTCCGTGCAATGTATGGGCATCTTGCTAGTAAATGCAGGTCTTTGAATGCGGCAAGGAGGCAGGTACAACCGAGAGTGCAGGTGGCGGCGCCCTCGGCTGGCGCGCCGCTTCAAATGGTGGATGCAGTGAGAGGTCGCATCCGCCCATACCCCCTTGACCGTGGACCTTGACCGGGTACGTCTGGCTTTGAGGACAATATTATCCTTGCCGGTGTATGTCACCTTGTGTCCAGATCTGAGATGCCACGTGTACCATATGAATGACTCCAAGTTCAACCACCGTGATGCTAGGTGCGAGCCGAGGAACACTGTTGGAGAGACCCCCCCTCATAATTTTCCTAAATTGGTCGTTTGATTCATAGGATAGAATGCTATAGGATTATTTTCCTATGTAATCATGTGTTAATTGACAATCTAGCATCCACTCCAACTTTTTTTCACTTCCTTTGTTTTTCCTGTGTCAAACACTCTAGTTTTTTTGAGGGGAACACTGTGTCAATGTTATGGGATTCAAGTGGACATTCCACTCCACTCCTTTATTTTTCCTATTCCCGCATTTTAAGTTCCTACGAAGATAGTGCTTGCTCTAAATGATGTGCCGCTGCAAGAGCTGCCTATATTAATTAACCATGTTCTAAAAAGGTGGATCAGCTTTGGCTATAGTATACTACAGTACTAGGTTAGTAGGTGACCTTGTGCTTGGCTCTTCTCCTCTTCCGAAGTCGAACAATAATGATGGTACTACAGTAGGACTTCTCGTAATCCGACACCGAATGTACTAATACACTTCCATTTTTTGTAAGCAAAAGTTTCTCCTCATGCTGCGAGCCACCGCGCATGTGTTCGCGAGGGAGGAGGGAGAAGGCGTAGTAAGCAAGCTTCTCATCGTTCTGCGAGTTGAGGGAACACATCAAAGTTATTTAGTACTCTCTCCAAAAAGGGCCGACCATGTCCATGGCTACCATCCCGTGCTCCGTCATTGAGTATGTGCACTATTCACGTGCCATCGAGGAGAAAAAAATATTGTGTAGTACTAGGTGCATTCAAAGTGCACGACTCACTTACGCACTGCTTATCTCCATTTTCTTGCATGATACGTGCACCTTGATGCTAGATGTCCCGCGTGTTGGCAAAAGGATGAACAAAGCTCATGTCAAAAAAAGTGTGGAAGAACATAGATTCCCGACGACCGAGAAGGAGCAAGGAACCTCGCGGTGGAGCAGCACCACTCATAATATTTTATATTATTCAACGATATAAAATCAATCAAATCTCTCCACATTCCTATAGTACCATTCTATAGTGTGAGAATAACTTTGAATGTAACCTCCGTGGGACACCTAGTTATAGTATATTCAGCAGCCTGTATCGCTTCTCGCCCCTCGTCCTTATAGCCTACCGACAATACCTTATATACACTTGCTCTTTGAGCGAAGGCCTCCCTAAGCACACATTAATTTCCTGGGCATGCTTCTTTCTACTCAATGTTGCGTGCACTTTGAGCATGATGGAAACTTCACTGCTAGCTTGCTGGCTCATTTTGCAATTGTTGCTAACACATTGCAGCACTCCTGCAAGGCCAGAGGTTAATTTGAGAACAAGTACCTCGAGGTTAATTTGACAGACATGCCTTATAGGTTGACAGAACTCATATCACTTTTTTGGAAAGATGTCGTGAAGTAGCACGATAGACCTTCTTCCAAGCCAATTAACATGTGTTCAATTTTTTTTATCAAAAAGTAACGCGATAGACCTTTGAGTAACATGTGTTCAAAAAACAAGTACTCCTACAAGACCCAGAGGTTAATTTGAGAACAGGTACCTCAAGGTTAATTTGACAGACATTCCTTATAGGTTGACAAAAGTCATATCACTCTTTTTGGAAAGACGTTGTGAAGTAACACGATAGACTTTCTTTCAAGCTAATTAACTTGTGTTCAAAAAACAAAAATTGTCAAAAAGTAACGTGATAGACCTTCGATTAACACGTGTTGGAAAACCAAATACTCCTGCAAGACCCAGAGGTTAATTTGAGAACAAGTACCTCGAGGTTAATTTGACAGACATGCCTTATAGGTTGACAAAAGTCATATCACTTTTTTGGAAAGATGTTTTGAAGTAACTATATACATTTAACTATGATAGACCTTCGATTAAAATGTATTCAAAAAACAAAAAATCACAAAACAAAGACCTCGAGGTTCAACTAATAGGATGGAGCACTATATACATTTAGGCCAGTTAAATGTCTATAGTAACCCATCCCATTAGTTTTGACATTGAGTCCACTTCCCATCCGGTCACCCATCTCATGACTACTCCAGCCTCAGCACAGTTAACTTGGGAGTTCTGTTAGATGAGCTATCGGTAGGGAAGCTGGTCCTTGCTAATATAGGATGCCTCTTTGTATCCTTTATGGCGTACCCGGATGACCACCTATTGCCGCCCAATGGCCAATGCCACATCCCCGTGAATGTAGAAGCTTCCCTCCCTCGTCTAGCTGGTTCGCGCGTTTTCCCCTGTTTTTTGCCGCCTGCCCACCTATAGAACTGCCTCGCAACGACCAATTCCTCTCCAAACACCTAGGGAGGTGGTTGAACCGAACAAGTCTTACTTGTTTTTAGTGGGTACATTGACGTGGCATCGGAAGGGTGTGATAGCTTACTCTGGCAAAATAATTGACTACCACGTTGGCATACATGAGCATGGGGACCACTTGTCAGTGTGCTAGATGGAGGAAGGAATCCAAGACAAAATGAAGCGCAGAAGGGTGCGAATCGATTGGCTCACGTGTGAAGACCACTGGAGCATTCCACTCAGATTGTACTATGTAAAAAAATTCATGCAAACACAGCCGGTTATACTGTGAGTAGGTGACCGTGCGCTTGGGTCTTCGCCTCTTCCGGAAGCTAAACAATGATGATGGTACTATAGTATAGATAATTCTGGCAATCTCACACCAAATGAACTATTGCACGTCCACCGCCAGTATTAAGTGCACTATCATAAAGCAAAAGCTTATCCTTATCCCGTAAGCCACCGCGCGCGCGTAAGAGGTGGAGTGGTCGTACTAGTAGTAAGCAAAGCTTCTCCTTGTTTGCAAGTTGACGGGACACATCAAAACTAGTGTATTAGTGTCCAAAAAGGGCTGACCATGTCCATGGCTACCATCCCGTGCTCCATCATTCAGTGTGTGCATGATTCACGTTCCATTGAGAAAATAATGTTGCGTACGTGCCATAGAATAGAATAACTTAATTTATAAAAAATGTGCCACCGCGTTATGATCGAACTTTTATTCGTCCACGCATGGTTCCCATGAACAACTACTACACTCGCCAAATTATTTGGTGAGCTGCCTCTTCGTACAGAAATGAGCTCACCATGTACCCGTGTGAGTATTAGGGAAAGAGGCAAAGAGTACTGCATCGGTGCCTGCACCTCTTCTCTTCGTGATCGTATTCCTTTTTTCCGGGTGACTCGTGCATGTACTCCACCTACGTTCATGACCATTGGTGATTCTCTCCTACTATACTTAACTCCATTTTCTTGCATGACATGTGGACCTGGATGCTGGATGTCCCACGTGTCGGCAAAACTTAGAAGAACGCTTTTCGACCATCGAGAAGGAGCAAGAAACCTCTCGGTGGAGTATCTGGACACTTTAATATTTTTATTCGGTGATATAAAATCTACCCAATCTTCTCCACAGTAGACCGGAAGAGTCCGAAACACGGCAACCTAGTGTAATTACATCATACATGACCAACCCATGCTATCACCATATTTCATGGCCTCTGTGCGATACCTAGCTCTAGTAATCCACCATCCCGTATCGCTTCTCGCTCCTCGTCTCTCTCAAAGTGCGGCGGGATGGTGATTTTGCCGTCTATTGAGGTCGGTTAACTCATCACATGTTAGCGACGTGCCAAGAGCATTCTAAAAAATATTGTACTCTATTGTTATGCCAAGAAGAGGAAGCGCTTTGACCGATGGACCAAACGTGACAGGCGTGCCGTGCCGTGAGTGGGTCTAGTTTCTTGTTTTGAACTTGTTTGGTGTAGTAGTAACACTTGGTTTTGACTATTGATAAGAGTTAATATAGGGCCTAATGTATTCTTCGAGGTTCCCTTTGACTATTGATAAGATTTTATATAATTTAAAAATTATATCATTCGAAGATCCTTTCAGGTTCTGTTTCAGAAAAAAGATCCTTTCATGTACGAATTTGATGGTATGCTTTGGGAAACTTGCATGTCCTATACTGCTCCTATTTGGATACTCTAACTTAGCTAGAGGTTAGACTAACTCATGACTATCCCTGAGCTAACTCTAGCCAAAGAGGTGTTTGGATGATAGGGTTAGATTGATAATAAATGCACTTCATGGAGAGAGAGAAATGATTTTTCAGTGATCCCCACGAGAACTAGCTCCAATTAGCACCACTTGGCTGGTGGGATAGAGAGATAAAAGTGATTTTTTCAGTGGGCCTAATGAGAACTATCTCCAATTAGCACCTCTTGGGTGGGATAGTTATTTTTGGTGGGTTTGGTGCAACTCGCTCCAATTCCCTCATGTTTGGATACTTTAGGGGCTATTTGAGCCCCAACTAGCTCTAACTAACTCTAACCCATGGTTTGAAACAAGGCCAAAGTTAGTCTCGGAAAACGCATTAAGCCCTATATACATGGACAGACGGAGTACATGATACTAGCAAACGCTCACCATTAGTGGTAGTTCATTGGTTGGTTTCGATTTTTAATTTAGTTGTTGTGCTGCTACCGCCCAATATTCATGTGTGGTTGTTTCTAGAATAAAAAAAAGGAGGTAGTACTTACTGTGGGAAAGGTGAAGTGATGGTTGCTTTGCCCGAGCAACTTATTACTATGGGAATATTGGAGTATCAGTGGATTCAACAAAGAGAGAAATGATAGTTGCTTCGTCCGAGCAACTTACTATGGCGAAGGTGGGGCTCTGCGATTTGACTGCTCACTAGTCATTATTACCGCGGCGCAATGACCGGGGTGAATCTTCCCTGTAGTTGTGCACTCAATATTGCTGCATGGCAGGTGGGGCAGAATGAAGGATGTCCCACATGTCGGCGAAATGAAGTTGAATTGTTTCTGGCATTTCTACCAATCCTTCAGGATTTGTTTATATGTACGCATAATTTTCCAGCATAATGAAATTGTACTATGATGCTGTGAAGGTTTCAACTTTGGTTTGCGCAGAAACAAAAGGTTTCAACTTAGGATTCATGTGTCCTCTTGCCTCAGGATTGTCTGGTTACAACATTCCATCAAATACAAATGAAACTACCATGGCTGCTAACGCATCTCAATGGTTCACATATCAGCGCCAATATTCGCATCACAACTGAAGACAAAGTTGTGAGAAGGTGTATAGATAAATAAAAATATATAATTTATTGATGTTGTTCGTAGGCATGGCTCCATTTCCTGGGCACAGTGTTAATTGGTTGGCAGCTAGTTTCACCCAGCTCTGTAAACAAAAAAGAGGTGTATGGAGGACATCACAATCTGATCATTTTGTGCAGCTCCACTAAAATCGAGCTGATCATGCCTATTTGCAAAGATATTCAGTCAGTGTGATTACAATAATAGTGGAACTAGACGATGAAACATAACACACACAAATAGAAGCCGATCACCTCTGCGATCTCTCTTTAGGACTAACTAATTGTTGGAGAAGATTAGGCATGGAGTTGGTTGAGGAGGATAGCAAAACCAAACTCCCTTTCTGCAGTCCCACAAAATGTAAAAACGTTGCCCGTGTGACATTTTGCGGAACTGCAAAAAACACTCTTAAGAAAAAAGTGATTTGTGCAGTTCACCAAAAGGTCACACTAGCAACGAGGTGAAATGGATAGCCCTGTTTGCAAAAGAAGGTAGAAATGAAACAATTACTACCCAATAACATGAGTTGAAGACACATACGCCGACAAAAAAGAAGCATATTCCATGTAATAAGGGAAAGATAGAAGCATGGTGTTTTATCAAAAACGGTTTGAGGACGAGATTGCAAGATGGAAAGTACGCCGGCCAAGATACGTTTTAAGCAAACAACTAAAGAAGATCCACATGCAGGATTTTCCACATGCATCAATGTGGGAAGATGGGTAGTGGAGTAAGGCCGGAGGAAGCTGTACCTGAGGGTTATCAGGGTGTAACTAGGAGGGTGCCGGCAGCCTGGACCTGCCCATACTGCAGTAGCGAGCAAGTGGCAAAGGCCCTGCCGCGCCGGAGCTTGGTCAAAGAGAACGGTGGGTACCGCAGATCAGAATGTGCTGCCTCAACGCCGTCGAACGTAGAAGTGATGCACATCCTCCATTTCTGCTGCGGGCGGGATGCGGCCGGATCAGTGACCAACGGTGAGAGAGAGACCACCGCCGCCTTGTGTGAGATAGTGTGAGAGACAAAGCCCGGAAGGCAGGCTCCATTGTATATAGTGAAGCGGATTTTTCTTTTTTCCCGACGACAATCGTTTTATATTTAGTACATGTCATTTAGGAATATCACTTTATTTAATACTAACTCATCAAGTCAAACTTTGTTGCATCTTCGCATGGTACACGACCATCCTTCGAGTAAACAACTGCTACATGCGTCAAATTATCACGTGGGCTGCCTTTTCATATAGAAATGAACTCCACCGTGTACCCATGCGGGTGTGGTTGGGAACGAGATGTGAGTATGTGCATCGTGCATGCACCTCTTCTTTAGGTGCAGGTACGTATGTGGGTGGTTGTGAGAGAGATTGCTTGTGCGAAACAGAGGCAATGTGTTGATGATATCTCAAACAAACAAAAGTAACATATACAATGTGTGTGAAATAGAGTCATGGATATATCTCATATAGAGGGAGCAATCCACGAGAAGAGAGTGGGGGGATCATCGGCGTGATATATCGATATAATCGAAAACAGGGATGAAGTGTGTGGGTGCGCGATCAATAAAGAGTGCCATTGAATTTGTGTTTGCCCACGTCCAAGATACAAGATGGCTGACCTACTGGATTGTGAGAGGGTAGAGATGCAGTTTTTCTCTGTGTCATGGATAGCTACCTACAACATTCAACTATCGGTGTGTGTGTGTG